>NC_140769.1:285813942-286099576 GCF_044657685.1 Stegodyphus dumicola | reverse complement strand
TGTTGCTCTCGAAGAGTACATCAATTTAAAAAAAAAACGTTTCTCTCTAGGCAAAATAGGACCCGACTTTCATAGGGTCAAAGTTCACGAATTTGACAAATTTCGGCCGCGGCAATTCCCTATAACCGTTGGACCGAATTTCAAACCGCTCACATAGTACTTCCCATTGAGACACATGAACAATCCCCCGCAAGCGTTTTCTCATAGCTCAATTTTTGACACCGGCGCAAGCGTCCGAAATTTCGAAGGGGTCACGGATATGGGCCAAACTTTGACCCCCCATATCTCGGGCCCTAATTGTCCGATCGACTTGAAATTTGAAACGTGGCCGAATAGGGTTTCGGCCTTCCTTCCCATGCTCGCCAATCGCGGCTCACTATGGGGTCCGGACCTTTTCGCCGTAAAGTTAAAACAAAAACTCGCGAAAATCTCCGAAATGGTTCGATAGAATGTCGCAAATTTTGGTGTGAAAGGGCTCCCTATTTTTACCTACAAACCCTCCAAATTTGGTGGTCCTAGCTTACATAGTTTTTTTATGGCGAATTTTTGAAAGTTTAAAAAATTGCCGAAAAATCGAACGGAAATTCCCTACAGAAACTCCATTAGCGAATTTTAAAAATCCGAAATAGCCAAAATGTTGCTCTCGAAGAGTACATCAATTTAAAAAAAAAGTTTCTCTCTAGGCCCAATAGGACCCGACTTTCATAGGGTCAAAATTCACGAATTTGACACATTTTGGCCGCGACAATTCACTATAACCGTTGCACCGAATTTCAAACCGCTCACGCAGTACTTCCCATTGAGACACATGAACAATCCCCCACAAGCGCTTTCTCGTAGCTCAAATTTGACCCCGGCGCAAGCGTCCGAAATTTCGATGGGGTCACGGAAATGGGCCAAACTTTGACCCCCCATATCTCGGGCCCTAACTGTCCGATCGACTTGCAATTTGAAACGTGGCCTAACAGGGTTTCGGCCTTCCTTCCCATGCTCGCCAATCGCAGCTCTCCATGGGGGGTCCAAGCCTTTTCGGCGTAATGTAAAAACAAAAGCTCGCGAATATCTCCGAAACGGTTCGATAGAATGTCGCAAATTTAGTGTGAAAGGGCTCCCTATTTTTACCTACAAACGCTCCAAATTTGGTGGTCCTAGCTTCCATAGTTTTGTTATGGTGAATTTTTGAAGGTATAAAAAATAGCTCAAAAATCGAACGGAAATTCCCTACAGAAACTCCATTCGCGAATTTTAAAAATCCGAGATAGCCAAAATGTTGCTCTCGAAGAGTACATCAATTTAAAAAAAAAGTTTCTCTCTAGGCCCAATAGGACGCGACTTTCATAGGGTCAAAGTTCACGAATTTGACACATTTCGGCCGCGACAATTCCCTATAACCGTTGCACCGAATTTCAAACCGCTCACACAATACTTCCCATTGACACACATGAACAATCCCCCGCAAGCGTTTTCTCGTAGTTCAAATTTGACCCCGGCGCAACCGTCCGAAATTTCGATGGGTTCACGGAAATGGGCCAAAATTTGACTCCCCATATCTCGGGCCCTAATTGTCCGATCGACTTGAAATTTGAAACGTGGCCTAACAGGGTTTCGGCCTTCCTCACCATGCTCGCCAATCGCGGCTCACCATGGGGGGTCCAGGCCTTTTCGTCGTAATGTTAAAACAAAAACTGGCGAATATCTCCGAAACGGTTCGATAGAATGTCGCAAATTTTGGTGTGAAAGGGCTCCCTATTTTTACCTACAAACCCTCCAAATTTGGTTTTCCTAGCTTCCATAGTTTTGTTATGGCGAATTTTTGAAGGTATAAAAAATAGCCCAAAAATCGAACGCAAATTCTCTACAGAAACTCTATTCGCGAATTTCAAAAATCCGAGATAGCCAAAATGTTGCTCTCGAAGAGTACATCAATTTAAAAAAAAACGTTTCTCTCTAGGCAAAATAGGACCCGACTTTCATAGGGTCAAAGTTCACGAATTTGACAAATTTCGGCCGCGGCAATTCCCTATAACCGTTGGACCGAATTTCAAACCGCTCACATAGTACTTCCCATTGAGACACATGCACAATCCCCCGCAAGCGTTTTCTCATAGCTCAATTTTTGACACCGGCGCAAGCGTCCGAAATTTCGAAGGGGTCACGGATATGGGCCAAACTTTGACCCCCCATATCTCGGGCCCTAATTGTCCGATCGACTTGAAATTTGAAACGTGGCCGAATAGGGTTTCGGCCTTCCTTCCCATGCTCGCCAATCGCGGCTCACTATGGGGTCCGGACCTTTTCGCCGTAAAGTTAAAACAAAAACTCGCGAAAATCTCCGAAATGGTTCGATAGAATGTCGCAAATTTTGGTGTGAAAGGGCTCCCTATTTTTACCTACAAACCCTCCAAATTTGGTGGTCCTAGCTTACATAGTTTTTTTATGGCGAATTTTTGAAAGTTTAAAAAATTGCCGAAAAATCGAACGGAAATTCCCTACAGAAACTCCATTAGCGAATTTTAAAAATCCGAAATAGCCAAAATGTTGCTCTCGAAGAGTACATCAATTTAAAAAAAAAGTTTCTCTCTAGGCCCAATAGGACCCGACTTTCATAGGGTCAAAGTTCACGAATTTGACACATTTTGGCCGCGACAATTCCCTATAACCGTTGCATCGGATTTCAAACCGCTCACGCAGTACTTCCCATTGAGACACATGAACAATCCCCCACAAGCGCTTTCTCGTAGCTCAAATTTGACCCCGGCGCAAGCGTCCGAAATTTCGATGGGGTCACGGATATGGGCCAAACTCTGACCCCCCATATCCCGGGCCCTAATTGTCCGATCGACTTGAAATTTGAAACGTGGCTGAATAGGGATTCGGCCTTCCTCCCCATGCTCGCCAATCGCGGCTCACCATGGGGGTCCGGACCTTTTCGCCGTAATGTTAAAACAAAAACTCGCGAAAATCTCCGAAATGGTTCGATAGAATGTCGCAAATTTTGGTGTGAAAGGGCTCCCTATTTTTACCTACAAACCCTCCAAATTTGGTGGTCCTAGCTTCCATAGTTTTTTATGGCGAATTTTTGAAAGTTTAAAAAATAGCCGAAAAATCGAACGGAAATTCCCTACAGAAACTCCATTCGCGAATTTTAAAAATCCGAGATAGCAAAATGTTGCTCTCGAAGAGTACATCAATTTAAAAAAAAAGTTTCTCTCTAGGCAAAATAGGACCCGACTTTGATAGGGTCAAAGTTCACGAATTTGACACATTTCGGCCGCGGCAATTCCCTATAACCGTTGCACCGAATTTCAAACCGCTCACATAGTACTTCCCATTGAGACACATGAACAATCCCCCGCAAGCGTTTTCTCATAGCTCAACTTTTGACCCCGGCGCAAGCGTCCGAAATTTCGATGGGGTCACGGATATTGTCCAAACTCTGACCCCCCATATCCCGGGCCCTAATTGTCCGATCGACTTGAAATTTGAAACGTGGCTTAACAGGATTTCGGCCTTCCTTCCCATGCTCGCAAATCGCGGCTCACCATGGGGTGTCCAAGCCTTTTCGGCGTAATGTGAAAACAAAAACTCGCGAATATCTCCGAAACGGTTCGATAGAATGTCGCAAATTTTGGTGTGAAAGGGCTCCCTATTTTTACCTACAAACGCTCCAAATTTGGTGGTCCTAGCTTCCATAGTTTTGTTATGGCGAATTGTTGAATGTTTAAAAAATAGTCCAAAAATCGAACGGAAATTCTCTACAGAAACTCCATTCGCGAATTTTAAAAATCCGAGATAGCCAAAATGTTGCTCTCGAAGAGTACATCAATTTAAAAAAAAAGTTTCTCTCTAGGCCCAATAGGACGCGACTTTCATAGGGTCAAAGTTCACGAATTTGACACATTTCGGCCGCGACAATTCCCTATAACCGTTGCACCGAATTTCAAACCGCTCACACAATACTTCCCATTGACACACATGAACAATCCCCCGCAAGCGTTTTCTCGTAGTTCAAATTTGACCCCGGCGCAACCGTCCGAAATTTCGATGGGTTCACGGAAATGGGCCAAAATTTGACTCCCCATATCTCGGGCCCTAATTGTCCGATCGACTTGAAATTTGAAACGTGGCCTAACAGGGTTTCGGCCTTCCTCACCATGCTCGCCAATCGCGGCTCACCATGGGGGGTCCAGGCCTTTTCGTCGTAATGTTAAAACAAAAACTCGCGAAAATCTCCGAAATGGTTCGATAGAATGTCGCAAATTTTGGTGTGAAAGGGCTCCCTATTTTTACCTACAAACCCTCCAAATTTGGTGGTCCTAGCTTACATAGTTTTTTTATGGCGAATTTTTGAAAGTTTAAAAAATTGCCGAAAAATCGAACGGAAATTCCCTACAGAAACTCCATTAGCGAATTTTAAGAATCCGAAATAGCCAAAATGTTGCTCTCGAAGAGTACATCAATTTAAAAAAAAAGTTTCTCTCTAGGCCCAATAGGACCCGACTTTCATAGGGTCAAAGTTCACGAATTTGACACATTTTGGCCGCGACAATTCCCTATAACCGTTGCACCGAATTTCAAACCGCTCACGCAGTACTTCCCATTGAGACACATGAACAATCCCCCACAAGCGCTTTCTCGTAGCTCAAATTTGACCCCGGCGCAAGCGTCCGAAATTTCGATGGGGTCACGGAAATGGGCCAAACTTTGACCCCCCATATCTCGGGCCCTAATTGTCCGATCGACTTGCAATTTGAAACGTGGCCTAACAGGGTTTCGGCCTTCCTTCCCATGCTCGCCAATCGCGGCTCTCCATGGGGGGTCCAAGCCTTTTCGGCGTAATGTAAAAACAAAAGCTCGCGAATATCTCCGAAACGGTTCGATAGAATGTCGCAAATTTAGTGTGAAAGGGCTCCCTATTTTTACCTACAAACGCTCCAAATTTGGTGGTCCTAGCTTCCATAGTTTTGTTATGGCGAATTTTTGAATGTATAAAAAATAGCCCAAAAATCGAACGGAAATTCCCTACAGAAACTCCATTCGCGAATTTTAAAATTCCGAGATAGCCAAAATGTTGCTCTCGAAGAGTACATCAATTTAAAAAAAACGTTTCTCTCTAGGCAAAATCGGACCCGACTTTCATAGGGTCAAACATCACGAATTTGACACATTTCGGCCGCGGCAATTCCCTATAACCGTTGCACCGAATTTTTAACCGCTCACATAGTACATCCCATTGAGACACATGAACAATCCCCCGCAAGCGTTTTCTCATAGCTCAACTTTTGACCCCGGCGCAAGCGTCCGAAATTTCGATGGGGTCACAGATATGGGCCAAACTCTGACCCCCCATATCCCGGGCCCTAATTGTCCGATCGACTTGAAATTTGAAACGTGGCTGAATAGGGATTCGGCCTTCCTCCCCATGCTCGCCAATCGCGGCTCACCATGGGGGTCCGGACCTTTTCGCCGTAATGTTAAAACAAAAACTCGCGAAAATCTCCGAAATGGTTCGATAGAATGTCGCAAATTTTGGTGTGAAAGGGCTCCCTATTTTTACCTACAAACCCTCCAAATTTGGTGGTCCTAGCTTCCATAGTTTTTTATGGCGAATTTTTGAAAGTTTAAAAAATAGCCGAAAAATCGAACGGAAATTCCCTACAGAAACTCCATTCGCGAATTTTAAAAATCCGAGATAGCCAAAATGTTGCTCTCGAAGAGTACATCAATTTAAAAAAAAAGTTTCTCTCTAGGCAAAATAGGACCCGACTTTGATAGGGTCAAAGTTCACGAATTTGACACATTTCGGCCGCGGCAATTCCCTATAACCGTTGCACCGAATTTCAAACCGCTCACATAGTACTTCCCATTGAGACACATGAACAATCCCCCGCAAGCGTTTTCTCATAGCTCAACTTTTGACCCCGGCGCAAGCGTCCGAAATTTCGATGGGGTCACGGATATTGTCCGAACTCTGACCCCCCATATCCCGGGCCCTAATTGTCCGATCGACTTGAAATTTGAAACGTGGCCGAATAGGGTTTCGGCCTTCCTCCCCATGCTCGCCAATCGCGGCTCACCATGGGGGTCCGGACCTTTTCGCCGTAATGTTAAAACAAAAACTCGCGAATATCTCCGAAACGGTTCGATAGAATGTCGCGAATTTTGGTGTGAAAGGGCTCCCTATTTTTACCTACAAACCCTCCAAATTTGGTGGTCCTAGCTTCCATAGTTTTTTTATGGCGAATTTTTGAATGTTTAAAAAATTGCCGAAAAATCGAACGGAAATTCCCTACAGAAACTCCATTCGCGAATTTTAAAAATCCGAGATAGCCAAAACGTTGCTCTCGAAAATTACATCAATTTAAAAAAAAAGTTTCTCTCTAGGCCCGAAGGACCCGACTTTCATAGGGTCAAAGTTCACGAATTTGGCACATTTCGGCCGCGACAATTCCCTATAACCGTTGCACCGAATTTCAAACCGCTCACACAGTACTTCCCATTGAGACACATGAACAATCCCCCGCAAGCGTTTTCTCGTAGCTCAATTTTTGACCCTGGCGCAAGCGACCGAAATTTCGATGGGGGCCGCCCCAAAAGTCACGGAAATGGGCCAAAATTTGACCCCCCATGTCTCGGGCCCTATTTGTCCGATCGACTTGAAATTTGAAACGTGGCCTAACAGGGTTTCGGCCTTCCTCCCCATGCTCGCCAATCGCGGCTCACCATGGGGGGTCCAGGGCTTTTCGCCGTAATGTTAAAACAAAAACTCGCGAATATCTCCGAAACGGTTCGATAGAATGTCGCAAATTTTGCTGTGAAAGGGCTCCCTATTTTTACCTACAAACCCTCCAAATTTGGTGGTCCTAGCTTGCATAGTTTCTTTATGGCGAATTTTTGAACGTTTAAAAAATAGCCCAAAAATCGAACGGAAATTCCCTACAGAAACACCATTCGCGAATTTTAAATATCCGAGATAGCCAAAATGTTGCTCTCGAAGAGTACATCAGTTTAGAAAAAAAAGTTTCTCTCTAGGCCCAATAGGACCCGACTTTCATAGGGTCAAAGTTCACGAATTTGACACATTTCGGCCGCGGCAATTCCCTATAACCGTTGCACCGAATTTCAAACCGCTCACATAGTACTTCCCATTGAGACACATGAACAATCCCCCGCAAGCGTTTTCTCATAGCTCAATTTTTGACCCCGGCGCAAGCGTCCGAAATTTCGAAGGGGTCACGGATATGGGCCAAACTTTGACCTCCCATATCTCGGGCCCTAATTGTCCGATCGACTTGAAATTTGAAACGTGGCCTAACAGGATTTCGGCCTTCCTTCCCATGCTCGCAAATCGCGGCTCACCATGGGGGGTCCAAGCCTTTTCGGCGTAATGTGAAAACAAAAACTCGCGAATATCTCCGAAACGGTTCGATAGAATGTCGCAAATTTTGGTGTGAAAGGGCTCCCTATTTTTACCTACAAACGCTCCAAATTTGGTGGTCCTAGCTTCCATAGTTTTGTTATGGCGAATTGTTGAATGTTTAAAAAATAGTCCAAAAATCGAACGGAAATTCTCTACAGAAACTCCATTCGCGAATTTTAAAAATCCGAGATAGCCAAAATGTTGCTCTCGAAGAGTACATCAATTTAAAAAAAAAGTTTCTCTCTAGGCCCAATAGGACCCGACTTTCATAGGGTCAAAGTTCACGAATTTGACACGTTTCGGCTGCGACAATTCCCTATAACCGTTCCACCGAATTTCAAACCACTGACACAGTAGTTCCCATTGAAACACATGAACAATCCCCCGCAAGCGTTTTCTCGTAGCTCATTTTTTGACCCCGGCGCAACCGTCCGAAATTTCGATGGGTTCACGGAAATGGGCCAAAATTTGACCTCCCATTTCTCGGGCCCTAATTGTCCGATCGACTTGAAATTTGAAACGTGGCCTAACAGGATTTCGGCCTTCCTTCCCATGCTCGCAAATCGCGGCTCACCATGGAGGGTCCAAGCCTTTTCGGCGTAATGTGAAAACAAAAACTCGCGAATATCTCCGAAACGGTTCGATAGAATGTCGCAAATTTTGGTGTGAAAGGGCTCCCTATTTTTACCTACAAACGCTCCAAATTTGGTTTTCCTAGCTTCCATAGTTTTGTTATGGCGAATTTTTGAAGGTATAAAAAATAGCCCAAAAATCGAACGCAAATTCTCTACAGAAACTCTATTCGCGAATTTCAAAAATCCGAGATAGCCAAAATGTTGCTCTTTGCTCTCGAACAGTACATCAATTTAAAAAAAAAAAACGTTTCTCTCTAGGCAAAATAGGACCCGACTTTCATAGGGTCAAAGTTCACGAATTTGACAAATTTCGGCCGCGGCAATTCCCTATAACCGTTGGACCGAATTTCAAACCGCTCACATAGTACTTCCCATTGAGACACATGAACAATCCCCCGCAAGCGCTTTCTCGTAGCTCAAATTTGACCCCGGCGCAAGCGTCCGAAATTTCGATGGGGTCACGGAAATGGGCCAAACTTTGACCCCCCATATCTCGGGCCCTAATTGTCCGATCGACTTGCAATTTGAAACGTGGCCTAACAGGGTTCCGGCCTTCCTTCCCATGCACGCCAATCGCGGCTCTCCATGGGGGGTCCAAGCCTTTTCGGCGTAATGTAAAAACAAAAGCTCGCGAATATCTCCGAAACGGTTCGATAGAATGTCGCAAATTTAGTGTGAAAGGGCTCCCTATTTTTACCTACAAACGCTCCAAATTTGGTGGTCCTAGCTTCCATAGTTTTGTTATGGCGAATTGTTGAATGTTTAAAAAATAGTCCAAAAATCGAACGGAAATTCTCTACAGAAACTCCATTCGCGAATTTTAAAAATCCGAGATAGCCAAAATGTTGCTCTCGAAGAGTACATCAATTTAAAAAAAAAGTTTCTCTCTAGGCCCAATAGGACCCGACTTTCATAGGGTCAAAGTTCACGAATTTGACACATTTCGGCCGCGACAATTCCCTATAACCGTTGCACCGAATTTCAAACCGCTCACACAGTACTTCCCATTGAGACACATGAACAATCCCCCGCAAGCGTTTTCTCGTAGCTCAATTTTTGACCCTGGCGCAAGCGACCGAAATTTCGATGGGGGCCGCCCCAAAAGTCACGGAAATGGGCCAAAATTTGACCCCCCATGTCTCGGGCCCTATTTGTCCGATCGACTTGAAATTTGAAACGTGGCCTAACAGGGTTTCGGCCTTCCTCTCCATGCTCGCCAATCGCGGCTCACCATGGGGGGTCCAGGGCTTTTCGCCGTAATGTTAAAACAAAAACTCGCGAATATCTCCGAAACGGTTCGATAGAATGTCGCAAATTTTGCTGTGAAAGGGCTCCCTATTTTTACCTACAAACCCTCCAAATTTGGTGGTCCTAGCTTGCATAGTTTCTTTATGGCGAATTTTTGAACGTTTAAAAAATAGCCCAAAAATCGAACGGAAATTCCCTACAGAAACACCATTCGCGAATTTTAAATATCCGAGATAGCGAAAATGTTGCTCTCGAAGAGTACATCAGTTTAGAAAAAAAAGTTTCTCTCTAGGCCCAATAGGACCCGACTTTCATAGGGTCAAAATTCACGAATTTGACACATTTCGGCCGCGGCAATTCCCTATAACCGTTGCACCGAATTTCAAACCGCTCACATAGTACTTCCCATTGAGACACATGAACAATCCCCCGCAAGCGTTTTCTCGTAGCTCATTTTTTGACCCCGGCGCAACCGTCCGAAATTTCGATGGGTTCACGGAAATGGGCCAAAATTTGACCTCCCATTTCTCGGGCCCTAATTGTCCGATCGACTTGAAATTTGAAACGTGGCCTAACAGGATTTCGGCCTTCCTTCCCATGCTCGCCAATCGCGGCTCACCATGGGGGGTCCAAGCCTTTTCGGCGTAATGTGAAAACAAAAACTCGCGAATATCTCCGAAACGGTTCGATAGAATGTCGCAAATTTTGGTGTGAAAGGGCTCCCTATTTTTACCTACAAACGCTCCAAATTTGGTGGTCCTAGCTTCCATAGTTTTGTTATGGCGAATTGTTGAATGTTTAAAAAATAGTCCAAAAATCGAACGGAAATTCTCTACAGAAACTCCATTCGCGAATTTTAAAAATCCGAGATAGCCAAAATGTTGCTCTCGAAGAGTACATCAATTTAAAAAAAAAGTTTCTCTCTAGGCCCAATAGGACCCGACTTTCATAGGGTCAAAGTTCACGAATTTGACACGTTTCGGCTGCGACAATTCCCTATAACCGTTCCACCGAATTTCAAACCACTGACACAGTAGTTCCCATTGAAACACATGAACAATCCCCCGCAAGCGTTTTCTCGTAGCTCATTTTTTGACCCCGGCGCAACCGTCCGAAATTTCGATGGGTTCACGGAAATGGGCCAAAATTTGACCTCCCATTTCTCGGGCCCTAATTGTCCGATCGACTTGAAATTTGAAACGTGGCCTAACAGGATTTCGGCCTTCCTTCCCATGCTCGCCAATCGCGGCTCACCATGGGGGTCCGGACCTTTTCGCCGTAATGTTAAAACAAAAACTGGCGAATATCTCCGAAACGGTTCGATAGAATGTCACAAATTTTGGTGTGAAAGGGCTCCCTATTTTTACCTACAAACCCTCCAAATTTGGTTTTCCTAGCTTCCATAGTTTTGTTATGGCGAATTTTTGAATGTATGAAAAATAGCCCAAAAATCGAACGCAAATTCTCTACAGAAACTCTATTCGCGAATTTCAAAAATCCGAGATAGCCAAAATGTTGCTCTCGAAGAGTACATCAATTTAAAAAAAAACGTTTCTCTCTAGGCAAAATAGGACCCGACTTTCATAGGGTCAAAGTTCACGAATTTGACACATTTCGGCTGCGACAATTCCCTATAACCGTTCCACCGAATTTCAAACCACTGACACAGTAGTTCCCATTGAAACACATGAACAATCCCCCGCAAGCGTTTTCTCGTAGCTCATTTTTGACCCCGGCGCAACCGTCCGAAATTTCGATGGGTTCACGGAAATGGGCCAAAATTTGACCTCCCATATCTCGGGCCCTAATTGTCCGATCGACTTGAAATTTGAAACGTGGCTTAACAGGATTTCGGCTTTCCTTCCCATGCTCGCAAATCGCGGCTCACCATGGGGGGTCCAAGCCTTTTCGGCGTAATGTGAAAACAAAAACTCGCGAATATCTCCGAAACGGTTCGATAGAATGTCGCAAATTTTGGTGTGAAAGGGCTCCCTATTTTTACCTACAAACGCTCCAAATTTGGTGGTCCTAGCTTCCATAGTTTTGTTATGGCGAATTGTTGAATGTTTAAAAAATAGTCCAAAAATCGAACGGAAATTCCCTACAGAAACTCCATTAGCGAATTTTAAGAATCCGAAATAGCCAAAATGTTGCTCTCGAAGAGTACATCAATTTAAAAAAAAGTTTCTCTCTAGGCCCAATAGGACCCGACTTTCATAGGGTCAAAGTTCACGAATTTGACACATTTTGGCCGCGACAATTCCCTATAACCGTTGCACCGAATTTCAAACCGCTCACGCAGTACTTCCCATTGAGACACATGAACAATCCCCCACAAGCGCTTTCTCGTAGCTCAAATTTGACCCCGGCGCAAGCGTCCGAAATTTCGATGGGGTCACGGAAATGGGCCAAACTTTGACCCCCCATATCTCGGGCCCTAATTGTCCGATCGACTTGCAATTTGAAACGTGGCCTAACAGGGTTTCGGCCTTCCTTCCCATGCTCGCCAATCGCGGCTCTCCATGGGGGGTCCAAGCCTTTTCGGCGTAATGTAAAAACAAAAGCTCGCGAATATCTCCGAAACGGTTCGATAGAATGTCGCAAATTTAGTGTGAAAGGGCTCCCTATTTTTACCTACAAACGCTCCAAATTTGGTGGTCCTAGCTTCCATAGTTTTGTTATGGCGAATTTTTGAAGCTATAAAAAATAGCCCAAAAATCGAACGGAAATTCCCTACAGAAACTCCATTCGCGAATTTTAAAATTCCGAGATAGCCAAAATGTTGCTCTCGAAGAGTACATCAATTTAAAAAAAACGTTTCTCTCTAGGCAAAATCGGACCCGACTTTCATAGGGTCAAACTTCACGAATTTGACACATTTCGGCCGCGGCAATTCCCTATAACCGTTGCACCGAATTTTAAACCGCTCACATAGTACATCCCATTGAGACACATGAACAATCCCCCGCAAGCGTTTTCTCATAGCTCAACTTTTGACCCCGGCGCAAGCGTCCGAAATTTCGATGGGGTCACGGATATGGGCCAAACTCTGACCCCCCATATACCGGGCCCTAATTGTCCGATCGACTTGAAATTTGAAACGTGGCTGAATAGGGATTCGGCCTTCCTCCCCATGCTCGCCAATCGCGGCTCACCATGGGGGTCCGGACCTTTTCGAAGTAATGTTAAAACAAAAACTCGCGAAAATCTCCGAAATGGTTCGATAGAATGTCGCAAATTTTGGTGTGAAAGGGCTCCCTATTTTTACCTACAAACCCTCCAAATTTGGTGGTCCTAGCTTCCATAGTTTTTTATGGCGAATTTTTGAAAGTTTAAAAAATAGCCGAAAAATCGAACGGAAATTCCCTACAGAAACTCCATTCGCGAATTTTAAAAATCCGAGATAGCCAAAATGTTGCTCTCGAAGAGTACATCAATTTAAAAAAAAAGTTTCTCTCTAGGCAAAATAGGACC
The DNA here is from genome assembly GCF_044657685.1 of Stegodyphus dumicola. Taxonomy (NCBI): domain Eukaryota; kingdom Metazoa; phylum Arthropoda; class Arachnida; order Araneae; family Eresidae; genus Stegodyphus; species Stegodyphus dumicola. The sequence goes on along the minus strand of NC_140769.1, from coordinate 286,086,799 downwards.
CGACTTTGATAGGGTCAAAGTTCACGAATTTGACACATTTCGGCCGCGGCAATTCCCTATAACCGTTGCACCGAATTTCAAACCGCTCACATAGTACTTCCCATTGAGACACATGAACAATCCCCCGCAAGCGTTTTCTCATAGCTCAACTTTTGACCCCGGCGCAAGCGTCCGAAATTTCGATGGGGTCACGGATATTGTCCAAACTCTGACCCCCCATATCCCGGGCCCTAATTGTCCGATCGACTTGAAATTTGAAACGTGGCCGAATAGGGTTTCGGCCTTCCTCCCCATGCTCGCCAATCGCGGCTCACCATGGGGGTCCGGACCTTTTCGCCGTAATGTTAAAACAAAAACTCGCGAATATCTCCGAAACGGTTCGATAGAATGTCGCAAATTTTGGTGTGAAAGGGCTCCCTATTTTTACCTACAAACCCTCCAAATTTGGTGGTCCTACCTTCCATAGTTTTTTTATGGCGAATTTTTGAAAGTTTAAAAAATTGCCGAAAAATCGAACGGAAATTCCCTACAGAAACTCCATTCGCGAATTTTAAAAATCCGAGATAGCCAAAACGTTGCTCTCGAAAATTACATCAATTTAAAAAAAAAGTTTCTCTCTAGGCCCGAAGGACCCGACTTTCATAGGGTCAAAGTTCACGAATCTGGCACATTTCGGCCGCGACAATTCCCTATAACCGTTGCACCGAATTTCAAACCGCTCACACAGTACTTCCCATTGAGACACATGAACAATCCCCCGCAAGCGTTTTCTCGTAGCTCATTTTTTGACCCCGGCGCAACCGTCCGAAATTTCGATGGGTTCACGGAAATGGGCCAAAATTTGACCTCCCATTTCTCGGGCCCTAATTGTCCGATCGACTTGAAATTTGAAACGTGGCCTAACAGGATTTCGGCCTTCCTTCCCATGCTCGCAAATCGCGGCTCACCATGGGGGGTCCAAGCCTTTTCGGCGTAATGTGAAAACAAAAACTCGCGAATATCTCCGAAACGGTTCGATAGAATGTCGCAAATTTTGGTGTGAAAGGGCTCCCTATTTTTACCTACAAACGCTCCAAATTTGGTGGTCCTAGCTTCCATAGTTTTGTTATGGCGAATTGTTGAATGTTTAAAAAGTAGTCCAAAAATCGAACGGAAATTCTCTACAGAAACTCCATTCGCGAATTTTAAAAATCCGAGATAGCCAAAATGTTGCTCTCGAAGAGTACATCAATTTAAAAAAAAAGTTTCTCTCTAGGCCCAATAGGACGCGACTTTCATAGGGTCAAAGTTCACGAATTTGACACATTTCGGCCGCGACAATTCCCTATAACCGTTGCACCGAATTTCAAACCGCTCACACAATACTTCCCATTGACACACATGAACAATCCCCCGCAAGCGTTTTCTCGTAGTTCAAATTTGACCCCGGCGCAACCGTCCGAAATTTCGATGGGTTCACGGAAATGGGCCAAAATTTGACTCCCCATATCTCGGGCCCTAATTGTCCGATCGACTTGAAATTTGAAACGTGGCCTAACAGGGTTTCGGCCTTCCTCACCATGCTCGCCAATCGCGGCTCACTATGGGGGGTCCAGGCCTTTTCGCCGTAATGTTAAAACAAAAACTGGCGAATATCTCCGAAACGGTTCGATAGAATGTCGCAAATTTTGGTGTGAAAGGGTTCCCTATTTTTACCTACAAACCCTCCAAATTTGGTTTTCCTAGCTTCCATAGTTTTGTTATGGCGAATTTTTGAAGGTATAAAAATAGCCCAAAAATCGAACGCAAATTCTCTACAGAAACTCTATTCGCGAATTTCAAAAATCCGAGATAGCCAAAATGTTGCTCTTTGCTCTCGAAGAGTACATCAATTGAAAAAAAAAACGTTTCTCTCTAGGCAAAATAGGACCCGACTTTCATAGGGTCAAAGTTCACGAATTTGACAAATTTCGGCCGCGGCAATTCCCTATAACCCTTGGACCGAATTTCAAACCGCTCACATAGTACTTCCCATTGAGACACATGAACAATCCCCCGCAAGCGTTTTCCCATAGCTCAATTTTTGACACCGGCGCAAGCGTCCGAAATTTCGAAGGGGTCACGGATATGGGCCAAACTTTGACCCCCCATATCTCGGGCCCTAATTGTCCGATCGACTTGAAATTTGAAACGTGGCCGAATAGGGTTTCGGCCTTCCTCCCCATGCTCGCCAATCGCGGCTCACCATGGGGGTCCGGACCTTTTCGCCGTAATGTTAAAACAAAAACTCGCGAAAATCTCCGAAATGGTTCGATAGAATGTCGCAAATTTTGGTGTGAAAGGGCTCCCTATTTTTACCTACAAACCCTCCAAATTTGGTGGTCCTAGCTTGCATAGTTTTTTATGGCGAATTTTTGAATGTTTAAAAAATAGCCCAAAAATCGAACGGAAATTCCCTACAGAAACTCCATTCGCGAATTTTAAAAATCCGAGATAGCCAAAATGGTGCTCTCGAAGAGTACATCAATTTAGAAAAAAAAAGTTTCTCTTTAGGCTCAATAGGACCCGACTTTCATAGGGTCAAAGTTCACGAATTTGACACATTTCGGCCGCGGCAATTCCCTATAACCGTTGCACCGAATTTCAAACCGCTCACATAGTACTTCCCATTGAGACACATGAACAATCCCCCGCAAGCGTTTTCGCATAGCTCAAATTTTGACCCCGGCGCAAGCGTCCGAAATTTCGATGGGGTCACGGAAATGGGCCAAACTTTCACCCCCCATATCTCGGGCCCTAATTGTCCGATCGACTTGAAATTTGAAACGTGGCCGAACACGGTTTCGGCCTTCCTCCCCATGCTCGCCAATCGCGGCTCACCATGGGGTTCCGGACCTTATCGCCGTAATGTTAAAACAAAAACTCGCGAATATATCTGAAACGGTTCGATAGAATGTCGCAAATTTTGGTGTGAAAGGGCTCCCTATTTTTACCTACAAACGCTCCAAATTTGGTGGTCCTAGCTTCCATAGTTTTGTTATGGCGAATTTTTGAATGTTTAAAAAATAGTCCAAAAATCGAACGGAAATTCTCTACAGAAACTCCATTCGCGAATTTTAAAAATCCGATATAGCCAAAATGTTGCTCTCGAAGAGTACATCAATTTAAAAAAAAAGTTTCTCTCTAGGCCCAATAGGACCCGACTTTCATAGGGTCAAAGTTCACGAATTTGACACATTTCGGCTGCGACAATTCCCTATAACCGTTGCACCGAATTTCAAACCGCTCACACAGTACTTCCCATTGAGACACATGAACAATCCCCCGCAAGCGTTTTCTCGTAGCTCAAATTTGACCCTGGCGCAAGCGTCCGAAATTTCGATGGGGTCACGGAAATGGGACAAATTTTGACCCCCCATATCTCGGGCCGTAATTGTCCGATCGACTTGAAATTTGAAAGTGGCCTAAGAGGGTTTCGGCCTTCCTTCCCATGCTCGCAAATCGCGGCTCACCATGGGGGGTCCAAGCCTTTTCGGCGTAATGTGAAAACAAAAACTCGCGAATATCTCCGAAACGGTTCGATAGAATGTCGCAAATTTTGGTGTGAAAGGGCTCCCTATTTTTACCTACAAACGCTCCAAATTTGGTGGTCCTAGCTTCCATAGTTTTGTTATGGCGAATTGTTGAATGTTTAAAAAATAGTCCAAAAATCGAACGGAAATTCTCTACAGAAACTCCATTCGCGAATTTTAAAAATCCGAGATAGCCAAAATGTTGCTCTCGAAGAGTACATCAATTTAAAAAAAAAGTTTCTCTCTAGGCCCAATAGGACGCGACATTCATAGGGTCAAAGTTCACGAATTTGACACATTTCGGCCGCGACAATTCCCTATAACCGTTGCACCGAATTTCAAACCGCTCACACAATACTTCCCATTGACACACATGAACAATCCCCCGCAAGCGTTTTCTCTTAGTTCAAATTTGACCTCGGCGCAACCGTCCGAAATTTCGATGGGTTCACGGAAATGGGCCAAAATTTGACTCCCCATATCTCGGGCCCTAATTGTCCGATCGACTTGAAATTTGAAACGTGGCCTAACAGGGTTTCGGCCTTCCTCATCATGCTCGCCAATCGCGGCTCACCATGGGGGGTCCAGGCCTTTTCGCCGTAATGTTAAAACAAAAACTGGCGAATATCTCCGAAACGGTTCGATAGAATGTCGCAAATTTTGGTGTGAAAGGGCTCCCTATTTTTACCTACAAACCCTCCAAATTTGGTTTTCCTAGCTTCCATAGTTTTGTTGTGGCGAATTTTTGAAGGTATAAAAAATAGCCCAAAAATCGAACGCAAATTCTCTACAGAAACTCTATTCGCGAATTTAAAAAATCCGAGATAGCCAAAATGTTGCTCTCGAAGAGTACATCAATTTAAAAAAAAAAACGTTTCTCTCTAGGCAAAATAGGACCCGACTTTCATAGGGTCAAATTTCACGAATTTGACAAATTTCGGCCGCGGCAATTCCCTATAACCGTTGGACCGAATTTCAAACCGCTCACATAGTACTTCCCATTGAGACACATGAACAATCCCCCGCAAGCGCTTTCTCGTAGCTCAAATTTGACCCCGGCGCAAGCGTCCGAAATTTCGATGGGGTCACGGAAATGGGCCAAACTTTGACCCCCCATATCTCGGGCCCTAATTGTCCGATCGACTTGCAATTTGAAACGTGGCCTAACAGGGTTCCGGCCTTCCTTCCCATGCACGCCAATCGCGGCTCTCCATGGGGGGTCCAAGCCTTTTCGGCGTAATGTAAAAACAAAAGCTCGCGAATATCTCCGAAACGGTTCGATAGAATGTCGCAAATTTAGTGTGAAAGGGCTCCCTATTTTTACCTACAAACGCTCCAAATTTGGTGGTCCTAGCTTCCATAGTTTTGTTATGGCGAATTGTTGAATGTTTAAAAAATAGTCCAAAAATCGAACGGAAATTCTCTACAGAAACTCCATTCGCGAATTTTAAAAATCCGATATAGCCAAAATGTTGCTCTCGAAGAGTACATCAATTTAAAAAAAAAGTTTCTCTCTAGGCCCAATAGGACCCGACTTTCATAGGGTCAAAGTTCACGAATTTGACACGTTTCGGCCGCGACAATTCCCTATAACCGTTGCACCGAATTTCAAACCGCTCACACAGTACTTCCCATTGAGACACATGAACAATCCCCCGCAAGCGTTTTCTCGTAGCTCAATTTTTGACCCTGGCGCAAGCGACCGAAATTTCGATGGGGGCCGCCCCAAAAGTCACGGAAATGGGCCAAAATTTGACCCCCCATGTCTCGGGCCCTATTTGTCCGATCGACTTGAAATTTGAAACGTGGCCTAACAGGGTTTCGGCCTTCCTCCCCATGCTCGCCAATCGCGGCTCACCATGGGGGGTCCAGGGCTTTTCGCCGTAATGTTAAAACAAAAACTCGCGAATATCTCCGAAACGGTTCGATAGAATGTCGCAAATTTTGCTGTGAAAGGGCTCCCTATTTTTACCTACAAACCCTCCAAATTTGGTGGTCCTAGCTTGCATAGTTTCTTTATGGCGAATTTTTGAACGTTTAAAAAATAGCCCAAAAATCGAACGGAAATTCCCTACAGAAACAGCATTCGCGAATTTTAAATATCCGAGATAGCCAAAATGTTGCTCTCGAAGAGTACATCAGTTTAGAAAAAAAAGTTTCTCTCTAGGCCCAATAGGACCCGACTTTCATAGGGTCAAAGTTCACGAATTTGACACATTTCGGCCGCGGCAATTCCCTATAACCGTTGCACCGAATTTCAAACCGCTCACATAGTACTTCCCATTGAGACACATGAACAATCCCCCGCAAGCGTTTTCTCATAGCTCAATTTTTGACCCCGGCGCAAGCGTCCGAAATTTCGAAGGGGTCACGGATATGGGCCAAACTTTGACCTCCCATTTCTCGGGCCCTAATTGTCCGATCGACTTGAAATTTGAAACGTGGCCTAACAGGATTTCGGCCTTCCTTCCCATGCTCGCAAATCGCGGCTCACCATGGGGGGTCCAAGCCTTTTCGGCGTAATGTGAAAACAAAAACTCGCGAATATCTCCGAAACGGTTCGATAGAATGTCGCAAATTTTGGTGTGAAAGGGCTCCCTATTTTTACCTACAAACGCTCCAAATTTGGTGGTCCTAGCTTCCATAGTTTTGTTATGGCGAATTGTTGAATGTTTAAAAAATAGTCCAAAAATCGAACGGAAATTCTCTACAGAAACTCCATTCGCGAATTTTAAAAATCCGAGATAGCCAAAATGTTGCTCTCGAAGAGTACATCAATTTAAAAAAAAAGTTTCTCTCTAGGCCCAATAGGACCCGACTTTCATAGGGTCAAAGTTCACGAATTTGACACGTTTCGGCTGCGACAATTCCCTATAACCGTTCCACCGAATTTCAAACCACTGACACAGTAGTTCCCATTGAAACACATGAACAATCCCCCGCAAGCGTTTTCTCGTAGCTCATTTTTTGACCCCGGCGCAACCGTCCGAAATTTCGATGGGTTCACGGAAATGGGCCAAAATTTGACCTCCCATTTCTCGGGCCCTAATTGTCCGATCGACTTGAAATTTGAAACGTGGCCTAACAGGATTTCGGCCTTCCTTCCCATGCTCGCAAATCGCGGCTCACCATGGGGGGTCCAAGCCTTTTCGGCGTAATGTGAAAACAAAAACTCGCGAATATCTCCGAAACGGTTCGATAGAATGTCGCAAATTTTGGTGTGAAAGGGCTCCCTATTTTTACCTACAAACGCTCCAAATTTGGTTTTCCTAGCTTCCATAGTTTTGTTATGGCGAATTTTTGAAGGTATAAAAAATAGCCGAAAAATCGAACGCAAATTCTCTACAGAAACTCTATTCGCGAATTTCAAAAATCCGAGATAGCCAAAATGTTGCTCTTTGCTCTCGAAGAGTACATCAATTTAAAAAAAAAAACGTTTCTCTCTAGGCAAAATAGGACCCGACTTTCATAGGGTCAAAGTTCACGAATTTGACAAATTTCGGCCGCGGCAATTCCCTATAACCGTTGGACCGAATTTCAAACCGCTCACATAGTACTTCCCATTGAGACACATGAACAATCCCCCGCAAGCGCTTTCTCGTAGCTCAAATTTGACCCCGGCGCAAGCGTCCGAAATTTCGATGGGGTCACGGAAATGGGCCAAACTTTGACCCCCCATATCTCGGGCCCTAATTGTCCGATCGACTTGCAATTTGAAACGTGGCCTAACAGGGTTTCGGCCTTCCTTCCCATGCTCGCCAATCGCGGCTCTCCATGGGGGGTCCAAGCCTTTTCGGCGTAATGTAAAAACAAAAGCTCGCGAATATCTCCGAAACGGTTCGATAGAATGTCGCAAATTTAGTGTGAAAGGGCTCCCTATTTTTACCTACAAACGCTCCAAATTTGGTGGTCCTAGCTTCCATAGTTTTGTTATGGCGAATTTTTGAAGGTATAAAAAATAGCTCAAAAATCGAACGGAAATTCCCTACAGAAACTCCATTCGCGAATTTTAAAATTCCGAGATAGCCAAAATGTTGCTCTCGAAGAGTACATCAATTTAAAAAAAACGTTTCTCTCTAGGCAAAATCGGACCCGACTTTCATAGGGTCAAACTTCACGAATTTGACACATTTCGGCCGCGGCAATTCCCTATAACCGTTGCACCGAATTTTAAACCGCTCACATAGTACATCCCATTGAGACACATGAACAATCCCCCGCAAGCGTTTTCTCATAGCTCAACTTTTGACCCCGGCGCAAGCGTCCGAAATTTCGATGGGGTCACGGATATGGGCCAAACTCTGACCCCCCATATCCCGGGCCCTAATTGTCCGATCGACTTGAAATTTGAAACGTGGCTGAATAGGGATTCGGCCTTCCTCCCCATGCTCGCCAATCGCGGCTCACCATGGGGGTCCGGACCTTTTCGCCGTAATGTTAAAACAAAAACTCGCGAAAATCTCCGAAATGGTTCGATAGAATGTCGCAAATTTTGGTGTGAAAGGGCTCCCTATTTTTACCTACAAACCCTCCAAATTTGGTGGTCCTAGCTTCCATAGTTTTTTATGGCGAATTTTTGAAAGTTTAAAAAATAGCCGAAAAATCGAACGGAAATTCCCTACAGAAACTCCATTCGCGAATTTTAAAAATCCGAGATAGCCAAAATGTTGCTCTCGAAGAGTACATCAATTTAAAAAAAAAGTTTCTCTCTAGGCAAAATAGGACCCGACTTTGATAGGGTCAAAGTTCACGAATTTGACACATTTCGGCCGCGGCAATTCCCTATAACCGTTGCACCGAATTTCAAACCGCTCACATAGTACTTCCCATTGAGACACATGAACAATCCCCCGCAAGCGTTTTCTCATAGCTCAACTTTTGACCCCGGCGCAAGCGTCCGAAATTTCGATGGGGTCACGGATATTGTCCAAACTCTGACCCCCCATATCCCGGGCCCTAATTGTCCGATCGACTTGAAATTTGAAACGTGGCCGAATAGGGTTTCGGCCTTCCTCCCCATGCTCGCCAATCGCGGCTCACCATGGGGGTCCGGACCTTTTCGCCGTAATGTTAAAACAAAAACTGGCGAATATCTCCGAAACGGTTCGATAGAATGTCACAAATTTTGGTGTGAAAGGGCTCCCTATTTTTACCTACAAACCCTCCAAATTTGGTTTTCCTAGCTTCCATAGTTTTGTTATGGCGAATTTTTGAAGGTATAAAAAATAGCCCAAAAATCGAACGCAAATTCTCTACAGAAACTCTATTCGCGAATTTCAAAAATCCGAGATAGCCAAAATGTTGCTCTCGAAGAGTACATCAATTTAAAAAAAAACGTTTCTCTCTAGGCAAAATAGGACCCGACTTTCATAGGGTCAAAGTTCACGAATTTGACACATTTCGGCTGCGACAATTCCCTATAACCGTTCCACCGAATTTCAAACCACTGACACAGTAGTTCCCATTGAAACACATGAACAATCCCCCGCAAGCGTTTTCTCGTAGCTCATTTTTTGACCCCGGCGCAACCGTCCGAAATTTCGATGGGTTCACGGAAATGGGCCAAAATTTGACCTCCCATATCTCGGGCCCTAATTGTCCGATCGACTTGAAATTTGAAACGTGGCTTAACAGGATTTCGGCTTTCCTTCCCATGCTCGCAAATCGCGGCTCACCATGGGGGGTCCAAGCCTTTTCGGCGTAATGTGAAAACAAAAACTCGCGAATATCTCCGAAACGGTTCGATAGAATGTCGCAAATTTTGGTGTGAAAGGGCTCCCTATTTTTACCTACAAACGCTCCAAATTTGGTGGTCCTAGCTTCCATAGTTTTGTTATGGCGAATTGTTGAATGTTTAAAAAATAGTCCAAAAATCGAACGGAAATTCTCTACAGAAACTCCATTCGCGAATTTTAAAAATCCGAGATAGCCAAAATGTTGCTCTCGAAGAGTACATCAATTTAAAAAAAAAGTTTCTCTCTAGGCCCAATAGGACGCGACTTTCATAGGGTCAAAGTTCACGAATTTGACACATTTCGGCCGCGACAATTCCCTATAACCGTTGCACCGAATTTCAAACCGCTCACACAATACTTCCCATTGACACACATGAACAATCCCCCGCAAGCGTTTTCTCGTAGTTCAAATTTGACCCCGGCGCAACCGTCCGAAATTTCGATGGGTTCACGGAAATGGGCCAAAATTTGACTCCCCATATCTCGGGCCCTAATTGTCCGATCGACTTGAAATTTGAAACGTGGCCTAACAGGGTTTTGGCCTTCCTCACCATGCTCGCCAATCGCGGCTCACCATGGGGTGTCCAGGCTTTTCGCCGTAATGTTAAAACAAAAACTGGCGAATATCTCCGAAACGGTTCGATAGAATGTCGCAAATTTTGGTGTGAAAGGGCTCCCTATTTTTACCTACAAACCCTCCAAATTTGGTTTTCCTAGCTTCCATAGTTTTGTTATGGCGAATTTTTGAAGGTATAAAAAATAGCCCAAAAATCGAACGCAAATTCTCTACAGAAACTCTATTCGCGAATTTCAAAAATCCGAGATAGCCAAAATGTTGCTCTCGAAGAGTGCATCAATTTAAAAAAGAACGTTTCTCTCTAGGCAAAATAGGACCCGACTTTCATAGGGTCAAAGTTCACGAATTTGACAAATTTCGGCCGCGGCAATTCCCTATAACCGTTGGACCGAATTTCAAACCGCTCACATAGTACTTCCCATTGAGACACATGAACAATCCCCCGCAAGCGTTTTCTCATAGCTCAATTTTTGACACCGGCGCAAGCGTCCGAAATTTCGAAGGGGTCACGGATATGGGCCAAACTTTGACCCCCCATATCTCGGGCCCTAATTGTCCGATCGACTTGAAATTTGAAACGTGGCCGAATAGGGTTTCGGCCTTCCTTCCCATGCTCGCCAATCGCGGCTCACCATGGGGTCCGGACCTTTTCGCCGTAAAGTTAAAACAAAAACTCGCGAAAATCTCCGAAATGGTTCGATAGAATGTCGCAAATTTTGGTGTGAAAGGGCTCCCTATTTTTACCTGCAAACCCTCCAAATTTGGTGGTCCTAGCTTACATAGTTTTTTTATGGCGAATTTTTGAAAGTTTAAAAAATTGCCGAAAAATCGAACGGAAATTCCCTACAGAAACTCCATTAGCGAATTTTAAGAATCCGAAATAGCCAAAATGTTGCTCTCGAAGAGTACATCAATTTAAAAAAAAGTTTCTCTCTAGGCCCAATAGGACCCGACTTTCATAGGGTCAAAGTTCACGAATTTGACACATTTTGGCCGCGACAATTCCCTATAACCGTTGCACCGAATTTCAAACCGCTCACGCAGTACTTCCCATTGAGACACATGAACAATCCCCCACAAGCGCTTTCTCGTAGCTCAAATTTGACCCCGGCGCAAGCGTCCGAAATTTCGATGGGGTCACGGAAATGGGCCAAACTTTGACCCCCCATATCTCGGGCCCTAATTGTCCGATCGACTTGCAATTTGAAACGTGGCCTAACAGGGTTTCGGCCTTCCTTCCCATGCTCGCCAATCGCGGCTCTCCATGGGGGGTCCAAGCCTTTTCGGCGTAATGTAAAAACAAAAGCTCGCGAATATCTCCGAAACGGTTCGATAGAATGTCGCAAATTTAGTGTGAAAGGGCTCCCTATTTTTACCTACAAACGCTCCAAATTTGGTGGTCCTAGCTTCCATAGTTTTGTTATGGCGAATTTTTGAAGCTATAAAAAATAGCCCAAAAATCGAACGGAAATTCCCTACAGAAACTCCATTCGCGAATTTTAAAATTCCGAGATAGCCAAAATGTTGCTCTCGAAGAGTACATCAATTTAAAAAAAAAGTTTCTCTCTAGGCAAAATAGGACCCGACTTTGATAGGGTCAAAGTTCACGAATTTGACACATTTCGGCCGCGGCAATTCCCTATAACCGTTGCACCGAATTTCAAACCGCTCACATAGTACTTCCCATTGAGACACATGAACAATCCCCCGCAAGCGTTTTCTCATAGCTCAACTTTTGACCCCGGCGCAAGCGTCCGAAATTTCGATGGGGTCACGGATATTGTCCAAACTCTGACCCCCCATATCCCGGGCCCTAATTGTCCGATCGACTTGAAATTTGAAACGTGGCCGAATAGGGTTTCGGCCTTCCTCCCCATGCTCGCCAATCGCGGCTCACCATGGGGGTCCGGACCTTTTCGCCGTAATGTTAAAACAAAAACTGGCGAATATCTCCGAAACGGTTCGATAGAATGTCACAAATTTTGGTGTGAAAGGGCTCCCTATTTTTACCTACAAACCCTCCAAATTTGGTTTTCCTAGCTTCCATAGTTTTGTTATGGCGAATTTTTGAAGGTATAAAAAATAGCCCAAAAATCGAACGCAAATTCTCTACAGAAACTCTATTCGCGAATTTCAAAAATCCGAGATAGCCAAAATGTTGCTCTCGAAGAGTACATCAATTTAAAAAAAAACGTTTCTCTCTAGGCAAAATAGGACCCGACTTTCATAGGGTCAAAGTTTACGAATTTGACACATTTCGGCTGCGACAATTCCCTATAACCGTTCCACCGAATTTCAAACCACTGACACAGTAGTTCCCATTGAAACACATGAACAATCCCCCGCAAGCGTTTTCTCGTAGCTCATTTTTTGACCCCGGCGCAACCGTCCGAAATTTCGATGGGTTCACGGAAATGGGCCAAAATTTGACCTCCCATATCTCGGGCCCTAATTGTCCGATCGACTTGAAATTTGAAACGTGGCTTAACAGGATTTCGGCTTTCCTTCCCATGCTCGCAAATCGCGGCTCACCATGGGGGGTCCAAGCCTTTTCGGCGTAATGTGAAAACAAAAACTCGCGAATATCTCCGAAACGGTTCGATAGAATGTCGCAAATTTTGGTGTGAAAGGGCTCCCTATTTTTACCTACAAACGCTCCAAATTTGGTGGTCCTAGCTTCCATAGTTTTGTTATGGCGAATTGTTGAATGTTTAAAAAATAGTCCAAAAATCGAACGGAAATTCTCTACAGAAACTCCATTCGCGAATTTTAAAAATCCGAGATAGCCAAAATGTTGCTCTCGAAGAGTACATCAATTTAAAAAAAAAGTTTCTCTCTAGGCCCAATAGGACGCGACTTTCATAGGGTCAAAGTTCACGAATTTGACACATTTCGGCCGCGACAATTCCCTATAACCGTTGCACCGAATTTCAAACCGCTCACACAATACTTCCCATTGACACACATGAACAATCCCCCGCAAGCGTTTTCTCGTAGTTCAAATTTGACCCCGGCGCAACCGTCCGAAATTTCGATGGGTTCACGGAAATGGGCCAAAATTTGACTCCCCATATCTCGGGCCCTAATTGTCCGATCGACTTGAAATTTGAAACGTGGCCTAACAGGGTTTCGGCCTTCCTCACCATGCTCGCCAATCGCGGCTCACCATGGGGTGTCCAGGCTTTTCGCCGTAATGTTAAAACAAAAACTGGCGAATATCTCCGAAACGGTTCGATAGAATGTCGCAAATTTTGGTGTGAAAGGGCTCCCTATTTTTACCTACAAACCCTCCAAATTTGGTTTTCCTAGCTTCCATAGTTTTGTTATGGCGAATTTTTGAAGGTATAAAAAATAGCCCAAAAATCGAACGCAAATTCTCTACAGAAACTCTATTCGCGAATTTCAAAAATCCGAGATAGCCAAAATGTTGCTCTCGAAGAGTGCATCAATTTAAAAAGGAACGTTTCTCTCTAGGCAAAATAGGACCCGACTTTCATAGGGTCAAAGTTCACGAATTTGACAAATTTCGGCCGCGGCAATTCCCTATAACCGTTGGACCGAATTTCAAACCGCTCACATAGTACTTCCCATTGAGACACATGAACAATCCCCCGCAAGCGTTTTCTCATAGCTCAATTTTTGACACCGGCGCAAGCGTCCGAAATTTCGAAGGGGTCACGGATATGGGCCAAACTTTGACCCCCCATATCTCGGGCCCTAATTGTCCGATCGACTTGAAATTTGAAACGTGGCCGAATAGGGTTTCGGCCTTCCTTCCCATGCTCGCCAATCGCGGCTCACCATGGGGTCCGGACCTTTTCGCCGTAAAGTTAAAACAAAAACTCGCGAAAATCTCCGAAATGGTTCGATAGAATGTCGCAAATTTTGGTGTGAAAGGGCTCCCTATTTTTACCTGCAAACCCTCCAAATTTGGTGGTCCTAGCTTACATAGTTTTTTTATGGCGAATTTTTGAAAGTTTAAAAAATTGCCGAAAAATCGAACGGAAATTCCCTACAGAAACTCCATTAGCGAATTTTAAGAATCCGAAATAGCCAAAATGTTGCTCTCGAAGAGTACATCAATTTAAAAAAAAGTTTCTCTCTAGGCCCAATAGGACCCGACTTTCATAGGGTCAAAGTTCACGAATTTGACACATTTTGGCCGCGACAATTCCCTATAACCGTTGCACCGAATTTCAAACCGCTCACGCAGTACTTCCCATTGAGACACATGAACAATCCCCCACAAGCGCTTTCTCGTAGCTCAAATTTGACCCCGGCGCAAGCGTCCGAAATTTCGATGGGGTCACGGAAATGGGCCAAACTTTGACCCCCCATATCTCGGGCCCTAATTGTCCGATCGACTTGCAATTTGAAACGTGGCCTAACAGGGTTTCGGCCTTCCTTCCCATGCTCGCCAATCGCGGCTCTCCATGGGGGGTCCAAGCCTTTTCGGCGTAATGTAAAAACAAAAGCTCGCGAATATCTCCGAAACGGTTCGATAGAATGTCGCAAATTTAGTGTGAAAGGGCTCCCTATTTTTACCTACAAACGCTCCAAATTTGGTGGTCCTAGCTTCCATAGTTTTGTTATGGCGAATTTTTGAAGCTATAAAAAATAGCCCAAAAATCGAACGGAAATTCCCTACAGAAACTCCATTCGCGAATTTTAAAATTCCGAGATAGCCAAAATGTTGCTCTCGAAGAGTACATCAATTTAAAAAAAACGTTTCTCTCTAGGCAAAATCGGACCCGACTTTCATAGGGTCAAACTTCACGAATTTGACACATTTCGGCCGCGGCAATTCCCTATAACCGTTGCACCGAATTTTAAACCGCTCACATAGTACATCCCATTGAGACACATGAACAATCCCCCGCAAGCGTTTTCTCATAGCTCAACTTTTGACCCCGGCGCAAGCGTCCGAAATTTCGATGGGGTCACGGATATGGGCCAAACTCTGACCCCCCATATCCCGGGCCCTAATTGTCCGATCGACTTGAAATTTGAAACGTGGCTGAATAGGGATTCGGCCTTCCTCCCCATGCTCGCCAATCGCGGCTCACCATGGGGGTCCGGACCTTTTCGCCGTAATGTTAAAACAAAAACTCGCGAAAATCTCCGAAATGGTTCGATAGAATGTCGCAAATTTTGGTGTGAAAGGGCTCCCTATTTTTACCTACAAACCCTCCAAATTTGGTGGTCCTAGCTTCCATAGTTTTTTATGGCGAATTTTTGAAAGTTTAAAAAATAGCCGAAAAATCGAACGGAAATTCCCTACAGAAACTCCATTCGCGAATTTTAAAAATCCGAGATAGCCAAAATGTTGCTCTCGAAGAGTACATCAATTTAAAAAAAAAGTTTCTCTCTAGGCAAAATAGGACCCGACTTTGATAGGGTCAAAGTTCACGAATTTGAGACATTTCGGCCGCGGCAATTCCCTATAACCGTTGCACCGAATTTCAAACCGCTCACATAGTACTTCCCATTGAGACACATGAACAATCCCCCGCAAGCGTTTTCTCATAGCTCAACTTTTGACCCCGGCGCAAGCGTCCGAAATTTCGATGGGGTCACGGATATTGTCCAAACTCTGACCCCCCATATCCCGGGCCCTAATTGTCCGATCGACTTGAAATTTGAAACGTGGCCGAATAGGGTTTCGGCCTTCCTCCCCATGCTCGCCAATCGCGGCTCACCATGGGGGTCCGGACCTTTTCGCCGTAATGTTAAAACAAAAACTCGCGAATATCTCCGAAACGGTTCGATAGAATGTCGCAAATTTTGGTGTGAAAGGGCTCCCTATTTTTACCTACAAACCCTCCAAATTTGGTGGTCCTAGCTTCCATAGTTTTTTTACGGCGAATTTTTGAAAGTTTAAAAAATTGCCGAAAAATCGAACGGAAATTCCCTACAGAAACTCCATTCGCGAATTTTAAAAATCCGAGATAGCCAAAACGTTGCTCTCGAAAATTACATCAATTTAAAAAAAAAGTTTCTCTCTAGGCCCGAAGGACCCGACTTTCATAGGGTCAAAGTTCACGAATCTGGCACATTTCGGCCGCGACAATTCCCTATAACCGTTGCACCGAATTTCAAACCGCTCACACAGTACTTCCCATTGAGACACATGAACAATCCCCCGCAAGCGTTTTCTCGTAGCTCATTTTTTGACCCCGGCGCAACCGTCCGAAATTTCGATGGGTTCACGGAAATGGGCCAAAATTTGACCTCCCATTTCTCGGGCCCTAATTGTCCGATCGACTTGAAATTTGAAACGTGGCCTAACAGGATTTCGGCCTTCCTTCCCATGCTCGCAAATCGCGGCTCACCATGGGGGGTCCAAGCCTTTTCGGCGTAATGTGAAAACAAAAACTCGCGAATATCTCCGAAACGGTTCGATAGAATGTCGCAAATTTTGGTGTGAAAGGGCTCCCTATTTTTACCTACAAACGCTCCAAATTTGGTGGTCCTAGCTTCCATAGTTTTGTTATGGCGAATTGTTGAATGTTTAAAAAATAGTCCAAAAATCGAACGGAAATTCTCTACAGAAACTCCATTCGCGAATTTTAAAAATCCGAGATAGCCAAAATGTTGCTCTCGAAGAGTACATCAATTTAAAAAAAAAGTTTCTCTCTAGGCCCAATAGGACGCGACTTTCACAGGGTCAAAGTTCACGAATTTGACACATTTCGGCCGCGACAATTCCCTATAACCGTTGCACCGAATTTCAAACCGCTCACACAATACTTCCCATTGACACACATGAACAATCCCCCGCAAGCGTTTTCTCGTAGTTCAAATTTGACCCCGGCGCAACCGTCCGAAATTTCGATGGGTTCACGGAAATGGGCCAAAATTTGACTCCCCATATCTCGGGCCCTAATTGTCCGATCGACTTGAAATTTGAAACGTGGCCTAACAGGGTTTCGGCCTTCCTCACCATGCTCGCCAATCGCGGCTCACCATGGGGGGTCCAGGCCTTTTCGCCGTAATGTTAAAACAAAAACTGGCGAATATCTCCGAAACGGTTCGATAGAATGTCGCAAATTTTGGTGTGAAAGGGTTCCCTATTTTTACCTACAAACCCTCCAAATTTGGTTTTCCTAGCTTCCATAGTTTTGTTATGGCGAATTTTTGAAGGTATAAAAATAGCCCAAAAATCGAACGCAAATTCTCTACAGAAACTCTATTCGCGAATTTCAAAAATCCGAGATAGCCAAAATGTTGCTCTTTGCTCTCGAAGAGTACATCAATTGAAAAAAAAAACGTTTCTCTCTAGGCAAAATAGGACCCGACTTTCATAGGGTCAAAGTTCACGAATTTGACAAATTTCGGCCGCGGCAATTCCCTATAACCCTTGGACCGAATTTCAAACCGCTCACATAGTACTTCCCATTGAGACACATGAACAATCCCCCGCAAGCGTTTTCCCATAGCTCAATTTTTGACACCGGCGCAAGCGTCCGAAATTTCGAAGGGGTCACGGATATGGGCCAAACTTTGACCCCCCATATCTCGGGCCCTAATTGTCCGATCGACTTGAAATTTGAAACGTGGCCGAATAGGGTTTCGGCCTTCCTCCCCATGCTCGCCAATCGCGGCTCACCATGGGGGTCCGGACCTTTTCGCCGTAATGTTAAAACAAAAACTCGCGAAAATCTCCGAAATGGTTCGATAGAATGTCGCAAATTTTGGTGTGAAAGGGCTCCCTATTTTTACCTACAAACCCTCCAAATTTGGTGGTCCTAGCTTACATAGTTTTTTTATGGCGAATTTTTGAAAGTTTAAAAAATTGCCGAAAAATCGAACGGAAATTCCCTACAGAAACTCCATTAGCGAATTTTAAAAATCCGAAATAGCCAAAATGTTGCTCTCGAAGAGTACATCAATTTTAAAAAAAAGTTTCTCTCTAGGCCCAATAGGACCCGACTTTCATAGGGTCAAAGTTCACGAATTTGACACATTTTGGCCGCGACAATTCCCTATAACCGTTGCACCGAATTTCAAACCGCTCACGCAGTACTTCCCATTGAGACACATGAACAATCCCCCACAAGCGCTTTCTCGTAGCTCAAATTTGACCCCGGCGCAAGCGTCCGAAATTTCGATGGGGTCACGGAAATGGGCCAAACTTTGACCCCCCATATCTCGGGCCCTAATTGTCCGATCGACTTGCAATTTGAAACGTGGCCTAACAGGGTTTCGGCCTTCCTTCCCATGCTCGCCTATCGCGGCTCTCCATGGGGGGTCCAAGCCTTTTCGGCGTAATGTAAAAACAAAAGCTCGGGAATATCTCCGAAACGGTTCAATAGAATGTCGCAAATTTTGGTGTGAAAGGGCTCCCTATTTTTACCTACAAACGCTCCAAATTTGGTGGTTCTAGCTTCCATAGTTTTGTTATGGCGAATTTTTGAATGTTTAAAAAATAGTCCAAAAATCGAACGGAAATTCTCTACAGAAACTCCATTCGCGAATTTTAAAAATCCGATATAGCCAAAATGTTGCTCTCGAAGAGTACATCAATTTAAAAAAAAAGTTTCTCTCTAGGCCCAATAGGACCCGACTTTCATAGGGTCAAAGTTCACGAATTTGACACATTTCGGCTGCGACAATTCCCTATAACCGTTGCACCGAATTTCAAACCGCTCACACAGTACTTCCCATTGAAACACATGAAAGATTCCACCGCAAGCGTTTTCTCGTAGCTCATTTTTTGACCCCGGCGCAACCGTCCGAAATTTCGATGGGTTCACGGAAATGGGCCAAAATTTGACCCCCCATATCTCGGGCCCTAATTGTCCGATCGACTTGAAATTTGAAACGTGGCCTAACAGGGTTTCGGCCTTCCTCCCCATGCTCGCCAATCGCGGCTCACCATGGGGGGCCCAGGCCTTTTCACCGTAATGTTAAAACAAAAACTCGCGAATATCTCCGAAACGGTTCGATAGAATGTCGCAAATTTTGCTGTGAAAGGGCTCCCTATTTCTACGTACAAACCCTCCAAATTTGGTGGTCCTAGCTTGCATAGTTTTTTATGGCGAATTTTTGAATGTTTAAAAAATAGCCCAAAAATCGAACGGAAATTCCCTACAGAAACTCCATTCGCGAATTTTAAAAATCCGAGATAGCCAAAATGGTGCTCTCGAAGAGTACATCAATTTAGAAAAAAAAAGTTTCTCTTTAGGCTCAATAGGACCCGACTTTCATAGGGTCAAAGTTCACGAATTTGACACATTTCGGCCGCGGCAATTCCCTATAACCGTTGCACCGAATTTCAAACCGCTCACATAGTACTTCCCATTGAGACACATGAACAATCCCCCGCAAGCGTTTTCGCATAGCTCAAATTTTGACCCCGGCGCAAGCGTCCGAAATTTCGATGGGGTCACGGAAATGGGCCAAACTTTCACCCCCCATATCTCGGGCCCTAATTGTCCGATCGACTTGAAATTTGAAACGTGGCCGAACACGGTTTCGGCCTTCCTCCCCATGCTCGCCAATCGCGGCTCACCATGGGGTTCCGGACCTTATCGCCGTAAAGTTAAAACAAAAACTCGCGAATATATCTGAAACGGTTCGATAGAATGTCGCAAATTTTGGTGTGAAAGGGCTCCCTATTTTTACCTACAAACGCTCCAAATTTGGTGGTCCTAGCTTCCATAGTTTTGTTATGGCGAATTTTTGAATGTTTAAAAAATAGTCCAAAAATCGAACGGAAATTCTCTACAGAAACTCCATTCGCGAATTTTAAAAATCCGATATAGCCAAAATGTTGCTCTCGAAGAGTACATCAATTTAAAAAAAAAGGTTTCTCTCTAGGCCCAATAGGACCCGACTTTCATAGGGTCAAAGTTCACGAATTTGACACATTTCGGCTGCGACAATTCCCTATAACCGTTGCACCGAATTTCAAACCGCTCACACAGTACTTCCCATTGAGACACATGAACAATCCCCCGCAAGCGTTTTCTCGTAGCTCAAATTTGACCCTGGCGCAAGCGTCCGAAATTTCGATGGGGTCACGGAAATGGGACAAATTTTGACCCCCCATATCTCGGGCCGTAATTGTCCGATCGACTTGAAATTTGAAAGTGGCCTAAGAGGGTTTCGGCCTTCCTTCCCATGCTCGCAAATCGCGGCTCACCATGGGGGGTCCAAGCCTTTTCGGCGTAATGTGAAAACAAAAACTCGCGAATATCTCCGAAACGGTTCGATAGAATGTCGCAAATTTTGGTGTGAAAGGGCTCCCTATTTTTACCTACAAACGCTCCAAATTTGGTGGTCCTAGCTTCCATAGTTTTGTTATGGCGAATTTTTGAAGGTATAAAAAATAGCCCAAAAATCGAACGCAAATTCTCTACAGAAACTCTATTCGCGAATTTCAAAAATCCGAGATAGCCAAAATGTTGCTCTCGAAGAGTACATCAATTTAAAAAAAAACGTTTCTCTCTAGGCAAAATAGGACCCGACTTTCATAGGGTCAAAGTTCACGAATTTGACACATTTCGGCTGCGACAATTTCCTATAACCGTTCCACCGAATTTCAAACCACTGACACAGTAGTTCCCATTGAAACACATGAACAATCCCCCGCAAGCGTTTTCTCGTAGCTCAATTTTTGACCCCGGCGCAACCGTCCGAAATTTCGATGGGTTCACGGAAATGGGCCAAAATTTGACCTCCCATATCTCGGGCCCTAATTGTCCGATCGACTTGAAATTTGAAACGTGGCCTAACAGGATTTCGGCCTTCCTTCCCATGCTCGCAAATCGCGGCTCACCATGGGGGGTCCAAGCCTTTTCGGCGTAATGTGAAAACAAAAACTCGCGAATATCTCCGAAACGGTTCGATAGAATGTCGCAAATTTTGGTGTGAAAGGGCTCCCTATTTTTACCTACAAACGCTCCAAATTTGGTGGTCCTAGCTTCCATAGTTTTGTTATGGCGAATTGTTGAATGTTTAAAAAATAGTCCAAAAATCGAACGGAAATTCTCTACAGAAACTCCATTCGCGAATTTTAAAAATCCGAGATAGCCAAAATGTTGCTCTCGAAGAGTACATCAATTTAAAAAAAAAGTTTCTCTCTAGGCCCAATAGGACGCGACTTTCATAGGGTCAAATTTCACGAATTTGACACATTTCGGCCGCCACAAATCCCTATAACCGTTGCACCGAATTTCAAACCGCTCACACAATACTTCCCATTGACACACATGAACAATCCCCCGCAAGCGTTTTCTCGTAGTTCAAATTTGACCTCGGCGCAACCGTCCGAAATTTCGATGGGTTCACGGAAATGGGCCAAAATTTGACTCCCCATATCTCGGGCCCTAATTGTCCGATCGACTTGAAATTTGAAACGTGGCCTAACAGGGTTTCGGCCTTCCTCCCCATGCTCGCCAATCGCGGCTCACCATGGGGGGTCCAGGCCTTTTCGCCGTAATGTTAAAACAAAAACTCGCGAATATATCTGAAACGGTTCGATAGAATGTCGCAAATTTTGGTGTGAAAGGGCTCCCTATTTTTACCTACAAACGCTCCAAATTTGGTGGTCCTAGCTTCCATAGTTTTGTTATGGCGAATTTTTGAATGTTTAAAAAATAGTCCAAAAATCGAACGGAAATTCTCTACAGAAACTCCATTCGCGAATTTTAAAAATCCGATATAGCCAAAATGTTGCTCTCGAAGAGTACATCAATTTAAAAAAAAAGTTTCTATCTAGGCCCAATAGGACCCGACTTTCATAGGGTCAAAGTTCACGAATTTGACACATTTCGGCTGCGACAATTCCCTATAACCGTTGCACCGAATTTCAAACCGCTCACACAGTACTTCCCATTGAGACACATGAACAATCCCCCGCAAGCGTTTTCTCGTAGCTCAAATTTGACCCTGGGGCAAGCGTCCGAAATTTCGATGGGGTCACGGAAATGGGACAAATTTTGACCCCCCATATCTCGGGCCGTAATTGTCCGATCGACTTGAAATTTGAAAGTGGCCTAAGAGGGTTTCGGCCTTCCTTCCCATGCTCGCAAATCGCGGCTCACCATGGGGGGTCCAAGCCTTTTCGGCGTAATGTGAAAACAAAAACTCGCGAATATCTCCGAAACGGTTCGATAGAATGTCGCAAATTTTGGTGTGAAAGGGCTCCCTATTTTTACCTACAAACGCTCCAAATTTGGTGGTCCTAGCTTCTATAGTTTTGTTATGGCGAATTGTTGAATGTTTAAAAAATAGTCCAAAAATCGAACGGAAATTCTCTACAGAAACTCCATTCGCGAATTTTAAAAATCCGAGATAGACAAAATGTTGCTCTCGAAGAGTACATCAATTTAAAAAAAAAGTTTCTCTCTAGGCCCAATAGGACGCGACTTTCATAGGGTCAAAGTTCACGAATTTGACACATTTCGGCCGCGACAATTCCCTATAACCGTTGCACCGAATTTCAAACCGCTCACACAATACTTCCCATTGACACACATGAACAATCCCCCGCAAGCGTTTTCTCGTAGTTCAAATTTGACCCCGGCGCAACCGTTCGAAATTTCGATGGGTTCACGGAAATGGGCCAAAATTTGACTCCCCATATCTCGGGCCCTAATTGTCCGATCGACTTGAAATTTGAAACGTGGCCTAACAGGGTTTCGGCCTTCCTCACCATGCTCGCCAATCGCGGCTCACCATGGGGGGTCCAGGCCTTTTCGCCGTAATGTTAAAACAAAAACTGGCGAATATCTCCGAAACGGTTCGATAGAATGTCGCAAATTTTGGTGTGAAAGGGCTCCCTATTTTTACCTACAAACCCTCCAAATTTGGTTTTCCTAGCTTCCATAGTTATGTTATGGCGAATTTTTGAAGGTATAAAAAATAGCCCAAAAATCGAACGCAAATTCTCTACAGAAACTCTATTCGCGAATTTCAAAAATCCGAGATAGCCAAAATGTTGCTCTCGAAGAGTACATCAATTTAAAAAAAAAACGTTTCTCTCTAGGCAAAATAGGACCCGACTTTCATAGGGTCAAAGTTCACGAATTTGACAAATTTCGGCCGCGGCAATTCCCTATAACCGTTGGACCGAATTTCAAACCGCTCACATAGTACTTCCCATTGAGACACATGAACAATCCCCCGCAAGCGTTTTCTCATAGCTCAATTTTTGACACCGGCGCAAGCGTCCGAAATTTCGATGGGGTCACGGAAATGGGCCAAACTTTGACCCCCCCATATCTCGGGCCCTAATTGTCCGATCGACTTGCAATTTGAAACGTGGCCTAACAGGGTTTCGGCCTTCCTCACCATGCTCGCCAATTGCGGCTCACCATGGGGGGTCCAGGCCTTTTCGCCGTAATGTTAAAACAAAAACTCGCGAATATCTCCGAAACGGTTCGATAGAATGTCGCAAATTTTGGTGTGAAAGGGCTACCTATTTTTACCTACAAACCCTCCAAATTTGGTTTTCCTAGCTTCCATAGTTTTGTTATGGCGGATTTTTGAATGTATAAAAAATAGCCCAAAAATCGAACGGAAATTCTCTACAGAAACTCCATTCGCGAATTTTAAAAATCCGAGATAGGCAAAATGTTGCTCTCGAAGAGTACATCAATTTAAAAAAAAGTTTCTCACCAGGCCCAATAGGACCCGAATTTCATAGGGTCAAAGTTCACAAATTTGACACATTTCGGCTGCGACAATTCCCTATAACCGTTGCACCGAATTTCAAACCACTGACACAGTACTTCCCATTGAAACACATGAACAATCCCCCGCAAGCGTTTTCTCGTAGCTCATTTTTTGACCCCGGCGCAACCGTCCGAAAGTTTGATGGGGTCACGGAAATGGGAAAAAAATTTGACCCCCCATATCTCGGGCCCTAATTGTCCGATCGACTTGAAATTTGAAACGTGGCCTAACAGGGTTTCGGCCTTCCTCCCCATGCTCGCCAATCGCGGCTCACCATGGGGGGCCCAGGCCTTTTCGCCGTAATGTTAAAACAAAAACTCGCGAATATCTCCGAAACGGTTCGATAGAATGTCGCAAATTTTGCTGTGAAAGGGCTCCCTATTTCTACGTACAAACCCTCCAAATTTGGTGGTCCTAGCTTGCATAGTTTTTTATGGCGAATTTTTGAATGTTTAAAAAATAGCCCAAAAATCGAACGGAAATTCCCTACAGAAACTCCATTCGCGAATTTTAAAAATCCGAGATAGCCAAAATGTTGCTCTCGAAGAGTACATCAATTTAAAAAAAAAGTTTCTCTCTAGGCCCAATAGGACGCGACTTTCATAGGGTCAAATTTCACGAATTTGACACATTTCGGCCGCGGCAATTCCCTATAACCGTTGCACCGAATTTCAAACCGCTCACACAGTACTTCCCATTGAGACACATGAACAATCCCCCGCAAGCGTTTTCTCGTAGCTCAAATTTGACCCTGGCGCAAGCGTCCGAAATTTCGATGGGGTCACGGAAATGGGACAAATTTTGACCCCCCATATCTCGGGCCGTAATTGTCCGATCGACTTGAAATTTGAAAGTGGCCTAAGAGGGTCTCGGCCTTCCTTCCCATGCTCGCAAATCGCGGCTCACCATGGGGGGTCCAAGCCTTTTCGGCGTAATGTGAAAACAAAAACTCGCGAATATCTCCGAAACGGTTCGATAGAATGTCGCAAATTTTGGTGTGAAAGGGCTCCCTATTTTTACCTACAAAGGCTCCAAATTTGGTGGTCCTAGCTTCCATAGTTTTGTTATGGCGAATTTTTGAAGGTATAAAAAATAGCCCAAAAATAGAACGCAAATTCTCTACAGAAACTCTATTCGCGAATTTCAAAAATCCGAGATAGCCAAAATGTTGCTCTCGAAGAGTACATCAATTTAAAAAAAAAACGTTTCTCTCTAGGCAAAATGGGACCCGACTTTCATAGGGTCAAAGTTCACGAATTTGACACATTTCGGCCGCGACAATTCCCTATAACCGTTCCACCGAATTTCAAACCGCTCACACAATACTTCCCATTGACACACATGAACAATCCCCCGCAAGCGTTTTCTCATAGCTCAATTTTTGACACCGGCGCAAGCGTCCGAAATTTCGAAGGGGTCACGGATATGGGCCAAACTTTGACCCCCCATATCTCGGGCCCTAATTGTCCGATCTACTTGAAATTTGAAACGTGGCCTAACAGGGTATCGGCCTTCCTCACCATGCTCGCCAATTGCGGCTCACTATGGGGGGTCCAGGCCTTTTCGCCGTAATGTTAAAACAAAAACTCGCGAATATCTCCGAAACGGTTCGATAGAATGTCGCAAATTTTGGTGTGAAAGGGCTCCCTATTTTTACCTACAAACGCTCCAAATTTGGTGGTCCTAGCTTCCATAGTTTTGTTATGGGGAATTTTTGAAGGTATAAAAAATAGCCCAAAAATCGAACGCAAATTCTCTACAGAAACTCTATTCGCGAATTTCAAAAATCCGAGATAGCCAAAATGTTGCTCTCGAAGAGTACATCAATTTAAAAAAAAAACGTTTCTCTCTAGGCAAAATAGGACCCGACTTTCATAGGGTCAAAGTTCACGAATTTGACACATTTCGGCTGCGACATTTCCCTATAACCGTTCCACCGAATTTCAAACCACTGACACAGTAGTTCCCATTGAAACACATGAACAATCCCCCGCAAGCGTTTTCTCGTAGCTCAGTTTTTGACCCCGGCGCAACCGTCCGAAATTTCGATGGGTTCACGGAAATGGGCCAAAATTTGACCTCCCATATCTCGGGCCCTAATTGTCCGATCGACTTGAAATTTGAAACGTGGCCTAACAGGATTTCGGCCTTCCTTCCCATGCTCGCAAATCGCGGCTCACCATGGGGGGTCCAAGCCTTTTCGGCGTAATGTGAAAACAAAAACTCGCGAATATCTCCGAAACGGTTCGATAGAATGTCGCAAATTTTGGTGTGAAAGGGCTCCCTATTTTTACCTACAAACGCTCCAAATTTGGTGGTCCTAGCTTCCATAGTTTTGTTATGGCGAATTGTTGAATGTTTAAAAAATAGTCCAAAAATCGAACGGAAATTCTCTACAGAAACTCCATTCGCGAATTTTAAAAATCCGAGATAGCCAAAATGTTGCTCTCGAAGAGTACATCAATTTAAAAAAAAAGTTTCTCTCTAGGCCCAATAGGACGCGACTTTCATAGGGTCAAATTTCACGAATTTGACACATTTCGGCCGCGACAATTCCCTATAACCGTTGCACCGAATTTCAAACCGCTCACACAATACTTCCCATTGACACACATGAACAATCCCCCGCAAGCGTTTTCTCGTAGTTCAAATTTGACCTCGGCGCAACCGTCCGAAATTTCGATGGGTTCACGGAAATGGGCCAAAATTTGACTCCCCATATCTCGGGCCCTAATTGTCCGATCGACTTGAAATTTGAAACGTGGCCTAACAGGGTTTCAGCCTTCCTCCCCATGCTCGCCAATCGCGGCTCACCATGGGGGGTCCAGGCCTTTTCGCCGTAATGTTAAAACAAAAACTCGCGAATATATCTGAAACGGTTCGATAGAATGTCGCAAATTTTGGTGTGAAAGGGCTCCCTATTTTTACCTACAAACGCTCCAAATTTGGTGGTCCTAGCTTCCATAGTTTTGTTATGGCGAATTTTTGAATGTTTAAAAAATAGTCCAAAAATCGAACGGAAATTCTCTACAGAAACTCCATTCGCGAATTTTAAAAATCCGATATAGCCAAAATGTTGCTCTCGAAGAGTACATCAATTTAAAAAAAAAGTTTCTCTCTAGGCCCAATAGGACCCGACTTTCATAGGGTCAAAGTTCACGAATTTGACACATTTCGGCTGCGACAATTCCCTATAACCGTTGCACCGAATTTCAAACCGCTCACACAGTACTTCCCATTGAGACACATGAACAATCCCCCGCAAGCGTTTTCTCGTAGCTCAAATTTGACCCTGGGGCAAGCGTCCGAAATTTCGATGGGGTCACGGAAATGGGACAAATTTTGACCCCCCATATCTCGGGCCGTAATTGTCCGATCGACTTGAAATTTGAAAGTGGCCTAAGAGGGTTTCGGCCTTCCTTCCCATGCTCGCAAATCGCGGCTCACCATGGGGGGTCCAAGCCTTTTCGGCGTAATGTGAAAACGAAAACTCGCGAATATCTCCGAAACGGTTCGATAGAATGTCGCAAATTTTGGAGTGAAAGGGCTCCCTATTTTTACCTACAAACGCTCCAAATTTGGTGGTCCTAGCTTCCATAGTTTTGTTATGGCGAATTGTTTAATGTTTAAAAAATAGTCCAAAAATCGAACGGAAATTCTCTACAGAAACTCCATTCGCGAATTTTAAAAATCCGAGATAGCCAAAATGTTGCTCTCGAAGAGTACATCAATTTAAAAAAAAAGTTTCTCTCTAGGCCCAATAGGACGCGACTTTCATAGGGTCAAAGTTCACGAATTTGACACATTTCGGCCGCGACAATTCCCTATAACCGTTGCACCGAATTTCAAACCGCTCACACAATACTTCCCATTGACACACATGAACAATCCCCCGCAAGCGTTTTCTCGTAGTTCAAATTTGACCCCGGCGCAACCGTTCGAAATTTCGATGGGTTCACGGAAATGGGCCAAAATTTGACTCCCCATATCTCGGGCCCTAATTGTCCGATCGACTTGAAATTTGAAACGTGGCCTAACAGGGTTTCGGCCTTCCTCACCATGCTCGCCAATCGCGGCTCACCATGGGGGGTCCAGGCCTTTTCGCCGTAATGTTAAAACAAAAACTGGCGAATATCTCCGAAACGGTTCGATAGAATGTCGCAAATTTTGGTGTGAAAGGGCTCCCTATTTTTACCTACAAACCCTCCAAATTTGGTTTTCCTAGCTTCCATAGTTTTGTTATGGCGAATTTTTGAAGGTATAAAAAATAGCCCAAAAATCGAACGCAAATTCTCTACAGAAACTCTATTCGCGAATTTCAAAAATCCGAGATAGCCAAAATGTTGCTCTCGAAGAGTACATCAATTTTAAAAAAAAACGTTTCTCTCTAGGCAAAATAGGACCCGACTTTCATAGGGTCAAAGTTCACGAATTTGACAAAATTCGGCCGCGGCAATTCCCTATAACCGTTGGACCGAATTTCAAACCGCTCACATAGTACTTCCCATTGAGACACATGAACAATCCCCCGCAAGCGTTTTCTCATAGCTCAATTTTTGACACCGGCGCAAGCGTCCGAAATTTCGAAGGGGTCACGGATATGGGCCAAACTTTGACCCCCCATATATCGGGCCCTAATTGTCCGATCGACTTGAAATTTGAAACGTGGCCGAATAGGGTTTCGGCCTTCCTCCCCATGCTCGCCAATCGCGGCTCACCATGGGGGTCCGGACCTTTTCGCCGTAAAGTTAAAACAAAAACTCGCGAAAATCTCCGAAATGGTTCGATAGAATGTCGCAAATTTTGGTGTGAAAGGCTCCCTATTTTTACCTACAAACCCTCCAAATTTGGTGGTCCTAGCTTACATAGTTTTTTTATGGCGAATTTTTGAAAGTTTAAAAAATTGCCGAAAAATCGAACGGAAATTCCCTACAGAAACTCCATTAGCGAATTTTAAAAATCCGAAATAGCCAAAATGTTGCTCTCGAAGAGTACATCAATTTAAAAAAAAAGTTTCTCTCTAGGCCCAATAGGACCCGACTTTCATAGGGTCAAAGTTCACGAATTTGACACATTTTGGCCGCGACAATTCCCTATAACCGTTGCACCGAATTTCAAACCGCTCACGCAGTACTTCCCATTGAGACACATGAACAATCCCCCACAAGCGCTTTCTCGTAGCTCAAATTTGACCCCGGCGCAAGCGTCCGAAATTTCGATGGGGTCACGGAAATGGGCCAAACTTTGACCCCCCCATATCTCGGGCCCTATTTGTCCGATCGACTTGCAATTTGAAACGTGGCCTAACAGGGTTTCGGCCTTCCTTCCCATGCTCGCCAATCGCGGCTCTCCATGGGGGGTCCAAGCCTTTTCGGCGTAATGTAAAAACAAAAGCTCGCGAATATCTCCGAAACGGTTCGATAGAATGTCGCAAATTTTGGTGTGAAAGGGCTCCCTATTTTTACCTACAAACGCTCCAAACTTGGTGGTCCTAGCTTCCATAGTTTTGTTATGGCGAATTTTTGAATGTTTAAAAAATAGTCCAAAAATCGAACGGAAATTCTCTACAGTACTCCATTCGCGAATTTTAAAAATCCGAGATAGCCAAAATGTTGCTCTCGAAGAGTACATCAATTTAAAAAAAAGGTTCTCTCTAGGCCCAATAGGATCCGACTTTCATAGGGTCAAAGTTCACGAATTTGACACATTTCGGCTGCGACAATTCCCTATAACCGTTCCACCGAATTTCAAACCACTGACACAGTACTTCCCATTGAAACACATTAACAATCCCCCGCAAGCGTTTTCTCGTAGCTCATTTTTTGACCCCGGCGCAACCGTCCGAAATTTCGATGGGTTCACGGAAATGGGCCAAAATTTGACCCCCCATATCTCGGGCCCTAATTGTCCGATCGACTTGAAATTTGAAACGTGGCCTAACAGGGTATCGGCCTTCCTCACCATGCTCGCCAATTGCGGCTCACCATGGGGGGTCCAGGCCTTTTCGCCGTAATGTTAAAACAAAAACTCGCGAATATCTCCGAAACGGTTCGATAGAATGTCGCAAATTTTGGTGTGAAAGGGCTACCTATTTTTACCTACAAACCCTCCAAATTTGGTTTTCCTAGCTTCCATAGTTTTGTTATGGCGGATTTTTCAATGTATAAAAAATAGCCCAAAAATCGAACGGAAATTCTCTACAGAAACTCCATTCGCGAATTTTAAAAATCCGAGATAGGCAAAATGTTGCTCTCGAAGAGTACATCAATTTAAAAAAAAGTTTCTCTCCAGGCCCAATAGGACCCGAATTTCATAGGGTCAAAGTTCACAAATTTGACACATTTCGGCTGCGACAATTCCCTATAACCGTTGCACCGAATTTCAAACCACTGACACAGTACTTCCCATTGAAACACATGAACAATCCCCCGCAAGCGTTTTCTCGTAGCTCATTTTTTGACCCCGGCGCAACCGTCCGAAAGTTTGATGGGGTCACGGAAATGGGAAAAAATTTGACCCCCCATATCTCGGGCTCTAATTGTCCGATCGACTTGAAATTTGAAACGTGGCCTAACAGGGTTTCGGCCTTCCTCCCCATGCTCGCCAATCGCGGCTCACCATGGGGGGCCCAGGCCTTTTCGCCGTAATGTTAAAACAAAAACTCGCGAATATCTCCGAAACGGTTCGATAGAATGTCGCAAATTTTGCTGTGAAAGGGCTCCCTATTTCTACGTACAAACCCTCCAAATTTGGTGGTCCTAGCTTGCATAGTTTTTTATTGCGAATTTTTGAATGTTTAAAAAATAGCCCAAAAATCGAACGGAAATTCCCTACAGAAACTCCATTCGCGAATTTTAAAAATCCGAGATAGCCAAAATGGTGCTCTCGAAGAGTACATCAATTTAGAAAAAAAAAGTTTCTCTTTAGGCTCAATAGGAGGTCAAAGTTCACGAATTTGACACATTTCGGCCGCGGCAATTCCCTATAACCGTTGCACCGAATTTCAAACCGCTCACATAGTACTTCCCATTGAGACACATGAACAATCCCCCGCAAGCGTTTTCGCATAGCTCAAATTTTGACCCCGGCGCAAGCGTCCGAAATTTCGATGGGGTCACGGAAATGGGCCAAACTTTCACCCCCCATATCTCGGGCCCTAATTGTCCGATCGACTTGAAATTTGAAACGTGGCCGAACACGGTTTCGGCCTTCCTCCCCATGCTCGCCAATCGCGGCTCACCATGGGGTTCCGGACCTTATCGCCGTAAAGTTAAAACAAAAACTCGCGAATATATCTGAAACGGTTCGATAGAATGTCGCAAATTTTGGTGTGAAAGGGCTCCCTATTTTTACCTACAAACGCTCCAAATTTGGTGGTCCTAGCTTCCATAGTTTTGTTATGGCGAATTTTTGAATGTTTAAAAAATAGTCCAAAAATCGAACGGAAATTCTCTACAGAAACTCCATTCGCGAATTTTAAAAATCCGATATAGCCAAAATGTTGCTCTCGAAGAGTACATCAATTTAAAAAAAAAGTTTCTCTCTAGGCCCAATAGGACCCGACTTTCATAGGGTCAAAGTTCACGAATTTGACACATTTCGGCTGCGACAATTCCCTATAACCGTTGCACCGAATTTCAAACCGCTCACACAGTACTTCCCATTGAGACACATGAACAATCCCCCGCAAGCGTTTTCTCGTAGCTCAAATTTGACCCTGGCGCAAGCGTCCGAAATTTCGATGGGGTCACGGAAATGGGACAAATTTTGACCCCCCATATCTCGGGCCGTAATTGTCCGATCGACTTGAAATTTGAAAGTGGCCTAAGAGGGTTTCGGCCTTCCTTCCCATGCTCGCAAATCGCGGCTCACCATGGGGGGTCCAAGCCTTTTCGGCGTAATGTGAAAACAAAAACTCGCGAATATCTCCGAAACGGTTCGATAGAATGTCGCAAATTTTGGTGTGAAAGGGCTCCCTATTTTTACCTACAAACGCTCCAAATTTGGTGGTCCTAGCTTCCATAGTTTTGTTATGGCGAATTTTTGAAGGTATAAAAAATAGCCCAAAAATCGAACGCAAATTCTCTACAGAAACTCTATTCGCGAATTTCAAAAATCCGAGATAGCCAAAATGTTGCTCTCGAAGAGTACATCAATTTAAAAAAAAAACGTTTCTCTCTAGGCAAAATAGGACCCGACTTTCATAGGGTCAAAGTTCACGAATTTGACACATTTCGGCTGCGACAATTCCCTATAACCGTTCCACCGAATTTCAAACCACTGACACAGTAGTTCCCATTGAAACACATGAACAATCCCCCGCAAGCGTTTTCTCGTAGCTCAGTTTTTGACCCCGGCGCAACCGTCCGAAATTTCGATGGGTTCACGAAAATGGGCCAAAATTTGACCCCCCATATCTCGGGCCCTAATTGTCCGATCGACTTGAAATTTGAAACGTGGCCTAACAGGGTATCGGCCTTCCTCACCATGCTCGCCAATTGCGGCTCACCATGGGGGGTCCAGGCCTTTTCGCCGTAATGTTAAAACAAAAACTCGCGAATATCTCCGAAACGGTTCGATAGAATGTCGCAAATTTTGGTGTGAAAGGGCTACCTATTTTTACCTACAAACCCTCCAAATTTGGTTTTCCTAGCTTCCATAGTTTTGTTATGGCGGATTTTTGAATGTATAAAAAATAGCCCAAAAATCGAACGGAAATTCTCTACAGAAACTCCATTCGCGAATTTTAAAAATCCGAGATAGGCAAAATGTTGCTCTCGAAGAGTACATCAATTTAAAAAAAAGTTTCTCTCCAGGCCCAATAGGACCCGAATTTCATAGGGTCAAAGTTCACAAATTTGACACATTTCGGCTGCGACAATTCCCTATAACCGTTGCACCGAATTTCAAACCACTGACACAGTACTTCCCATTGAAACACATGAACAATCCCCCGCAAGCGTTTTCTCGTAGCTCATTTTTTGACCCCGGCGCAACCGTCCGAAAGTTTGATGGGGTCACGGAAATGGGCCAAACTTTCACCCCCCATATCTCGGGCCCTAATTGTCCGATCGACTTGAAATTTGAAACGTGGCCGAACACGGTTTCGCCCTTCCTCCCCATGCTCGCCAGTCGCGGCTCACCATGGGGTTCCGGACCTTATCGCCGTAAAGTTAAAACAAAAACTCGCGAATATATCTGAAACGGTTCGATAGAATGTCGCAAATTTTGATGTGAAAGGGCTCCCTATTTTTACCTACAAACCGTCCAAATTTGGTGGTCCTAGCTTCCATAGTTTTGTTATGGCGAATTTTTGAAGGTATAAAAAATAGCCCAAAAATCTAACGGAAATTGCCTACAGAAACTCCATTCGCGAATTTTAAAAATCCGAGATAGCGAAAATGTTGCTCTCGAAGAGTACATCAATTTAAAAAAAAGTTTCTCTCTAGGCAAAATAGGACCCGACTTTCATAGGGTCAAAGTTCACGAATTTGACATATTTCGGCCGCGGCAATTCCCTATAACCGTTGCACCGAATTTCAAACCGCTCACATAGTACTTCCCATTGAGACACATGAACAAACCCCGCAAGCGTTTTCTCATAGCTCAACTTTTGACCCCGGCGCAAGCGTCCGAAATTTCGATGGGGTCACGGAAATGGGCCAAATTTTGACCCCCCATATCTCGGGCCCTAATTGTCCGATCGACTTGCAATTTCAAACGTGGCCGAATACGGTTTCGGCCTTCCTCCCCATGCCCGCCAATCGCGACTCACTATGGGGGTCCGGACCTTTTCGCCGTAATGTTAAAACAAAAACTCGCGAAAATCTCCGAAATGGTTCGATAGAATGTCGCAAATTTTGGTGTGAAAGGGCTCCCTATTTTTAACTATAAACCCTCCAAATTTGGTGGTCCTAGCTTCCATAGTTTTTTTATGGCGAATTTTTGAATGTTTAAAAAATAGCCGAAAAATCGAACGGAAATTCCCTACAGAAGCTCCATTCGCGAATTTTAAAAATCCGAGATAGCCAAAATGTTGCTCTCGAAGAGTACATCAATTTAAAAAAAAAGTTTCTCTCTAGGCCCAATAGAACCCGACTTTCATAGGGTCAAAGTTCACGAATTTGACACATTTCGGCCGCGACAATTCCCTATAACCGTTGCACCGAATTTCAAACCGCTCACGCAGTACTTCCCATTGAGACACATGAACAATCCCCCACAAGCGTTTTCTCGTAGCTCAAATTTGACCCCGGCGCAAGCGTCCGAAATTTCGATGGGGTCACGGAAATGGGCCAAATTTTGACCCCCCATATCTCGGGCCCTAATTGTCCGATCGACTTGCAATTTGAAACGTGGCCGAATACGGTTTCGGCCTTCCTCCCCATGCTCGCCAATCGCGACTCACCATGGGGGTCCGGACCTTTTCGCCGTAATGTTAAAACAAAAACTCGCGAAATTCTCCGAAATGGTTCGATAGAATGTCGCAAATTTTGGTGTGAAAGGGCTCCCTATTTTTACCTATAAACCCTCCAAATTTGGTGGTCCTAGCTTCCATAGTTTTTTTATGGCGAATTTTTGAATGTTTAAAAAATAGCCGAAAAATCGAACGGAAATTCCCTACAGAAACTCCATTCGCGAATTTTAAAAATCCGAGATAGCCAAAATGTTGCTCTCGAAGAGTACATCAATTTAAAAAAAACGTTTCTCTCTAGGCAAAATAGGACCCGACTTTCATAGGGTCAAAGTTCACGAATTTGACACATTTCGGCCGCGGCAATTCCCTATAACCGTTGCACCGAATTTCAAACCGCTCACGCAGTACTTCCCATTGAGACACATGAACAATCCCCCACAAGCGCTTTCTCGTAGCTCAAATTTGACCCCGGCGCAAGCGTCCGAAATTTCGATGGGGTCCCGGAAATGGGCCAAATTTTGACCCCCCATATCTCGGGCCCTAATTGTCCGATCGACTTGCAATTTGAAACGTGGCCGAATACGGTTTCGGCCTTCCTCCCCATGCTCGCCAATCGCGACTCACCATGGGGGTCCGGACCTTTTCGCCGTAATGTTAAAACAAAAACTCGCGAAATTCTCCGAAATGGTTCGATAGAATGTCGCAAATTTTGGTGTGAAAGGGCTCCCTATTTTTACCTATAAACCCTCCAAATTTGGTGGTCCTAGCTTCCATAGTTTTTTTATGGCGAATTTTTGAATGTTTAAAAAATAGCCGAAAAATCGAACGGAAATTCCCTACAGAAACTCCATTCGCGAATTTTAAAAATCCGAGATAGCCAAAATGTTGCTCTCGAAGAGTACATCAATTTAAAAAAAACGTTTCTCTCTAGGCAAAATAGGACCCGACTTTCATAGGGTCAAAGTTCACGAATTTGACACATTTCGGCCGCGGCAATTCCCTATAACCGTTGCACCGAATTTCAAACCGCTCACGCAGTACTTCCCATTGAGACACATGAACAATCCCCCACAAGCGCTTTCTCGTAGCTCAAATTTGACCCCGGCGCAAGCGTCCGAAATTTCGATGGGGTCCCGGAAATGGGCCAAATTTTGACCCCCCATATCTCGGGCCCTAATTGTCCGATCGACTTGCAATTTGAAACGTGGCCTAACAGGGTATCGGCCTTCCTCCCCATGCTCGCCAATCGCGGCTCACCATGGGGGGCCCAGGCCTTTTCGCCGTAATGTTAAAACAAAAACTTGCGAAAATCTCCGAAATGGTTCGATAGAATGTCGCAAATTTTGGTGTGAAACGGCTCCCTATTTTTACCTACAAACCCTCCAAATTTGGTGGTCCTAGCTTCCATAGTTTTTTTATGGCGAATTTTTGAAAGTTTAAAAAATAGCTGAAAAATCGAACGGAAATTCCCTACAGAAACTCCATTCGCGAATTTTAAAAATCCGAGATAGCCAAAATGTTGCTCTCGAAGAGTACATCAATTTAAAAAAAACGTTTCTCTCTAGGCAAAATAGGACCCGACTTTCATAGGGTCAATGTTCACGAATTTGACACATTTCGGCCGCGGCAATTCCCTATAACCGTTGCACCGAATTTCAAACCGCTCACATAGTACTTCCTATTGAGACACATGAACAAACCCCGCAAGCGTTTTCTCATAGCTCAAATTTTGACCCCGGCGCAAGCGTCCGAAATTTCGATGGGGTCACGGATATGGGCCAAACTCTCCCCCCCATATCCCGGGCTCTAATTGTCCGATCGACTTGAAATTTGAAACGTGGCCGAATAGGGTTTCGGCCTTCCTCCCCATGCTCGCAAATCGCGGCTCACCATGGGGGTCCGGACCTTTTCGCCGTAATGTTAAAACAAAAACTCGCGAAAATCTCCGAAACGGTTCGATAGAATGTCGCAAATTTTGGTGTGAAAGGGCTCCCTATTTTTACCTACAAACCCTCCAAATTTGGTGGTCCTAGCTTCCATAGTTTTTTTATGGCGAATTTTTGAATGTTTAAAAAATAGCCGAAAAATCGAACGGAAATTCCCTACAGAAACTCCATTCGCGAATTTTAAAAATCCGAGATAGCCAAAATGTTGCTCTCGAAGAGTACATCAATTTAAAAAAAAAATTTCTCCCTAGGCCCAATAGAACCCGACTTTCATAGGGTCAAAGTTCACGAATTTGACACATTTCGGCCGCGAGAATTCCCTATAACCGTTGCACCGAATTTCAAACCGCTCACACAGTACTTCCCATTGAGACACATGAACAATCCCCCGCAAGCGTTTTCTCGTAGCTCAAATTTGACCCCGGCGCAAGCGTCCGAAATTTCGATGGGGTCACGGAAATGGGACAAATTTTGACCCCCCATATCTCGGGCCGTAATTGTCCGATCGACTTGAAATTTGAAACGTGGCCTAACAGGGTTTCGGCCTTCCTTCCCATGCTCGCCAATCGCGGCTCACCATGGGAGTCCGGACCTTTTCGACGTAATGTTAAAACAAAAACTCGCGAAAATCTCCGAAATGGTTCGATAGAATGTCGCAAATTTTGGTGTGAAAGGGCTCCCTATTTTTACCTACAAACCCTCCAAATTTGGTGGTCCTAGCTTCCATAGTGTTGTTATGGCGAATTTTTGAAGGTATAAAAAATAGCCCAAAAATCGAACGGAAATTCCCTACAGAAACTCCATTCGCGAATTTTAAAAATCCGAGATAGCCAAAATGTTGCACTCGAAGAGTACATCAATTTAAAAAAAACGTTTCTCTCTAGGCAAAATAGGACCCGACTTTCATAGGGTCAATGTTCACGAATTTGACACATTTCGGCCGCGGCAATTCCCTATAACCGTTGCACCGAATTTCAAACCGCTCACACAGTACTTCCCATTGAGACACATGAACAATCCCCCGCAAGCGTTTTCTCGTAGCTCAAATTTGACCCTGGCGCAAGCGTCCGAAATTTCGATGGGGTCACGGAAATGGGACAAATTTTGACCCACCATATCTCGGGCCCTAATTATCCGATCGACTTGAAATTTGAAACGTGGCCTAACAGGGTTTCGGCCTTCCTCCCCATGCTCGCCAATCGCGGCTCGCCAAGGGGACCCAGGCCTTATCGCCGTAATGTTAAAACAAAAACTCGCAAATATCTCCGAAACGGTTCGATAGAATGTCGCAAATTTTGGTGTGAAACGGCTCCCTATTTTTACCTACAAACGCTCCAAATTTGGTGGTCCTAGCTTCCATAGTTTTTTTATGGCGAGTTTTTGAATGTTTAAAAAATAGCCGAAAAATCGAACGGAAATTCCCTACAGAAACTCCATTCGCGAATTTTAAAAATCCGAGATAGCCAAAATGTTGCTCTCGAAGAGTACATCAATTTAAAAAAAGTTTCTCTCTAGGCAAAATAGGACCCGACTTTCATAGGGTCAAAGTTCACGAATTTGACACATTTCGGCCGCGGCAATTCCCTATAACCGTTGCACCGAATTTCAAACCGCTCACATAGTACTTCCCATTGAGACACATGAACAAACCCCGCAAGCGTTTTCTCATAGCTCAACTTTTGACCCCGGCGCAAGCGTCCGAAATTTCGATGGGGTCACGGATATGGGCCAAACTCTGACCCCCCATATCCCGGGCTCTAATTGTCCGATCGACTTGAAATTTGAAACGTGGTGGCCGAATAGGGTTTCGGCCTTCCTCCCCATGCTCGCCAATCGCGGCTCACCATGGGGGTCCGGACCTTTTCGCCGTAATGTTAAAACAAAAACTCGCGAAAATCTCCGAAATGGTTCGATAGAATGTCGCAAATTTTGGTGTGAAACGGCTCCCTATTTTTACCTACAAACCCTCCAAATTTGGTGGTCCTAGCTTCCATAGTTTTTTTATGGCGAATTTTTGAAAGTTTAAAAAATAGCCGAAAATTCGAACGGAAATTCCCTACAAAAACTCCATTCGCGAATTTTAAAAATCCGAGATAGCCAAAATGTTGCTCTCGAAGAGTACATCAATTTAAAAAAAACGTTTCTCTCTAGGCAAAATAGGACCCGACTTTCATAGCGTCAATGTTCACGAATTTGACACATTTCGGCCGCGGCAATTCCCTATAACCGTTGCACCGAATTTCAAACCGCTCACATAGTACTTCCCATTGAGACACATGAACAAACCCCGCAAGCGTTTTCTCATAGCTCAACTTTTGACCCCGGCGCAAGCGTCCGAAATTTCGATGGGGTCACGGATATGGGCCAAACTCTGACCCCCCATATCCCGGGCTCTAATTGTCCGATCGACTTGAAATTTGAAACGTGGCCGAATAGGGTTTCGGCCTTCCTCCCCATGCTCGCCAATCGCGGCTCACCATGGGGGCCCGGACCTTTTCGCCGTAATGTTAAAACAAAAACTCGCGAAAATCTCCGAAATGGTTCGATAGAATGTCGCAAATTTTGGTGTGAAACGGCTCCCTATTTTTACCTACAAACCCTCCAAATTTGGTGGTCCTAGCTTCCATAGTTTTTTTATGGCGAATTTTTGAAAGTTTAAAAAATAGCCGAAAAATCGAACGGAAATTCCCTACAGAAACTCCATTCGCGAATTTTAAAAATCCGAGATAGCCAAAATGTTGCTCTCGAAGAGTACATCAATTTAAAAAAAACGTTTCTCTCTAGGCAAAATAGGACCCGACTTTCATAGGGTCAAAGTTCACGAATTTGACACATTTCGGCCGCGACAATTCCCTATAACCGTTGCACCGAATTTCAAACCGCTCACACAGTACTTCCCATTGAGACACATGAACAATCCCCCGCAAGCGTTTTCTCGTAGCTCAAATTTGACCCTGGCGCAAGCGTCCGAAATTTCGATGGGGTCACGGAAATGGGACAAATTTTGACCCCCCATATCTCGGGCCCTAATTATCCGATCGACTTGAAATTTGAAACGTGGCCTAACAGGGTTTCGGCCTTCCTCCCCATGCTCGCCAATCGCGGCTCGCCAAGGGGGGCCCAGGCCTTATCGCCGTAATGTTAAAACAAAAACTCGCAAATATCTCCGAAACGGTTCGATAGAATGTCGCAAATTTTGGTGTGAAACGGCTCCCTATTTTTACCTACAAACGCTCCAAATTTGGTGGTCCTAGCTTCCATAGTTTTTTTATGGCGAGTTTTTGAAAGTTTAAAAAATAGCCGAAAAATCGAACGGAAATTCCCTACAGAAACTCCATTCGCGAATTTTAAA
Source organism: Stegodyphus dumicola (assembly GCF_044657685.1). Lineage (NCBI taxonomy): Eukaryota > Metazoa > Arthropoda > Arachnida > Araneae > Eresidae > Stegodyphus > Stegodyphus dumicola. The sequence goes on along the minus strand of NC_140769.1, from coordinate 286,047,538 downwards.
AATCCGAGATAGCCAAAATGTTGCTCTCGAAGAGTACATCAATTTAAAAAAACGTTTCTCTCTAGGCAAAATAGGACCCGACTTTCATAGGGTCAAAGTTCACGAATTTGACACATTTCGGCCGCGGCAATTCCCTATAACCGTTGCACCGAATTTCAAACCGCTCACATAGTACTTCCCATTGAGACACATGAACAAACCCCGCAAGCGTTTTCTCATAGCTCAACTTTTGACCCCGGCGCAAGCGTCCGAAATTTCGATGGGGTCACGGATATGGGCCAAACTCTGACCCCCCATATCCCGGGCTCTAATTGTCCGATCGACTTGAAATTTGAAACGTGGTGGCCGAATAGGGTTTCGGCCTTCCTCCCCATGCTCGCCAATCGCGGCTCACCATGGGGGTCCAGACCTTTTCGCCGTAATGTTAAAACAAAAACTCGCGAAAATCTCCAAAATGGTTCGATAGAATGTCGCAAATTTTGGTGTGAAACGGCTCCCTATTTTTACCTACAAACCCTCCAAATTTGGTGGTCCTAGCTTCCATAGTTTTTTTATGGCGAGTTTTTGAAAGTTTAAAAAATAGTCGAAAAATCGAACGGAAATTCCCTACAAAAACTCCATTCGCGAATTTTAAAAATCCGAGATAGCCAAAATGTTGCACTCGAAGAGTACATCAATTTAAAAAAAAACGTTTCTCTCTAGGCAAAATAGGACCCGACTTTCATAGCGTCAATGTTCACGAATTTGACACATTTCGGCCGCGGCAATTCCCTATAACCGTTGCACCGAATTTCAAACCGCTCACATAGTACTTCCCATTGAGACACATGAACAAACCCCGCAAGCGTTTTCTCATAGCTCAACTTTTGACCCCGGCGCAAGCGTCCGAAATTTCGATGGGGTCACGGAAATGGGCCAAACTCTGACCCCCCATATCTCGGGCCCTAATTATCCGATCGACTTGAAATTTGAAACGTGGCCTAACAGGGTTTCGGCCTTCCTCCCCATGCTCGCCAATCGCGGCTCGCCAAGGGGGGCCCAGGCCTTATCGCCGTAATGTTAAAACAAAAACTCGCGAATATCTCCGAAACGGTTCGATAGAATGTCGCAAATTTTGGTGTGAAAGGGCTCCCTATTTTTACCTACAAACCCTCCAAATTTGGTGGTCCTAGCTTCCATAGTTTTTTTATGGCGAATTTTTGAATGTTTAAAAAATAGCCGAAAAATCGAACGGAAATTCCCTACAGAAACTCCATTCGCGAATTTTAAAAATCTGAGATAGCCAAAATGTTGCTCTCGAAGAGTACATCAATTTAAAAAAAAAGTTTCTCTCTAGGCCCAATAGAACCCGACTTTCATAGGGTCAAAGTTCACGAATTTGACACATTTCGGCCGCGAGAATTCCCTATAACCGTTGCACCGAATTTCAAACCGCTCACACAGTACTTCCCATTGAGACACATGAACAATCCCCCGCAAGCGTTTTCTCGTAGCTCAAATTTGACCCCGGCGCAAGCGTCCGAAATTTCGATGGGGTCACGGAAATGGGACAAATTTTGACCCCCCATATCTCGGGCCGTAATTGTCCGATCGACTTGAAATTTGAAACGTGGCCTAACAGGGTTTCGGCCTTCCTTCCCATGCTCGCCAATCGCGGCTCACCATGGGGGTCCGGACCTTTTCGACGTAATGTTAAAACAAAAACTCGCGAAAATCTCCGAAATGGTTCGATAGAATGTCGCAAATTTTGGTGTGGAAGGGCTCCCTATTTTTACCTACAAACCCTCCAAATTTGGTGGTCCTAGCTTCCATAGTTTTTTTATGGCGAATTTTTGAAAGTTTAAAAAATAGCCGAAAAATCGAACGGAAATTCCCTACAGAAACTCCATTCGCGAATTTTAAAAATCCGAGATAGCCAAAATGTTGCTCTCGAAGAGTACATCAATTTAAAAAAAAGTTTCTTTCTAGGCAAAATAGGACCCGACTTTCATAGGGTCAAAGTTCACGAATTTGACACATTTCGGCCGCGGCAATTCCCTATAACCGTTGCACCGAATTTCAAACCGCTCACATAGTACTTCCCATTGAGACACATGAACAAACCCCGCAAGCGTTTTCTCATAGCTCAAATTTTGACCACGGCGCAAGCGTCCGAAATTTCGATGGGGTCACGGATATTTGCCAAACTCTGACCCCCCATATCCCGGGCCCTAATTGTCCGATCGACTTGAAATTTGAAACGTGGCCGAATAGGGTTTCGGCCTTCCTCCCCATGCTCGCCAATCGCGGCTCGCCATGGGGGGTCCAGGCCTTTTCGCCGTAATTTTAAAACAAATACTCGCGAATATCTCCGAAACGGTTCGATAGAATGTCGCAAATTTTGGTGTGAAAGGGCTCCCTATTTTTACCTACAAACCCTCCAAATTTTGTGGTCCTAGCTTCCACAGTTTTGTTATGGCGAATTTTTGAAGGTATAAAAAATAGCCGAAAAATCGAACGGAAATTCCCTACAGAAACTCCATTCGCGAATTTTAAAAATCCGAGATAGCCAAAATGTTGCTCTCGAAGAGAACATCAATTTTAAAAAAAAGTTTCTCTCTAGGCCCAATAGAACCCGACTTTCATAGGGTCAAAGTTCACGAATTCGACACATTTCGGCCGCGACAATTCCCTATAACCGTTGCACCGAATTTCAAACCGCTCACGCAGTACTTCCCATTGAGACACATGAACAATCCCCCACAAGCCCTTTCTCGTAGCTCAAATTTGACCCCGGCGCAAGCGTCCGAAATTTCGATGGGGTCACGGAAATGGGCCAAACTTTGACCCCCCATATCTCGGGCCCTAATTGTCCGATCGACTTGAAATTTGAGACGTGGACTAACAGGGTTTCGGCCTTCCTCACCATGCTCGCCAAACGCGGTTCACCATGGGGGGTCCAGGCCTTTTCGCCGTAATTTTAAAACAAATACTCGCGAATATCTCCGAAACGGTTCAAAAGAATGTCGCAAATTTTGGTGTGAAAGGGCTCCCTATTTTTACCTACAAACCCTCCAAATTTTGTGGTCCTAGCTTCCACAGTTTTGTTATGGCGAATTTTTGAATGTATAAAAAATAGCCCAAAAATCGAACGGAAATTCCCTACAGAAATTCCATTCGCGAATTTTAAAAATCCGAGATAGCCAAAATGTTGCTCTCGAAGGGTACATCAATTTAAAAAAAACGTTTCTCTCTAGGCAAAATAGGACCCGACTTTGATAGGGTCAAAGTTCACGAATTTGACACATTTCGGCCGCGACAATTCCCTATAACCGTTGCACCGAATTTCAAACCGCTCACGCAGTACTTCCCATTGAGACACAAGAACAATCCCCCACAAGCGCTTTCTCGTAGCTCAAATTTGACCCCGGCGCAAGCGTCCGAAATTTCGATGGGGTCACGGAAATGGGCCAAATTTTGACCCCCCATATCTCGGGCCCTAATTGTCCGATCGACTTGCAATTTGAAACGTGGCCTAACAGGGTTTCGGCCTTCCTTCCCATGCTCGCCAATCGCGGCTCACCATGGGGAGTCCAGGCCTTTCGGCCGTAATGTTAAAACAAAAACTCGCGAATATCTCCGAAACGGTTCGATAGAATGTCGCAAATTTTGGTGTGAAAGGACTCCCTATTTTTACCTACAAACATTCCAAAATTGGTGGTCCTAGCTTCCATAGTTTTGTTATGGCGAATTTTTGAAGGTATAAAAAATAGCCCAAAAATCGAACGGAAATTCCCTACAGAAACTCCATTCGCGAATTTTAAAAATCCGAGATAGCCAAAATGTTGCTCTCGAAGAGTACATCAATTTAAAAAAAAAGTTTCTCTCTAGGCCCAATAGAACCCGACTTCCATAGGGTCAAAGTTCACGAATTCGACACATTTCGGCCGCGACAATTCCCTATAACCGTTGCACCGAATTTCAAACCGCTCACGCAGTACTTCCCATTGAGACACATGAACAATCCCCCACAAGCCCTTTCTCGTAGCTCAAATTTGACCCCGGCGCAAGCGTCCGAAATTTCGATGGGGTCACGGAAATGGGCCAAACTTTGACCCCCCATATCTCGGGCCCTAATTGTCCGATCGACTTGAAATTTGAGACGTGGCCTAACAGGGTTTCGGCCGTCCTTCCCATGCTCGCCAATCGCGGCTCACCATGGGGGTCCGGACCTTTTCGACGTAATGTTAAAACAAAAACTCGCGAAAATCTCCGAAATGGTTCGATAGAATGTCGCAAATTTTGGTGTGGAAGGGCTCCCTATTTTTACCTACAAACCCTCCAAATTTGGTGGTCCTAGCTTCCATAGTTTTTTTATGGCGAATTTTTGAAAGTTTAAAAAATAGCCGAAAAATCGAACGGAAATTCCCTACAGAAACTCCATTCGCGAATTTTAAAAATCCGAGATAGCCAAAATGTTGCTCTCGAAGAGTACATCAATTTAAAAAAAAGTTTCTTTCTAGGCAAAATAGGACCCGACTTTCATAGGGTCAAAGTTCACGAATTTGACACATTTCGGCCGCGGCAATTCCCTATAACCGTTGCACCGAATTTCAAACCGCTCACATAGTACTTCCCATTGAGACACATGAACAAACCCCGCAAGCGTTTTCTCATAGCTCAAATTTTGACCACGGCGCAAGCGTCCGAAATTTCGATGGGGTCACGGATATTTGCCAAACTCTGACCCCCCATATCCCGGGCCCTAATTGTCCGATCGACTTGAAATTTGAAACGTGGCCGAATAGGGTTTCGGCCTTCCTCCCCATGCTCGCCAATCGCGGCTCGCCATGGGGGGTCCAGGCCTTTTCGCCGTAATTTTAAAACAAATACTCGCGAATATCTCCGAAACGGTTCGATAGAATGTCGCAAATTTTGGTGTGAAAGGGCTCCCTATTTTTACCTACAAACCCTCCAAATTTTGTGGTCCTAGCTTCCACAGTTTTGTTATGGCGAATTTTTGAAGGTATAAAAAATAGCCGAAAAATCGAACGGAAATTCCCTACAGAAACTCCATTCGCGAATTTTAAAAATCCGAGATAGCCAAAATGTTGCTCTCGAAGAGAACATCAATTTTAAAAAAAAGTTTCTCTCTAGGCCCAATAGAACCCGACTTTCATAGGGTCAAAGTTCACGAATTCGACACATTTCGGCCGCGACAATTCCCTATAACCGTTGCACCGAATTTCAAACCGCTCACGCAGTACTTCCCATTGAGACACATGAACAATCCCCCACAAGCCCTTTCTCGTAGCTCAAATTTGACCCCGGCGCAAGCGTCCGAAATTTCGATGGGGTCACGGAAATGGGCCAAACTTTGACCCCCCATATCTCGGGCCCTAATTGTCCGATCGACTTGAAATTTGAGACGTGGACTAACAGGGTTTCGGCCTTCCTCACCATGCTCGCCAAACGCGGTTCACCATGGGGGGTCCAGGCCTTTTCGCCGTAATTTTAAAACAAATACTCGCGAATATCTCCGAAACGGTTCAAAAGAATGTCGCAAATTTTGGTGTGAAAGGGCTCCCTATTTTTACCTACAAACCCTCCAAATTTTGTGGTCCTAGCTTCCACAGTTTTGTTATGGCGAATTTTTGAATGTATAAAAAATAGCCCAAAAATCGAACGGAAATTCCCTACAGAAATTCCATTCGCGAATTTTAAAAATCCGAGATAGCCAAAATGTTGCTCTCGAAGGGTACATCAATTTAAAAAAAACGTTTCTCTCTAGGCAAAATAGGACCCGACTTTGATAGGGTCAAAGTTCACGAATTTGACACATTTCGGCCGCGACAATTCCCTATAACCGTTGCACCGAATTTCAAACCGCTCACGCAGTACTTCCCATTGAGACACATGAACAATCCCCCACAAGCGCTTTCTCGTAGCTCAAATTTGACCCCGGCGCAAGCGTCCGAAATTTCGATGGGGTCACGGAAATGGGCCAAATTTTGACCCCCCATATCTCGGGCCCTAATTGTCCGATCGACTTGCAATTTGAAACGTGGCCTAACAGGGTTTCGGCCTTCCTTCCCATGCTCGCCAATCGCGGCTCACCATGGGGAGTCCAGGCCTTTCGGCCGTAATGTTAAAACAAAAACTCGCGAATATCTCCGAAACGGTTCGATAGAATGTCGCAAATTTTGGTGTGAAAGGACTCCCTATTTTTACCTACAAACATTCCAAAATTGGTGGTCCTAGCTTCCATAGTTTTGTTATGGCGAATTTTTGAAGGTATAAAAAATAGCCCAAAAATCGAACGGAAATTCCCTACAGAAACTCCATTCGCGAATTTTAAAAATCCGAGATAGCCAAAATGTTGCTCTCGAAGAGTACATCAATTTAAAAAAAAAGTTTCTCTCTAGGCCCAATAGAACCCGACTTCCATAGGGTCAAAGTTCACGAATTCGACACATTTCGGCCGCGACAATTCCCTATAACCGTTGCACCGAATTTCAAACCGCTCACGCAGTACTTCCCATTGAGACACATGAACAATCCCCCACAAGCCCTTTCTCGTAGCTCAAATTTGACCCCGGCGCAAGCGTCCGAAATTTCGATGGGGTCACGGAAATGGGCCAAACTTTGACCCCCCATATCTCGGGCCCTAATTGTCCGATCGACTTGAAATTTGAGACGTGGACTAACAGGGTTTCGGCCTTCCTCACCATGCTCGCCAAACGCGGTTCACCATGGGGGGTCCAGGCCTTTTCGCCGTAATTTTAAAACAAATACACGCGAATATCTCCGAAACGGTTCAAAAGATTGTCGCAAATTTTGGTGTGAAAGGGCTCCCTATTTTTACCTACAAACCCTCCAAATTTTGTGGTCCTAGCTTCCACAGTTTTGTTATGGCGAATTTTTGAAGGTATAAAAAATAGCCCAAAAATCGAACGGAAATTCCCTACAGAAACTCCATTCGCGAATTTTAAAAATCCGAGATAGCCAAAATGTTGCACTCGAAGAGTACATCAATTTAAAAAAAAACGTTTCTCTCTAGGCAAAATAGGACCCGACTTTCATAGCGTCAATGTTCACGAATTTGACACATTTCGGCCGCGGCAATTCCCTATAACCGTTGCACCGAATTTCAAACCGCTCACATAGTACTTCCCATTGAGACACATGAACAAACCCCGCAAGCGTTTTCTCATAGCTCAACTTTTGACCCCGGCGCAAGCGTCCGAAATTTCGATGGGGTCACGGAAATGGGCCAAACTCTGACCCCCCATATCTCGGGCCCTAATTATCCGATCAACTTGAAATTTGAAACGTGGCCTAACAGGGTTTCGGCCTTCCTCCCCATGCTCGCCAATCGCGGCTCGCCAAGGGGGGCCCAGGCCTTATCGCCGTAATGTTAAAACAAAAACTCGCGAATATCTCCGAAACGGTTCGATAGAATGTCGCAAATTTTGGTGTGAAAGGGCTCCCTATTTTTACCTACAAACCCTCCAAATTTGGTGGTCCTAGCTTCCATAGTTTTTTTATGGCGAATTTTTGAATGTTTAAAAAATAGCCGAAAAATCGAACGGAAATTCCCTACAGAAACTCCATTCGCGAATTTTAAAAATCCGAGATAGCCAAAATGTTGCTCTCGAAGAGTACATCAATTTAAAAAAAAAGTTTCTCTCTAGGCCCAATAGAACCCGACTTTCATAGGGTCAAAGTTCACGAATTTGACACATTTCGGCCGCGAGAATTCCCTATAACCGTTGCACCGAATTTCAAACCGCTCACACAGTACTTCCCATTGAGACACATGAACAATCCCCCGCAAGCGTTTTCTCGTAGCTCAAATTTGACCCCGGCGCAAGCGTCCGAAATTTCGATGGGGTCACGGAAATGGGACAAATTTTGACCCCCCATATCTCGGGCCGTAATTGTCCGATCGACTTGAAATTTGAAACGTGGCCTAACAGGGTTTCGGCCTTCCTTCCCATGCTCGCCAATCGCGGCTCACCATGGGGGTCCGGACCTTTTCGACGTAATGTTAAAACAAAAACTCGCGAAAATCTCCGAAATGGTTCGATAGAATGTCGCAAATTTTGGTGTGGAAGGGCTCCCTATTTTTACCTACAAACCCTCCAAATTTGGTGGTCCTAGCTTCCATAGTTTTTTTATGGCGAATTTTTGAAAGTTTAAAAAATAGCCGAAAAATCGAACGGAAATTCCCTACAGAAACTCCATTCGCGAATTTTAAAAATCCGAGATAGCCAAAATGTTGCTCTCGAAGAGTACATCAATTTAAAAAAAAGTTTCTTTCTAGGCAAAATAGGACCCGACTTTCATAGGGTCAAAGTTCACGAATTTGACACATTTCGGCCGCGGCAATTCCCTATAACCGTTGCACCGAATTTCAAACCGCTCACATAGTACTTCCCATTGAGACACATGAACAAACCCCGCAAGCGTTTTCTCATAGCTCAAATTTTGACCACGGCGCAAGCGTCCGAAATTTCGATGGGGTCACGGATATTTGCCAAACTCTGACCCCCCATATCCCGGGCCCTAATTGTCCGATCGACTTGAAATTTGAAACGTGGCCGAATAGGGTTTCGGCCTTCCTCCCCATGCTCGCCAATCGCGGCTCGCCATGGGGGGTCCAGGCCTTTTCGCCGTAATTTTAAAACAAATACTCGCGAATATCTCCGAAACGGTTCGATAGAATGTCGCAAATTTTGGTGTGAAAGGGCTCCCTATTTTTACCTACAAACCCTCCAAATTTTGTGGTCCTAGCTTCCACAGTTTTGTTATGGCGAATTTTTGAAGGTATAAAAAATAGCCGAAAAATCGAACGGAAATTCCCTACAGAAACTCCATTCGCGAATTTTAAAAATCCGAGATAGCCAAAATGTTGCTCTCGAAGAGAACATCAATTTTAAAAAAAAGTTTCTCTCTAGGCCCAATAGAACCCGACTTTCATAGGGTCAAAGTTCACGAATTCGACACATTTCGGCCGCGACAATTCCCTATAACCGTTGCACCGAATTTCAAACCGCTCACGCAGTACTTCCCATTGAGACACATGAACAATCCCCCACAAGCCCTTTCTCGTAGCTCAAATTTGACCCCGGCGCAAGCGTCCGAAATTTCGATGGGGTCACGGAAATGGGCCAAACTTTGACCCCCCATATCTCGGGCCCTAATTGTCCGATCGACTTGAAATTTGAGACGTGGACTAACAGGGTTTCGGCCTTCCTCACCATGCTCGCCAAACGCGGTTCACCATGGGGGGTCCAGGCCTTTTCGCCGTAATTTTAAAACAAATACTCGCGAATATCTCCGAAACGGTTCAAAAGAATGTCGCAAATTTTGGTGTGAAAGGGCTCCCTATTTTTACCTACAAACCCTCCAAATTTTGTGGTCCTAGCTTCCACAGTTTTGTTATGGCGAATTTTTGAATGTATAAAAAATAGCCCAAAAATCGAACGGAAATTCCCTACAGAAATTCCATTCGCGAATTTTAAAAATCCGAGATAGCCAAAATGTTGCTCTCGAAGGGTACATCAATTTAAAAAAAACGTTTCTCTCTAGGCAAAATAGGACCCGACTTTGATAGGGTCAAAGTTCACGAATTTGACACATTTCGGCCGCGACAATTCCCTATAACCGTTGCACCGAATTTCAAACCGCTCACGCAGTACTTCCCATTGAGACACATGAACAATCCCCCACAAGCGCTTTCTCGTAGCTCAAATTTGACCCCGGCGCAAGCGTCCGAAATTTCGATGGGGTCACGGAAATGGGCCAAATTTTGACCCCCCATATCTCGGGCCCTAATTGTCCGATCGACTTGCAATTTGAAACGTGGCCTAACAGGGTTTCGGCCTTCCTTCCCATGCTCGCCAATCGCGGCTCACCATGGGGAGTCCAGGCCTTTCGGCCGTAATGTTAAAACAAAAACTCGCGAATATCTCCGAAACGGTTCGATAGAATGTCGCAAATTTTGGTGTGAAAGGACTCCCTATTTTTACCTACAAACATTCCAAAATTGGTGGTCCTAGCTTCCATAGTTTTGTTATGGCGAATTTTTGAAGGTATAAAAAATAGCCCAAAAATCGAACGGAAATTCCCTACAGAAACTCCATTCGCGAATTTTAAAAATCCGAGATAGCCAAAATGTTGCTCTCGAAGAGTACATCAATTTAAAAAAAAAGTTTCTCTCTAGGCCCAATAGAACCCGACTTCCATAGGGTCAAAGTTCACGAATTCGACACATTTCGGCCGCGACAATTCCCTATAACCGTTGCACCGAATTTCAAACCGCTCACGCAGTACTTCCCATTGAGACACATGAACAATCCCCCACAAGCCCTTTCTCGTAGCTCAAATTTGACCCCGGCGCAAGCGTCCGAAATTTCGATGGGGTCACGGAAATGGGCCAAACTTTGACCCCCCATATCTCGGGCCCTAATTGTCCGATCGACTTGAAATTTGAGACGTGGACTAACAGGGTTTCGGCCTTCCTCACCATGCTCGCCAAACGCGGTTCACCATGGGGGGTCCAGGCCTTTTCGCCGTAATTTTAAAACAAATACACGCGAATATCTCCGAAACGGTTCAAAAGATTGTCGCAAATTTTGGTGTGAAAGGGCTCCCTATTTTTACCTACAAACCCTCCAAATTTTGTGGTCCTAGCTTCCACAGTTTTGTTATGGCGAATTTTTGAAGGTATAAAAAATAGCCCAAAAATCGAACGGAAATTCCCTACAGAAACTCCATTCGCGAATTTTAAAAATCCGAGATAGCCAAAATGTTGCTCTCGAAGGGTACATCAATTTAAAAAAAACGTTACTCTCTAGGCAAAATAGGACCCGACTTTGATAGGGTCAAAGTTCACGAATTTGACACATTTCGGCCGCGACAATTCCCTATAACCGTTGCACCGAATTTCAAACCGCTCACGCAGTACTTCCCATTGAGACACATGAACAATCCCCCACAAGCGCTTTCTCGTAGCTCAAATATGACCCCGGCGCAAGCGTCCGAAATTTCGATGGGGTCACGGAAATGGGCCAAATTTTGACCCCCCATATCTCGGGCCCTAATTGTCCGATCGACTTGCAATTTGAAACGTGGCCTAACAGGGTTTCGGCCTTCCTTCCCATGCTCGCCAATCGCGGCTCACCATGGGGAGTCCAGGCCTTTCGGCCGTAATGTTAAAACAAAAACTCGCGAATATCTCCGAAACGGTTCGATAGAATGTCGCAAATTTTGGTGTGAAAGGACTCCCTATTTTTACCTACAAACCCTCCAAAATTGGTGGTCCTAGCTTCCATAGTTTTGTTATGGCGAATTTTTGAAGGTATAAAAAATAGCCCAAAAATCGAACGGAAATTCCCTACAGAAACTCCATTCGCGAATTTTAAAAATCCGAGATAGCCAAAATGTTGCTCTCGAAGAGTACATCAATTTAAAAAAAAAGTTTCTCTCTAGGCCCAATAGAACCCGACTTTCATAGGGTCAAAGTTCACGAATTCGACACATTTCGGCCGCGACAATTCCCTATAACCGTTGCACCGAATTTCAAACCGCTCACGCAGTACTTCCCATTGAGACACATGAACAATCCCCCACAAGCCCTTTCTCGTAGCTCAAATTTGACCCCGGCGCAAGCGTCCGAAATTTCGATGGGGTCACGGAAATGGGCCAAACTTTGACCCCCCATATCTCGGGCCCTAATTGTCCGATCGACTTGAAATTTGAGACGTGGACTAACAGGGTTTCGGCCTTCCTCACCATGCTCGCCAAACGCGGCTCACCATGGGGGGTCCAGGCCTTTTCGCCGTAATTTTAAAACAAATACTCGCGAATATCTCCGAAACGGTTCGATAGAATGTCGCAAATTTTGGTGTGAAAGGGCTCCGTATTTTTACCTACAAACCCTCCAAATTTTGTGGTCCTAGCTTCCACAGTTTTGTTATGGCGAATTTTTGAAGGTATAAAAAATAGCCCAAAAATCGAACGGAAATTCCCTACAGAAACTCCATTCGCGAATTTTAAAAATCCGAGATAGCCAAAATGTTGCTCTCGAAGGGTACATCAATTTAAAAAAAACGTTTCTCTCTAGGCAAAATAGGACCCGACTTTGATAGGGTCAAAGTTCACGAATTTGACACATTTCGGCCGCGACAATTCCCTATAACCGTTGCACCGAATTTCAAACCGCTCACGCAGTACTTCCCATTGAGACACATGAACAATCCCCCAGAAGCGCTTTCTCGTAGCTCAAATTTGACCCCGGCGCAAGCGTCCGAAATTTCGATGGGGTCACGGAAATGGGCCAAATTTTGACCCCCCATATCTCGGGCCCTAATTGTCCGATCGACTTGAAATTTGAGACGTGGACTAACAGGGTTTCGGCCTTCCTCACCATGCTCGCCAAACGCGGTTCACCATGGGGGGTCCAGGCCTTTTCGCCGTAATTTTAAAACAAATACTCGCGAATATCTCCGAAACGGTTCAAAAGAATGTCGCAAATTTTGGTGTGAAAGGGCTCCCTATTTTTACCTACAAACCCTCCAAATTTTGTGGTCCTAGCTTCCACAGTTTTGTTATGGCGAATTTTTGAATGTATAAAAAATAGCCCAAAAATCGAACGGAAATTCCCTACAGAAATTCCATTCGCGAATTTTAAAAATCCGAGATAGCCAAAATGTTGCTCTCGAAGGGTACATCAATTTAAAAAAAAACGTTTCTCTCTAGGCAAAATAGGACCCGACTTTGATAGGGTCAAAGTTCACGAATTTGACACATTTCGGCCGCGACAATTCCCTATAACCGTTGCACCGAATTTCAAACCGCTCACGCAGTACTTCCCATTGAGACACATGAACAATCCCCCACAAGCGCTTTCTCGTAGCTCAAATTTGACCCCGGCGCAAGCGTCCGAAATTTCGATGGGGTCACGGAAATGGGCCAAATTTTGACCCCCCATATCTCGGGCCCTAATTGTCCGATCGACTTGCAATTTGAAACGTGGCCTAACAGGGTTTCGGCCTTCCTTCCCATGCTCGCCAATCGCGGCTCACCATGGGGAGTCCAGGCCTTTCGGCCGTAATGTTAAAACAAAAACTCGCGAATATCTCCGAAACGGTTCGATAGAATGTCGCAAATTTTGGTGTGAAAGGACTCCCTATTTTTACCTACAAACATTCCAAAATTGGTGGTCCTAGCTTCCATAGTTTTGTTATGGCGAATTTTTGAAGGTATAAAAAATAGCCCAAAAATCGAACGGAAATTCCCTACAGAAACTCCATTCGCGAATTTTAAAAATCCGAGATAGCCAAAATGTTGCTCTCGAAGAGTACATCAATTTAAAAAAAAAGTTTCTCTCTAGGCCCAATAGAACCCGACTTCCATAGGGTCAAAGTTCACGAATTCGACACATTTCGGCCGCGACAATTCCCTATAACCGTTGCACCGAATTTCAAACCGCTCACGCAGTACTTCCCATTGAGACACATGAACAATCCCCCACAAGCCCTTTCTCGTAGCTCAAATTTGACCCCGGCGCAAGCGTCCGAAATTTCGATGGGGTCACGGAAATGGGCCAAACTTTGACCCCCCATATCTCGGGCCCTAATTGTCCGATCGACTTGAAATTTGAGACGTGGACTAACAGGGTTTCGGCCTTCCTCACCATGCTCGCCAAACGCGGTTCACCATGGGGGGTCCAGGCCTTTTCGCCGTAATTTTAAAACAAATACACGCGAATATCTCCGAAACGGTTCAAAAGATTGTCGCAAATTTTGGTGTGAAAGGGCTCCCTATTTTTACCTACAAACCCTCCAAATTTTGTGGTCCTAGCTTCCACAGTTTTGTTATGGCGAATTTTTGAAGGTATAAAAAATAGCCCAAAAATCGAACGGAAATTCCCTACAGAAACTCCATTCGCGAATTTTAAAAATCCGAGATAGCCAAAATGTTGCTCTCGAAGGGTACATCAATTTAAAAAAAACGTTACTCTCTAGGCAAAATAGGACCCGACTTTGATAGGGTCAAAGTTCACGAATTTGACACATTTCGGCCGCGACAATTCCCTATAACCGTTGCACCGAATTTCAAACCGCTCACGCAGTACTTCCCATTGAGACACATGAACAATCCCCCACAAGCGCTTTCTCGTAGCTCAAATATGACCCCGGCGCAAGCGTCCGAAATTTCGATGGGGTCACGGAAATGGGCCAAATTTTGACCCCCCATATCTCGGGCCCTAATTGTCCGATCGACTTGCAATTTGAAACGTGGCCTAACAGGGTTTCGGCCTTCCTTCCCATGCTCGCCAATCGCGGCTCACCATGGGGAGTCCAGGCCTTTCGGCCGTAATGTTAAAACAAAAACTCGCGAATATCTCCGAAACGGTTCGATAGAATGTCGCAAATTTTGGTGTGAAAGGACTCCCTATTTTTACCTACAAACCCTCCAAAATTGGTGGTCCTAGCTTCCATAGTTTTGTTATGGCGAATTTTTGAAGGTATAAAAAATAGCCCAAAAATCGAACGGAAATTCCCTACAGAAACTCCATTCGCGAATTTTAAAAATCCGAGATAGCCAAAATGTTGCTCTCGAAGAGTACATCAATTTAAAAAAAAAGTTTCTCTCTAGGCCCAATAGAACCCGACTTTCATAGGGTCAAAGTTCACGAATTCGACACATTTCGGCCGCGACAATTCCCTATAACCGTTGCACCGAATTTCAAACCGCTCACGCAGTACTTCCCATTGAGACACATGAACAATCCCCCACAAGCCCTTTCTCGTAGCTCAAATTTGACCCCGGCGCAAGCGTCCGAAATTTCGATGGGGTCACGGAAATGGGCCAAACTTTGACCCCCCATATTTCGGGCCCTAATTGTCCGATCGACTTGAAATTTGAGACGTGGACTAACAGGGTTTCGGCCTTCCTCACCATGCTCGCCAAACGCGGCTCACCATGGGGGGTCCAGGCCTTTTCGCCGTAATTTTAAAACAAATACTCGCGAATATCTCCGAAACGGTTCGATAGAATGTCGCAAATTTTGGTGTGAAAGGGCTCCGTATTTTTACCTACAAACCCTCCAAATTTTGTGGTCCTAGCTTCCACAGTTTTGTTATGGCGAATTTTTGAAGGTATAAAAAATAGCCCAAAAATCGAACGGAAATTCCCTACAGAAACTCCATTCGCGAATTTTAAAAATCCGAGATAGCCAAAATGTTGCTCTCGAAGGGTACATCAATTTAAAAAAAACGTTTCTCTCTAGGCAAAATAGGACCCGACTTTGATAGGGTCAAAGTTCACGAATTTGACACATTTCGGCCGCGACAATTCCCTATAACCGTTGCACCGAATTTCAAACCGCTCACGCAGTACTTCCCATTGAGACACATGAACAATCCCCCACAAGCGCTTTCTCGTAGCTCAAATTTGACCCCGGCGCAAGCGTCCGAAATTTCGATGGGGTCACGGAAATGGGCCAAATTTTGACCCCCCATATCTCGGGCCCTAATTGTCCGATCGACTTGCAATTTGAAACGTGGCCTAACAGGGTTTCGGCCTTCCTTCCCATGCTCGCCAATCGCGGCTCACCATGGGGAGTCCAGGCCTTTCGGCCGTAATGTTAAAACAAAAACTCGCGAATATCTCCGAAACGGTTCGATAGAATGTCGCAAATTTTGGTGTGAAAGGACTCCCTATTTTTACCTACAAACCCTCCAAAATTGGTGGTCCTAGCTTCCATAGTTTTGTTATGGCGAATTTTTGAAGGTATAAAAAATAGCCCAAAAATCGAACGGAAATTCCCTACAGAAACTCCATTCGCGAATTTTAAAAATCCGAGATAGCCAAAATGTTGCTCTCGAAGAGTACATCAATTTAAAAAAAAAGTTTCTCTCTAGGCCCAATAGAACCCGACTTTCATAGGGTCAAAGTTCACGAATTCGACACATTTCGGCCGCGACAATTCCCTATAACCGTTGCACCGAATTTCAAACCGCTCACGCAGTACTTCCCATTGAGACACATGAACAATCCCCCACAAGCCCTTTCTCGTAGCTCAAATTTGACCCCGGCGCAAGCGTCCGAAATTTCGATGGGGTCACGGAAATGGGCCAAACTTTGACCCCCCATATTTCGGGCCCTAATTGTCCGATCGACTTGAAATTTGAGACGTGGACTAACAGGGTTTCGGCCTTCCTCACCATGCTCGCCAAACGCGGCTCACCATGGGGGGTCCAGGCCTTTTCGCCGTAATTTTAAAACAAATACTCGCGAATATCTCCGAAACGGTTCGATAGAATGTCGCAAATTTTGGTGTGAAAGGGCTCCGTATTTTTACCTACAAACCCTCCAAATTTTGTGGTCCTAGCTTCCACAGTTTTGTTATGGCGAATTTTTGAAGGTATAAAAAATAGCCCAAAAATCGAACGGAAATTCCCTACAGAAACTCCATTCGCGAATTTTAAAAATCCGAGATAGCCAAAATGTTGCTCTCGAAGGGTACATCAATTTAAAAAAAACGTTTCTCTCTAGGCAAAATAGGACCCGACTTTGATAGGGTCAAAGTTCACGAATTTGACACATTTCGGCCGCGACAATTCCCTATAACCGTTGCACCGAATTTCAAACCGCTCACGCAGTACTTCCCATTGAGACACATGAACAATCCCCCACAAGCGCTTTCTCGTAGCTCAAATTTGACCCCGGCGCAAGCGTCCGAAATTTCGATGGGGTCACGGAAATGGGCCAAATTTTGACCCCCCATATCTCGGGCCCTAATTGTCCGATCGACTTGCAATTTGAAACGTGGCCTAACAGGGTTTCGGCCTTCCTTCCCATGCTCGCCAATCGCGGCTCACCATGGGGAGTCCAGGCCTTTCGGCCGTAATGTTAAAACAAAAACTCGCGAATATCTCCGAAACGGTTCGATAGAATGTCGCAAATTTTGGTGTGAAAGGACTCCCTATTTTTACCTACAAACCCTCCAAAATTGGTGGTCCTAGCTTCCATAGTTTTGTTATGGCGAATTTTTGAAGGTATAAAAAATAGCCCAAAAATCGAACGGAAATTCCCTACAGAAACTCCATTCGCGAATTTTAAAAATCCGAGATAGCCAAAATGTTGCTCTCGAAGAGTACATCAATTTAAAAAAAAAGTTTCTCTCTAGGCCCAATAGAACCCGACTTTCATAGGGTCAAAGTTCACGAATTCGACACATTTCGGCCGCGACAATTCCCTATAACCGTTGCACCGAATTTCAAACCGCTCACGCAGTACTTCCCATTGAGACACATGAACAATCCCCCACAAGCCCTTTCTCGTAGCTCAAATTTGACCCCGGCGCAAGCGTCCGAAATTTCGATGGGGTCACGGAAATGGGCCAAACTTTGACCCCCCATATCTCGGGCCCTAATTGTCCGATCGACTTGAAATTTGAGACGTGGACTAACAGGGTTTCGGCCTTCCTCACCATGCTCGCCAAACGCGGCTCACCATGGGGGGTCCAGGCCTTTTCGCCGTAATTTTAAAACAAATACTCGCGAATATCTCCGAAACGGTTCGATAGAATGTCGCAAATTTTGGTGTGAAAGGGCTCCCTATTTTTACCTACAAACCCTCCAAATTTTGTGGTCCTAGCTTCCACAGTTTTGTTATGGCGAATTTTTGAAGGTATAAAAAATAGCCCAAAAATCGAACGGAAATTCCCTACAGAAACTCCATTCGCGAATTTTAAAAATCCGAGATAGCCAAAATGTTGCTCTCGAAGGGTACATCAATTTAAAAAAAACGTTTCTCTCTAGGCAAAATAGGACCCGACTTTGATAGGGTCAAAGTTCACGAATTTGACACATTTCGGCCGCGACAATTCCCTATAACCGTTGCACCGAATTTCAAACCGCTCACGCAGTACTTCCCATTGAGACACATGAACAATCCCCCACAAGCGCTTTCTCGTAGCTCAAATTTGACCCCGGCGCAAGCGTCCGAAATTTCGATGGGGTCACTGAAATGGGCCAAATTTTGACCCCCCATATCTCGGGCCCTAAATGTCCGATCGACTTGCAATTTGAAACGTGGCCTAACAGGGTTTCGGCCTTCCTTCCCATGCTCGCCAATCGCGGCTCACCATGGGGAGTCCAGGCCTTTCGGCCGTAATGTTAAAACAAAAACTCGCGAATATCTCCGAAACGGTTCGATAGAATGTCGCAAATTTTGGTGTGAAAGGACTCCCTATTTTTACCTACAAACCTTCCAAAATTGGTGGTCCTAGCTTCCATAGTTTTGTTATGGCGAATTTTTGAAGGTATAAAAAATAGCCCAAAAATCGAACGGAAATTCCCTACAGAAACTCCATTCGCGAATTTTAAAAATCCGAGATAGCCAAAATGTTGCTCTCGAAGAGTACATCAATTTAAAAAAAAAGTTTCTCTCTAGGCCCAATAGAACCCGACTTTCATAGGGTCAAAGTTCACGAATTCGACACATTTCGGCCGCGACAATTCCCTATAACCGTTGCACCGAATTTCAAACCGCTCACGCAGTACTTCCCATTGAGACACATGAACAATCCCCCACAAGCCCTTTCTCGTAGCTCAAATTTGACCCCGGCGCAAGCGTCCGAAATTTCGATGGGGTCACGGAAATGGGCCAAACTTTGACCCCCCATATCTCGGGCCCTAATTGTCCGATCGACTTGAAATTTGAGACGTGGACTAACAGGGTTTCGGCCTTCCTCACCATGCTCGCCAAACGCGGCTCACCATGGGGGGTCCAGGCCTTTTCGCCGTAATTTTAAAACAAATACTCGCGAATATCTCCGAAACGGTTCGATAGAATGTCGCAAATTTTGGTGTGAAAGGGCTCCCTATTTTTACCTACAAACACTCCAAATTTTGTGGTCCTAGCTTCCACAGTTTTGTTATGGCGAATTTTTGAAGGTATAAAAATAGCCCAAAAATCGAACGGAAATTCCCTACAGAAACTCCATTCGCGAATTTTAAAAATCCGAGATAGCCAAAATGTTGCTCTCGAATGGTACATCAATTTAAAAAAAACGTTTCTCTCTAGGCAAAATAGGACCCGACTTTCATAGGGTCAAAATTCACGAATTTGACACATTTCGGCCGCGACAATTCCCTATAACCGTTGCACCGAATTTCAAACCGCTCACGCAGTACTTCCCATTGAGACACATGAACAATCCCCCACAAGCGCTTTCTCGTAGCTCAAATTTGACCCCGGCGCAAGCGTCCGAAATTTCGATGGGGTCACGGAAATGGGCCAAATTTTGACCCCCCATATCTCGGGCCCTAATTGTCCGATCGACTTGCAATTTGAAACGTGGCCTAACAGGGTTTCGGCCTTCCTTCCCATGCTCGCCAATCGCGGCTCACCATGGGGAGTCCAGGCCTTTCGGCCGTAATGTTAAAACAAAAACTCGCGAATATCTCCGAAACGGTTCGATAGAATGTCGCAAATTTTGGTGTGAAAGGACTCCCTATTTTTACCTACAAACCCTCCAAAATTGGTGGTCCTAGCTTCCATAGTTTTGTTATGGCGAATTTTTGAAGGTATAAAAAATAGACCAAAAATCGAACGGAAATTCCCTACAGAAACTCCATTCGCGAATTTTAAAAATCCGAGATAGCCAAAATGTTGCTCTCGAAGTGTACATCAATTTAAAAAAAAAAGTTTCTCTCTAGGCCCAATAGGACCCGACTTTCATAGGGTCAAAATTCACGAATTTGACACATTTCGGCCGCGACAATTCCCTATAACCGTTGCACCGAATTTCAAACCGCTCACGCAGTACTTCCCATTGAGACACATGAACAATCCCCCACAAGCGCTTTCTCGTAGCTCAAATTTGACCCCGGCGCAAGCGTCCGAAATTTCGATGGGGTCACGGAAATGGGCCAAAATTTGACCCCCCATATCTCGGGCCCTAATTGTCCGATCGACTTGAAATTTGAAACGTGGCCTAACAGGGTTTCGGCCTTCCTCACCATGCTCGCCAATCGCGGCTCACCATGGGGGGTCCGGTCCTTTTCGCCGTAATGTTAAAACAAAAACTCGCGAATATCTAGGAAACGGTTCGATAGAATGTCGCAAATTTTGGTGTGAAAGGGCTCCCTATTTTTACCTACAAACCCTCCAAATTTGGTGGTCCTAGTTTCCATAGTTTTGTTATGGCGAATTTTTGAAGGTATAAAAAATAGCCCAAAAATCGAACGGAAATTCCCTACAGAAACTCCATTCGCGAATTTTAAAAATCCGAGATAGCCAAAATGTTGCTCTCGAAGAGTACATCAATTTAAAAAAAACGTTTCTCTCTAGGCAAAATAGGACCCGACTTTCATAGGGTCAAAGTTCACGAATTTGACACATTTCGGCCGCGGCAATTCCCTATAACCGTTGCACCGAATTTCAAACCGCTCACATAGTACTTCCCATTGAGACACATGAACAAACCCCGCAAGCGTTTTCTCATAGCTCAACTTTTGACCCCGGCGCAAGCGTCCGAAATTTCGATGGGGTCACGGATATGGGCCAAACTCTGACCCCCCATATCCCGGGCTCTAATTGTCCGATCGACTTGAAATTTGAAACGTGGCCGAATAGGGTTTTGGCCTTCCTCCCCATGCTCGCCAATCGCGGCTCACCATGGGGGTCCGGACCTTTTCGCCGTAATGTTAAAACAAAAACTCGCGAAAATCTCCGAAATGGTTCGATAGCATGTCGCAAATTTTGGTGTGAAACGGCTCCCTATTTTTACCTACAAACCCTCCAAATTTGGTGGTCCTAGCTTCAATAGTTTTTTTATGGCGAATTTTTGAAAGTTTAAAAAATAGCCGAAAAATCGAACGGAAATTCCCTACAGAAACTCCATTCGCGAATTTTAAAAATCCGAGATAGCCAAAATGTTGCTCTCGAAGAGTACATCAATTTAAAAAAAACGTTTCTCTCTAGGCAAAATAGGACCCGACTTTCATAGGGTCAATGTTCACGAATTTGACACATTTCGGCCGCGGCAATTCCCTATAACCGTTGCACCGAATTTCAAACCGCTCACATAGTACTTCCCATTGAGACACATGAACAAACCCCGCAAGCGTTTTCTCATAGCCCAACTTTTGACCCCGGCGCAAGCGTCCGAAATTTCGATGGGGTCACGGAAACGGGCCAAACTCTGACCCCCCATATCTCGGACCCTAATTATCCGATCGACTTGAAATTTGAAACGTGGCCTAACAGGGCTTCGGCCTTCCTTCCCATGCTCGCCAATCGCTGCTCACCATGGGGGGTCCAAGCCTTTTCGGCGTAATTTTAAAACAAAAACTCGCGAATATATCTGAAACGGTTCGATAGAATGTCGCAAATTTTGGTGTGAAAGGGCTCCCTATTTTCACCTACAAACGCTCCAAATTTGGTGGTCCTAGCTTCCATAGTTTTGTTATGGCGAATTTTTGAATGTTTAAAAAATAGTCCAAAAATCGAACGGAAATTCTCTACAGAAACTCCATTCGCGAATTTTAAAAATCCGATATAGCCAAAATGTTGCTCTCGAAGAGTACATTAATTTAAAAAAAAAGTTTCTCTCTAGGCCCAATAGGACCCGACTTTCATAGGCTCAAAGTTCACGAATTTGACACATTTCGGCCGCGACAATTCCCTATAACCGTTGCAACGAATTTCAAACCGCTCACACAGTACTTCCCATTGAGGCACATGAACAATCCCCCGCAAGCGTTTTCTCGTAGCTCAAATTTGACCCCGGCGCAAGCGTCCGAAATTTCGATGGGGTCACGGAAATGGGACAAATTTTGACCCCCCATATCCCGGGCTCTAATTGTCCGATCGACTTGAAATTTGAAACGTGGCCGAATAGGGTTTCGGCCTTCCTTCCCATGCTCGCCAATCGCGGCTCACCATGGGGGTCCGGACCTTTTCGCCGTAATGTTAAAACAAAAACTCGCGAATATCTCCGAAAGGGTTCGATAGAATGTCGCAAATTTTGGTGTGAAAGGGCTCCCTATTTTTACCTACAAACCCTCCAAATTTGGTGGTCCTAGTTTCCATAGTTTTGTTATGGCGAATTTTTGAAGGTATAAAAAATAGCCCAAAAATCGAACGGAAATTCCCTACAGAAACTCCATTCGCGAATTTTAAAAATCCGAGATAGCCAAAATGTTGCTCTCGAAGAGTACATCAAATTAAAAAAAACGTTTCTCTCTAGGCAAAATAGGACCCGACTTTCATAGGGTCAAAGTTCACGAATTTGACACATTTCGGCCGCGGCAATTCCCTATAACCGTTGCACCGAATTTCAAACCGCTCACATAGTACTTCCCATTGAGACACATGAACAAACCCCGCAAGCGTTTTCTCATAGCTCAACTTTTGACCCCGGCGCAAGCGTCCGAAATTTCGATGGGGTCACGGATATGGGCCAAACTCTGACCCCCCATATCCCGGGCTCTAATTGTCCGATCGACTTGAAATTTGAAACGTGGCCGAATAGGGTTTCGGCCTTCCTCCCCATGCTCGCCAATCGCGGCTCACCATGGGGGTCCGGACCTTTTCGCCGTAATGTTAAAACAAAAACTCGCGAAAATCTCCGAAACGGTTCGATAGAATGTCGCAAATTTTGGTGTGAAAGGGCTCCCTATTTTTACCTACAAACCCTCCAAATTTGGTGGTCCTAGCTTCCATAGTTTTTTTATGGCGAATTTTTGAATGTTTAAAAAATAGCCGAAAAATCGAACGGAAATTCCCTACAGAAACTCCATTCGCGAATTTTAAAAATCCGAGATAGCCAAAATGTTGCTCTCGAAGAGTACATCAATTTAAAAAAAAAGGTTCTCCCTAGGCCCAATAGAACCCGACTTTCATAGGGTCAAAGTTCACGAATTCGACACATTTCGGCCGCGAGAATTCCCTATAACCTTTGCACCGAATTTCAAACCGCTCACGCAGTACTTCCCATTGAGACACATGAACAATCCCCCACAAGCCCTTTCTCGTAGCTCAAATTTGACCCCGGCGCAAGCGTCCGAAATTTCGATGGGGTCACGGAAATGGGCCAAAATTTGACCCCCCATATCTCGGGCCCTAATTGTCCGATCGACTTGAAATTTGAGACGTGGACTAACAGGGTTTCGGCCTTCCTCACCATGCTCGCCAAACGCGGCTCACCATGGGGGGTCCAGGCCTTTTCGCCGTAATTTTAAAACAAAAACTCGCGAAAATCTCCGAAATGGTTCGATAGAATGTCGCAAATTTTGGTGTGAAAGGACTCCCTATGTTTACCTACAAACCCTCCAAATTTGGTGGTCCTAGCTTCCACAGTTTTCTTATGGCGAATTTTTGAAGGTATAAAAAATAGCCCAAAAATCGAACGGAAATTCCCTACAGAAACTCCATTCGCGAATTTTAAAAATCCGAGATAGCCAAAATGTTGCTCTCGAAGAGTACATCAATTTAAAAAAAAACGTTTCTCTCTAGGCAAAATAGGACCCGTCTTTCATAGGGTCAAAGTTCACGAATTTGACACATTTCGGCCGTGGCAATTCCCTATAACCGTTGCACCGAATTTCAAACCGCTCACATAGTACTTCCCATTGAGACACATGAACAATCCCCCGCAAGCGTTTTCTCATAGCTTAACTTTTGACCCCGGCGCAAGCGTCCGAAATTTCGATGGGGTCACGGATATGGGCCAAACTCTGACCCCCCCATATCCCGGGCCC
This sequence comes from Stegodyphus dumicola, assembly GCF_044657685.1. Classification (NCBI taxonomy): domain Eukaryota; kingdom Metazoa; phylum Arthropoda; class Arachnida; order Araneae; family Eresidae; genus Stegodyphus; species Stegodyphus dumicola. The sequence continues at coordinate 286,023,773 of NC_140769.1, read as the reverse complement.
TAATTGTCCGATCGACTTGAAATTTGAAACGTGGCCGAATAGTGTTTCGGCCTTCCTCCCCATGCTCGCCAATCGCGGCTCACCATGGGGGTCCGGACCTTTTCGGCGTAATGTTAAAACAAAAACTCGCGAAAATCTTCGAAATGGTTCGATAGAATGTCGCAAATTTTGGTGTGAAAGGGCTCCCTATTTTTACCTACAAACCCTCCAAATTTGGTGGTCCTAGCTTCCATAGTTCTTTTATGGCGAATTTTTGAAAGTATAAAAAATAGCCCAAAAATCGAACGGAAATTCCCTACAGAAACTCCATTCGCGAATTTTAAAAATCCGAGATAGCCTAAATGTTGTTCTCGAAGAGTACATCAATTTAAAAAAAAAGTTTCTCTCTAGGCCCAATAGGACCCGAATTTCATAGGGTCAAATTTCACGAATTTGACACATTTCGGCCGCGACAATTCCCTATAACCGTTGCACCGAATTTCAAACCACTGACACAGTACTTCCCATTGAAACACATGAACAATCCCCCGCAAGCGTTTTCTCGTAGCTCATTTTTTGACCCCGGTGCAACCGTCCGAAATTTCGATGGGTTCACGGAAATGGGCCAAACTTTGACCCCCATATCTCGGGCCCTAATTGTCCGATCGACTTGAAATTTGAAACGTGGCCTAACAGGGTTTCGGCCTTCCTCCCCATGCTCGCCAATCGCGGCTCACCATGGGGGGTCCAGGCCTTTCGGCCGTAATGTTAAAACAAAAACTCGCGAATATCTCCGAAACGGTTCGATAGAATGTCGCAAATTTTGGTGTGAAACGGCTCCCTATTTTTACCTACAAACCCTCCAAATTTGGTGGTCCTAGCTTCCATAGTTTTTTTATGGCGAATTTTTGAATGTTTAAAAAATAGCCGAAAAATCGAACGGAAATTCCCTACAGAAACTCAATTCGCGAATTTTAAAAATCCGAGATAGCCAAAATGTTGCTCTCGAAGAGTACATCAATTTAAAAAAAAAGTTTCTCTCTAGGCCCAATAGAACCCGACTTTCATAGGGTCAAAGTTCACGAATTCGACACATTTCGGCCGCGACAATTCCCTATAACCGTTGCACCGAATTTCAAACCGCTCACGCAGTACTTCCCATTGAGACACATGAACAATCCCCCACAAGCCCTTTCTCGCAGCTCAAATTTGACCCCGGCGCAAGCGTCCGAAATTTCGATGGGGTCACGGAAATGGGCCAAATTTTGACCCCCCATATCTCGGGCCCTAATTGTCCGATCGACTTGAAATTTGAGACGTGGACTAACAGGGTTTCGGCCTTCCTCACCATGCTCGCCAATCGCGGCTCACCATGGGGGGTCCGGGCCTTTTCGCCGTAATGTTAAAACAAAAACTCGCGAATATCTCCGAAACGGTTCGATAGAATGTCGCAAATTTTGGTGTGAAAGGGCTCCCTATTTTTACCTACAAACCCTCCAAATTTGGTGGTCCTAGTTTCCATAGTTTTGTTATGGCGAATTTTTGAAGGTATAAAAAATAGCCCAAAAATCGAACGGAAATTCCCTACAGAAACTCCATTCGCGACTTTTAAAAATCCGAGATAGCCAAAATGTTGCTCTCGAAGAGTACATCAATTTAAAAAAAACGTTTCTCTCTAGGCAAAATAGGACCCGACTTTCATAGGGTCAAAGGTCACGAATTTGACACATTTCGGCCGCGGCAATTCCCTATAACCGTTGCACCGAATTTCAAACCGCTCACATAGTACTTCCCATTGAGACACATGAACAATCCCCCGCAAGCGTTTTCTCATAGCTCAAATTTGACCCCGGCGCAAGCGTCCGAAATTTCGATGGGGTCACGGATATGGGCCAAACTCTGACCCCCCATATCCCGGGCCCTAATTGTCCGATCGACTTGAAATTTGAAACGTGGCCGAATAGGGTTTCGGCCTTCCTCCCCATGCTCGCCAATCGCGGCTCACCATGGGGGTCCGGACCTTTTCGCCGTAATGTTAAAACAAAAACTCGCGAAAATCTCCGAAATGGTTCGATAGAATGTCGCAAATTTTGGTGTGAAAGGGCTCCCTATTTTTACCTACAAACCCTCCAAATTTGGTGGTCCTAGCTTCCATAGTTTTTTTATGGCGAATTTTTGAAAGTTTAAAAAATAGCCGAAAAATCAAACGGAAATTCCCTACAGAAACTCCATTCGCGAATTTTAAAAATCCGAGATAGCCAAAATGTTGCTCTCGAAGAGTACATCAATTTAAAAAAGAAGTTTCTCTCTAGGCCCAATAGGACCCGACTTTCATAGGGTCAAAGTTCACGAATTTGACACATTTCGGCTGCGACAATTCCCTATAACCGTTCCACCGAATTTCAAACCACTGACACAGTACTTCCCATTGAAACACATGAACAATCCCCCGCAAGCGTTTTCTCGTAGCTCATTTTTTGACCCCGGCGCAACCGTCCGAAATTTCGATGGGTTCACGGAAATGGGCCAAAATTTGACCCCCCATATCTCGGGCCCTAATTGTCCGATCGACTTGAAATTTGAAACGTGGCCTAACAGGGTTTCGGCCTTCCTCACCATGCTCGCCAATCGCGGCTCAACATGGGGGGTACAGGCCTTTTCGCCGTAATGTTAAAACAAATACTCGCGAATATCTCCGAAACGGTTCGATAGAATGTCGCAAATTTTGGTGTGACAGGGCTCCCTATTTTTACCTACAAACCCTCCAAATTTGGTGGTCCTACCTTCCAAAGTTTTGTTATGGCGAATTTTTGAAAGTATAAAAAATAGCCCAAAAATCGAACGGAAATTCCCTACAGAAACTCCATTCGCGAATTTTAAAAATCCGAGATAGCCAAAATGTTGCTCTCGAAGAGGACATCAATTTAAAAAAACGTTTCTCTCTAGGCAAAATAGGACCCGACTTTCATAGGGTCAAATTTCACGAATTTGACACATTTCGGCCGGGACAATTCCCTATAACCGTTGCACCGAATTTCAAACCGCTCACGCAGTACTTCCCATTCAGACACATGAACAATCCCCCACAAGCGTTTTCTCGTAGCTCAAATTTGACCCCGGCGCAAGCGTCCGAAATTTCGATGGGGTCACGGAAATGGGCCAAATTTTGACCCCCCATATCCCGGGCCCTAATTGTCCGATCGACTTGAAATTTGAAACGTGGCCGAATAGGGTTTCGGCCTTCCTCCCCATGCTCGCCAATCGCGGCTCACCATGGGGGTCCGGACCTTTTCGCCGTAATGTTAAAAAAAAAACTCGCGAAAATCTCCGAAATGGTTCGATAGAATGTCGCAAATTTTGGTGTGAAAGGGCTCCCTATTTTTACCTACAAACCCTCCAAATTTGGTGGTCCTAGCTTCCATAGTTTTTTTATGGCGAATTTTTGAATGTTTAAAAAATAGCCCAAAAATCGAACGGAAATTCCCTACAGAAACTCCATTCGCGAATTTTAAAAATCCGAGATAGCCAAAATGTTGCTCTTGAAGAGTACATCAATTTAAAAAAAAACGTTTCACTCTAGGCCCAATAGGACCCGACTTTCATAGGGTCAAATTTCACGAATTTGACACATTTCGGCCGCGACAATTCCCTATAACCGTTGCACCGAATTTCAAACCACTGACACAGTACTTCCCATTGAAACACATGAACAATCCCCCACAAGCGTTTTCTCGTAGCTCACTTTTTGACCCCGGCGCAACCGTCCGAAATTTCGATGGGGTCACGGAAATGGGCCAAAATTTGACCCCCCATATCTCGGGCCCTAATTGTCCGATCGACTGGAAATTTGAAACTTGGCCGAGCAGGGTTTCGGCCTTCCTCCCCATGCTCGCCAATCTCGGATCACCATGGGGGGTCCATGCCTTTTCGCCGTAATGTTAAAACAAAAACTCGCGAATATCTCCGAAACGGTTCGATAGAATGTCGCAAATTTTGGTGTGAAAGGGTTCCCTATTTTTACCTACAAAATATCCAAATTTGGTGGTCCTAGCTTCCATAATTTTGTTATGGCGAATTTTTGAATGTATAAAAAATAGCCCAAAAATCGAACGGAAATTCCCTACAGAAACTCCATTCGCGAATTTTAAAAATCCGAGATAGCCTAAATGTTGTTCTCGAAGAGTACATCAATTTAAAAAAAAAAGTTTCTCTCTAGGCCCAATAGGACCCGACTTTCATAGGGTCAAATTTCACGAATTTGACACATTTCGGTCGCGACAATTCCCCATAACCGTTGCACCGAATTTCAAACCACTGACACAGTACTTCCCATTGAAACACATGAACAATCCCCCACAAGCGTTTTCTCGTAGCTCACTTTTTGACCCTGTCGCAAGCGTCCGAAATTTCGATAGGTTCACGGAAATGGGCCAAACTTTGACCCCCCATATCTCGGGCCCTAATTGTCCGATCGACTTGAAATTTGAAACGTGGCCTAACAGGGTTTCGGCCTTCCTCCCCATGCTCGCCAATCGCGGCTCACCATGGGGGTCCGGACCTTTTCGCCGTAATGTTAAAACAAAAACTCGCGAAAATCTCCGAAATGGTTCGATAGAATGTCGCAAATTTTGGTGTGAAAGGGCTCCCTATTTTTACCTACAAACCCTCCAAATTTGGTGGTCCTAGCTTCCATAGTTTTTTTATGGCGAATTTTTGAATGTTTAAAAAATAGCCGAAAAATCGAACGGAAATTCCCTACAGAAACTCCATTCGCGAATTTTAAAAATCCGAGATAGCCAAAATGTTGCTCTCGAAGAGTACATCAATTTAAAAAAGAAGTTTCTCTCTAGGCCCAATAGGACCCGACTTTCATAGGGTCAAAGTTCACGAATTTGACACATTTCGGCTACGACAATTCCCTATAACCGTTCCACCGAATTTCAAACCACTGACACAGTACTTCCCATTGAAACACATGAACAATCCCCCGCAAGCGTTTTCTCGTAGCTCATTTTTTGACCCCGGCGCAACCGTCCGAAATTTCGATGGGTTCACGGAAATGGGCCAAAATTTGACCCCCCATATCTCGGGCCCTAATTGTCCGATCGACTTGAAATTTGAAACGTGGCCTAACAGGGTTTCGGCCTTCCTCACCATGCTCGCCAATCGCGGCTCAACATGGGGGGTCCAGGCCTTTTCGCCGTAATGTTAAAACAAAAACTCGCGAATATCTCCGAAACGGTTCGATAGAATGTCGCAAATTTTGGTGTGACAGGGCTCCCTATTTTTACCTACAAACCCTCCAAATTTGGTGGTCCTACCTTCCAAAGTTTTGTTATGGCGAATTTTTGAAAGTATAAAAAATAGCCCAAAAATCGAACGGAAATTCCCTACAGAAACTCCATTCGCGAATTTTAAAAATCCGAGATAGCCAAAATGTTGCTCTCGAAGAGGACATCAATTTAAAAAAACGTTTCTCTCTAGGCAAAATAGGACCCGACTTTCATAGGGTCAAATTTCACGAATTTGACACATTTCGGCCGGGACAATTCCCTATAACCGTTGCACCGAATTTCAAACAGCTCACGCAGTACTTCCCATTCAGACACATGAACAATCCCCCACAAGCGCTTTCTCGTAGCTCAAATTTGACCCCGGCGCAAGCGTCCGAAATTTCGATGGGGTCACGGAAATGGGCCAAATTTTGACCCCCCATATCCCGGGCCCTAATTGTCCGATCGACTTGAAATTTGAAACGTGGCCGAATAGGGTTTCGGCATTCCTCCCCATGCTCGCCAATCGCGGCTCACCATGGGGGTCCGGACCTTTTCGCCGTAATGTTAAAAAAAAACTCGCGAAAATCTCCGAAATGGTTCGATAGAATGTCGCAAATTTTGGTGTGAAAGGGCTCCCTATTTTTACCTACAAACCCTCCAAATTTGGTGGTCCTAGCTTCCATAGTTTTTTTATGGCGAATTTTTGAATGTATAAAAAATAGCCCAAAAATCGAACGGAAATTCCCTACAGAAACTCCATTCGCGAATTTTAAAAATCCGAGATAGCCAAAATGTTGCTCTCGAAGAGTACATCAATTTAAAAAAAAATTTTCTCTCTAGGCCCAATATAGGACCCGACTTTCATAGGGTCAAAGTTCACGAATTTCACACATTTCGGCCGCGACAATTCCCTATAACCGTTGCACCGAATTTCAAACCGCTCACACAGTACTTCCCATTGAGACACATGAACAATCCCCCGCAAGCGTTTTCTCGTAGCTCAAATTTGACCCCGGCGCAAGCGTCCGAAATTTCGATGGGGTCACGGAAATGGGACAAATTTTGACCCCCATATCTCGGGCCGTAATTGTCCGATCGACTTGAAATTTGAAACGTGGCCTAACAGGGTTTCGGCCTTCCTCACCATGCTCGCCAATCGCGGCTCAACATGGGGGGTCCAGGCCTTTTCGCCGTAATGTTAAAACAAAAACTCGCGAATATCTCCGAAACGGTTCGATAGAATGTCGCAAATTTTGGTGTGACAGGGCTCCCTATTTTTACCTACAAACCCTCCAAATTTGGTGGTCCTAACTTCCATAGTTTTGTTATGGCGAATTTTTGAAAGTATAAAAATTAGCCCAAAAATCGAACGGAAATTCCCTACAGAAACTCATTCGCGAATTTTAAAAATCCGAGATAGCCAAAATGTTGCTCTCGAAGAGTACATCAATTTAAAAAAAAAGGTTTCTCTCTAGGCCCAATAGGACCCGACTTTCATAGGGTCAAAGTTCACAAATTTGACACATTTCGGCTGCGACAATTCCCTATAACCGTTCCACCGAATTTCAAACCACTGACACAGTACTTCCCATTGAAACACATGAACAATCCCCCGCAAGCGTTTTCTCCTAGCTCATTTTTTGACCCCGGCGCAACCGTCCGAAATTTCGATGGGTTCACGGAAATGGGCCAAAATTTGACCCCCCATATCTCGGGCCCTAATTGTCCGATCGACTTGAAATTTGAAACGTGGCCTAACAGGGTTTCGGCCTTCCTCACCATGCTCGCCAATCGCGGCTCACCATGGGGGTCCAGGCCTTTTCGCCGTAATTTTAAAACAAAAACTCGCGAATATCTCCGAAACGGTTCGATAGAATGTCGCAAATTTTGGTGTGACAGGGCTCCCTATTTTTACCTACAAACCGTCCAAATTTGGTGGTCCTAGCTTCCATAGTTTTGTTATGGCGAATTTTTGAATGTATAAAAAATAGTCCAAAAATCGAACGGAAATTCTCTACAGAAACACCATTCGCGAATTTTAAAAATCCGAGAGAGCATAAATGTTGCTCTCGAAGAGGACATCAATTTAAAAAAACGTTTCTCTCTAGGCAAAATAGGACCCGACTTTCATAGGGTCAAATTTCACGAATTTGACACATTTCGGCCGGGACAATTCCCTATAACCGTTGCACCGAATTTCAAACAGCTCACGCAGTACTTCCCATTCAGACACATGAACAATCCCCCACAAGCGCTTTCTCGTAGCTCAAATTTGACCCCGGCGCAAGCGTCCGAAATTTCGATGGGGTCACGGAAATGGGCCAAATTTTGACCCCCCATATCCCGGGCCCTAATTGTCCGATCGACTTGAAATTTGAAACGTGGCCGAATAGGGTTTCGGCATTCCTCCCCATGCTCGCCAATCGCGGCTCACCATGGGGGTCCGGACCTTTTCGCCGTAATGTTAAAAAAAAACTCGCGAAAATCTCCGAAATGGTTCGATAGAATGTCGCAAATTTTGGTGTGAAAGGGCTCCCTATTTTTACCTACAAACCCTCCAAATTTGGTGGTCCTAGCTTCCATAGTTTTTTTATGGCGAATTTTTGAAAGTATAAAAAATAGCCCAAAAATCGAACGGAAATTCCCTACAGAAACTCCATTCGCGAATTTTAAAAATCCGAGATAGCCAAACTGTTGCTCTCGAAGAGTACATCAATTTAAAAAAAAATTTTCTCTCTAGGCCCAATATAGGACCCGACTTTCATAGGGTCAAAGTTCACGAATTTCACACATTTCGGCCGCGACAATTCCCTATAACCGTTGCACCGAATTTCAAACCGCTCACACAGTACTTCCCATTGAGACACATGAACAATCCCCCGCAAGCGTTTTCTCGTAGCTCAAATTTGACCCCGGCGCAAGCGTCCGAAATTTCGATGGGGTCACGGAAATGGGACAAATTTTGACCCCCATATCTCGGGCCGTAATTGTCCGATCGACTTGAAATTTGAAACGTGGCCTAACAGGGTTTCGGCCTTCCTCACCATGCTCGCCAATCGCGGCTCAACATGGGGGGTCCAGGCCTTTTCGCCGTAATGTTAAAACAAAAACTCGCGAATATCTCCGAAACGGTTCGATAGAATGTCGCAAATTTTGGTGTGACAGGGCTCCCTATTTTTACCTACAAACCCTCCAAATTTGGTGGTCCTAACTTCCATAGTTTTGTTATGGCGAATTTTTGAAAGTATAAAAATTAGCCCAAAAATCGAACGGAAATTCCCTACAGAAACTCATTCGCGAATTTTAAAAATCCGAGATAGCCAAAATGTTGCTCTCGAAGAGTACATCAATTTAAAAAAAAAGGTTTCTCTCTAGGCCCAATAGGACCCGACTTTCATAGGGTCAAATTTCACGAATTTGACACATTTCGGCTGCGACAATTCCCTATAACCGTTGCACCGAATTTCAAACCACTGACACAGTACTTCCCATTGAAACACATGAACAATCCCCCACAAGCGTTTTCTCGTAGCTCATTTTTTGACCCCGGCGCAACCGTCCGAAATTTCGATGGGGTCACGGAAATGGGCCAAAATTTGACCCCCCATATCTCGGGCCCTAATTGTCCGATCGACTTGAAATTTGAAACTTGGCTGAACAGGGTTTCGGCCTTCCTCCCCATGCTCGCCAATCGCGGCTCACCATGGGGGGTCCATGCCTTTTCGCCGTAATGTTAAAACAAAAACTCGCGAATATCTCCGAAACGGTTGGATAGAATGTCGCAAATTTTGGTGTGAAAGGGCACCCTATTTTTACCTACAAAATATCCAAATTTGGTGGTCCTAGCTTCCATAATTTTGTTATGGCGAATTTTTGAAGGTATAAAAAATAGCCCAAAAATCGAACGGAAATTCCCTACAGAAACTCCATTCGCGAATTTTAAAAATCCGAGATAGCCTAAATGTTGTTCTCGAAGAGTACATCAATTTAAAAAAAAAGTTTCTCTCTAGGCCCAATAGGACCCGACTTTCATAGGGTCAAATTTCACGAATTTGACACATTTCGGCCGCGACAATTCCCCATAACCGTTGCACCGAATTTCAAACCACTGACACAGTACTTCCCATTGAAACACATGAACAACCCCCCGCAAGCGTTTTCTCGTAGCTCATTTTTTGATCCCGGCGCAACCGTCCGAAATTTCGATGGGTTCACGGAAATGGGCCAAATTTGACCCCCCCATATCTCGGGCCCTACTTGTCCGATCGACTTGAAATTTGAAACGTGGCCTAACAGGGTTTCGGCCTTCCTCCCCATGCTCGCCAATCGCGGCTCACCATGGGGGGTCCAGGCCTTTTCGCCGTAATGTTAAAACAAAAACTCGCGAATATCTCCGAAACGGTTCGATAGAATGTCGCAAATTTTGGTGTGAAAGGGCTCCCTATTTTTACCTACAAAATATCCAAATTTGGTGGTCCTAGCTTCCATAAATTTGTTATGGCGAATTTTTGAAGGTATAAGAAATAGCACAAAAATCGAACGGAAATTCCCTACAGAAACTCCATTCGCGAATTTTAAAAATCCGAGATAGCCAAAATGTTGCTCTCGAAGAGTACATCAATTTAAAAAAAAGTTTCTTTCTAGGCCCAATAGGACCCGACTTTCATAGGGTCAAAGTTCACGAATTTGACACATTTCGGCTGCGACAATTCCCTATAACCGTTGCTACGAATTTCAAACCGCTCACCAGTACTTCCCATTGAGACACATGAACAATCCCCCGCAAGCGTTTTCTCGTAGCTCAATTTTTGACCCCGGCGCAAGCGTCCGAAATTTCGATGGGGTCACGGAAATGGGCCAAACTTTGACCCCCCATATATCGGGCCCTAATTGTCCGATCGACTTGAAATTTGAAACGTGGCCTAACAGGGTTTCGGCCTTCCTCCCCATGCTTGCCAATCGCGGGTCACCATGGGGGGTCCGAGCCTTTTCGCCGTAATGTTAAAACAAAAACTCGTGAATATCTCCGAAACGGTTCGATAGAATGTCGCAAAATTTGTTGTGAAAGGGCTCCCTATTTTTACCTACAAACCCTCCAAATATGGTGGTCCCAGTTTCCACAGTTTTTTATGGCGAATTTTTGAAGGTTTCAAAAATAGCCCAAAAATCGAACGGAAATTCCCTACAGAAACTCCATTCGCGAATTTTAAAAATCCGAGATAGCCAAAATGTTGCTCTCGAAGAGTACATCAATTTAAAAAAAAGTTTCTCTCTAGGCCCAATAGGACCCGACTTTCATAGGGTCAAAGTTCACGAATTTCACACATTTCGGCCGCGACAATTCCCTATAACCGTTGCACCGAATTTCAAACCGCTCACACAGTACTTCCCATTGAGACACATGAACAATCCCCCGCAAGCGCTTTCTCGTAGCTCAAATTTGACCCCGGCGCAAGCGTCCGAAATTTCGATGGGGTCACGGAAATGGGCCAAATTTTGACCCCCCATATCCCGGGCCCTAATTGTCCGATCGACTTGAAATTTGAAACGCGGCCGAATAGGGTTTCGGCCTTCCTCCCCATGCTCGCCAATCGCGGCTCACCATGGGGGTCCGGACCTTTTCGCCGTAATGTTAAAACAAAAACTCGCGAAAATCTCCGAAATGGTTCGATAGAATGTCGCAAATTTTGGTGTGAAAGGGCTCCCTATTTTTACCTACAAACCCTCCAAATTTGGTGGTCCTAGCTTCCATAGTTTTTTTATGGCGAATTTTTGAAAGTTTAAAAAATAGCCGAAAAATCGAACGGAAATTCCCTACAGAAACTCCATTCGCGAATTTTAAAAATCCGAGATAGCCAAAATGTTGCTCTCGAAGAGTACATCAATTTAAAAAAAAAGTTTCTCTCTAGGCCCAATAGGACCCGACTTTCATAGGGTCAAAGTTCACAAATTTGACACATTTCGGCCGCGGCAATTCCCTATAACCGTTGCACCGAATTTCAAACCGCTCACATAGTACTTCCCATTGAGACACATGAACAATCCCCCGCAAGCGTTTTCTCATAGCTTAACTTTTGACCCCGGCGCAAGCGTCCGAAATTTCGATGGGGTCACGGATATGGGCCAAACTCTGACCCCCCCATATCCCGGGCCCTAATTGTCCGATCGACTTGAAATTTCAAACGTGGCCGAATAGGGTTTCGGCCTTCCTCCCCATGCTCGCCAATCGCGGCTCACCATGGGGGTCCGGACCTTTTCGGCGTAATGTTAAAACAAAAACTCGCGAAAATCTCCGAAATGGTTCGATAGAATGTCGCAAATTTTGGTGTGAAAGGGCTCCCTATTTTTACCTACAAACCCTCCAAATTTGGTGGTCCTAGCTTCCATAGTTTTTTTATGCCGAATTTTTGAAAGTATAAAAATAGCCGAAAAATCGAACGGAAATTCCCTACAGAAACTCCATTCGCGAATTTTAAAAATCCGAGATAGCCAAAATGTTGCTCTTGAAGAGTACATCAATTTAAAAAAAAACGTTTCACTCTAGGCCCAATAGGACCCGACTTTCATAGGGTCAAAGTTCACGAATTTGACACATTTCGGCTGCGACAATTCCCTATAACCGTTGCACCGAATTTCAAACCACTGACACAGTACTTCCCATTGAAACACATGAACAATCCCCCACAAGCGTTTTCTCGTAGCTTATTTTTTGACCCCGGCGCAACCGTCCGAAATTTCGATGGGGTCACGGAAATGGGCCAAAATTTGACCCCCCCATATCTCGGGCCCTAATTGTCCGATCGACTTGAAATTTGAAACTTGGCTGAACAGGGTTTCGGCCTTCCTCCCCATGCTCGCTAATTGCGGCTCACCATGCCTTTTCGCCGTAATGTTAAAACAAAAACTCGCGAATATCTCCGAAACGGTTGGATAGAATGTCGCAAATTTTGGTGTGAAAGGGCTCCCTATTTTTACCTACAAAATATCCAAATTTGGTGGTCCTAGCTTCCATAATTTTGTTATGGCGAATTTTTGAAGGTATAAAAAATAGCCGAAAAATCGAACGGAAATTCCCTACAGAAACTCCATTCGCGAATTTTAAAAATCCGAGATAGCCTAAATGTTGTTCTCGAAGAGTACATCAATTTAAAAAAAAAGTTTCTCTCTAGGCCCAATAGGACCCGACTTTCATAGGGTCAAAGTTCACGAATTTGACACATTTCGGCCGCGGCAATTCCCTATAACCGTTGCACCGAATTTCAAACCGCTCACATAGTACTTCCCATTGAGACACATGAACAATCCCCCGCAAGCGTTTTCTCATAGCTCAAATTTGACCCCGGCGCAAGCGTCCGAAATTTCGATGGGGTCACGGATATGGGCCAAACTCTGACCCCCCATATCCCGGGCCCTAATTGTCCGATCGACTTGAAATTTGAAACGTGGCCGAATAGGGTTTCGGCCTTCCTCCCCATGCTCGCCAATCGCGGCTCACCATGGGGGTCCGGACCTTTTCGCCGTAATGTTAAAACAAAAACTCGCGAAAATCTCCGAAATGGTTCGATAGAATGTCGCAAATTTTGGTGTGAAAGGGCTCCCTATTTTTACCTACAAACCCTCCAAATTTGGTGGTCCTAGCTTCCATAGTTTTTTTATGGCGAATTTTTGAAAGTTTAAAAAATAGCCGAAAAATCGAACGGAAATTCCCTACAGAAACTCCATTCGCGAATTTTAAAAATCCGAGATAGCCAAAATGTTGCTCTCGAAGAGTACATCAATTTAAAAAAGAAGTTTCTCTCTAGGCCCAATAGGACCCGACTTTCATAGGGTCAAAGTTCACGAATTTGACACATTTCGGCTGCGACAATTCCCTATAACCGTTCCACCGAATTTCAAACCACTGACACAGTACTTCCCATTGAAACACATGAACAATCCCCCGCAAGCGTTTTCTCGTAGCTCATTTTTTGACCCCGGCGCAACCGTCCGAAATTTCGATGGGTTCACGGAAATGGGCCAAAATTTGACCCCCCATATCTCGGGCCCTAATTGTCCGATCGACTTGAAATTTGAAACGTGGCCTAACAGGGTTTCGGCCTTCCTCACCATGCTCGCCAATCGCGGCTCTACATGGGGGGTCCAGGCCTTTTCGCCGTAATGTTAAAACAAAAACTCGCGAATATCTCCGAAACGGTTCGATAGAATGTCGCAAATTTTGGTGTGACAGGGCTCCCTATTTTTACCTACAAACCCGCCAAATTTGGTGGTCCTACCTTCCAAAGTTTTGTTATGGCGAATTTTTGAAAGTATAAAAAATAGCCCAAAAATCGAACGGAAATTCCCTACAGAAACTCCATTCGCGAATTTTAAAAATCCGAGATAGCCAAAATGTTGCTCTCGAAGAGGACATCAATTTAAAAAAACGTTTCTCTCTAGGCAAAATAGGACCCGACTTTCATAGGGTCAAATTTCACGAATTTGACACATTTCGGCCGGGACAATTCCCTATAACCGTTGCACCGAATTTCAAACCGCTCACGCAGTACTTCCCATTCAGACACATGAACAATCCCCCACAAGCGCTTTCTCGTAGCTCAAATTTGACCCCGGCGCAAGCGTCCGAAATTTCGATGGGGTCACGGAAATGGGCCAAATTTTGACCCCCCATATCCCGGGCCCTAATTGTCCGATCGACTTGAAATTTGAAACGTGGCCGAATAGGGTTTCGGCCTTCCTCCCCATGCTCGCCAATCGCGGATCACCATGGGGGTCCGGACCTTTTCGCCGTAATGTTAAAAAAAAAACTCGCGAAAATCTCCGAAATGGTTCGATAGAATGTCGCAAATTTTGGTGTGAAAGGGCTCCCTATTTTTACCTACAAACCCTCCAAATTTGGTGGTCCTAGCTTCCATAGTTTTTTTATGGCGAATTTTTGAAAGTATAAAAAATAGCCCAAAAATCGAACGGAAATTCCCTACAGAAACTCCATTCGCGAATTTTAAAAATCCGAGATAGCCAAAATGTTGCTCTCGAAGAGTACATCAATTTAAAAAAAAATTTTCTCTCTAGGCCCAATATAGGACCCGACTTTCATAGGGTCAAAGTTCACGAATTTCACACATTTCGGCCGCGACAATTCCCTATAACCGTTGCACCGAATTTCAAACCGCTCACACAGTACTTCCCATTGAGACACATGAACAATCCCCCGCAAGCGTTTTCTCGTAGCTCAAATTTGACCCCGGCGCAAGCGTCCGAAATTTCGATGGGGTCACGGAAATGGGACAAATTTTGACCCCCCATATCTCGGGCCCTAATTGTCCGATCGACTTGAAATTTGAAACGTGGCCTAACAGGGTTTCGGCCTTCCTCCCCATGCTCGCCAATCGCGGCTCACCATGGGGGGTCCAGGCCTTTTCGCCGTAATGTTAAAACAAAAACTCGCGAATATCTCCGAAACGGTTCGATAGAATGTCGCAAATTTTGGTGTGAAAGGGCTCCCTATTTTTACCTACAAAATAACCAAATTTGGTGGTCCTAGCTTCCATAAATTTGTTATGGCGAATTTTTGAAGGTATAAGAAATAGCCCAAAAATCGAACGGAAATTCCCTACAGAAACTCCATTCGCGAATTTTAAAAATCCGAGATAGCCAAAATGTTGCTCTCGAAGAGTACATCAATTTAAAAAAAACGTTTCTCTCTAGGCAAAATAGGACTCGACTTTCATAGGGTCAAACTTCACGAATTTGACACATTTCGGCCGCGGCAATTCCCTATAACCGTTGCACCGAATTTCAAACCGCTCACATAGTACTTCCCATTGAGACACATGAACAATCCCCCGCAAGCGTTTTCTCATAGCTCAACTTTTGACCCCGGCGCAAGCGTCCGAAATTTCGATGGGGTCACGGATATGGGCCAAACTCTGACCCCCCATATCCCGGGCCCTAATTGTCCGATCGACTTGAAATTTGAAACGTGGCCGAATAGGGTTTCGGCCTTCCTCCCCATGCTCGCCAATCGCGGCTCACCATGGGGGGTCCAAGCCTTTCCGGCGTAATGTTAAAACAAAAACTCGCGAAAATCTCCGAAATGGTTCGATAGAATGTCGCAAATTTTGGTGTGAAAGGGCTCCCTATTTTTACCTACAAACCCTCCAAATTTGGTGGTCCTAGCTTCCATAGTTTTTTTATGGCGAATTTTTGAACGTTTAAAAAATAGCCGAAAAATCGAACGGAAATTCCCTACAGAAACTCCATTCGCGAATTTTAAAAATCCGAGATAGCCAAAATGTTGCTCTCGAAGAGTACATCAATTTAAAAAAAAGTTTCTTTCTAGGCCCAATAGGACCCGACTTTCATAGGGTCAAAGTTCACGAATTTGACACATTTCGGCTGCGACAATTCCCTATAACCGTTGCTACGAATTTCAAACCGCTCACCAGTACTTCCCATTGAGACACATGAACAATCCCCCGCAAGCGCTTTCTCGTAGCTCAAATTTGACCCCGGCGCAAGCGTCCGAAATTTCGATGGGGTCACGGAAATGGGCCAAATTTTGACCCCCCATATCCCGGGCCCTAATTGTCCGATCGACTTGAAATTTGAAACGTGGCCGAATAGGGTTTCGGCCTTCCTCCCCATGCTCGCCAATCGCGGCTCACCATGGGGGTCCGGACCTTTTCGCCGTAATGTTAAAACAAAAACTCGCAAAAATCTCCGAAATGGTTCGATAGAATGTCGCAAATTTTGGTGTGAAAGGGCTCCCTATTTTTACCTACAAACCCTCCAAATTTGGTGGTCCTAGCTTCCATAGTTTTTTTATGGCGAATTTTTGAAAGTTTAAAAAATAGCCGAAAAATCGAACGGAAATTCCCTACAGAAACTCCATTCGCGAATTTTAAAAATCCGAGATAGCCAAAATGTTGCTCTCGAAGAGTACATCAATTTAAAAAAAAAGTTTCTCTCTAGGCCCAATAGGACCCGACATTCATAGGGTCAAAGTTCACAAATTTGACACATTTCGGCTGCGACAATTCCCTATAACCGTTCCACCGAATTTCAAACCACTGACACAGTACTTCCCATTGAAACACATGAACAATCCCCAGCAAGCGTTTTCTCCTAGCTCATTTTTTGACCCCGGCGCAACCGTCCGAAATTTCGATGGGTTCACGGAAATGGGCCAAAATTTGACCCCCCATATCTCGGGCCCTAATTGTCCGATCGACTTGAAATTTGAAACGTGGCCTAACAGGGTTTCGGCCTTCCTCACCATGCTCGCCAATCGCGGCTCACCATGGGGGGTCCAGGCCTTTTCGCCGTAATGTTAAAACAAAACCTCGCGAATATCTCCGAAACGGTTCGATAGAATGTCGCAAATTTTGGTGTGACAGGGCTCCCTATTTTTACCTACAAACCGTCCAAATTTGGTGGTCCTATCTTCCATAGTTTTGTTATGGCGAATTTTTGAATGTATAAAAAATAGTCCAAAAATCGAACGGAAATTCTCTACAGAAACACCATTCGCGAATTTTAAAAATCCGAGATAGCCAAAATGTTGCTCTCGAAGAGTACATCAATTTAAAAAAAAAAATTTCTCTCTAGGCCCAATAGGACCCGACTTTCATAGGGTCAAAGTTCACGAATTTGACACATTTCGGCCGCGACAATTCCCTATAACCTTTGCACCGAATTTCAAACCGCTCACACAGTACTTCCCATTGAGACACATGAACAATCCCCCGCAAGCGTTTTCTCGTAGCTCAAATTTGACCCCGGCGCAAGCGTCCGAAATTTCGATGGGGTCACGGAAATGGGACAAATTTTGACCCCCCATATCTCGGGCCGTAATTGTCCGATCGACTTGAAATTTGAAACGTGGCCTAACAGGGTTTCGGCCTTCCTTCCCATGCTCGCCAATTGCGGCTCACCATGGGGAGTCCAGGCCTTTCGACCGTAATGTTAAAACAAAAACTCGCGAATATCTCCGAAACGGCTCGATAGAATGTCGCAAATTTTGGTGTGAAAGGACTCCCTATTTTTACCTACAAACCCTCCAAATTTGGTGGTCCTAGCTTCCACAGTTTTCTTATGGCGAATTTTTGAAGGTATAAAAAATAGCCCAAAAATCGAACGGAAATTCCCTACAGAAACTCCATTCGCGAATTTTAAAAATCCGAGATAGCCAAAATGTTGCTCTCGAAGAGTACATCAATTTAAAAAAAACGTTTCTCTCTAGGCAAAATAGGACCCTACCTTCATAGGGTCAAAGTTCACGAATTTGACACATTTCGGCCTCGGCAATTCCCTATAACCGTTGCACCGAATTTCAAACCGCTCACATAGTACTTCCCATTGAGACACATGAACAATCCCCCGCAAGCGTTTTCTCATAGCTTAACTTTTGACCCCGGCGCAAGCGTCCGAAATTTCGATGGGGTCACGGATATGGGCCAAACTCTGACCCCCCCCCATATCCCGGGCCCTAATTGTCCGATCGACTTGAAATTTGAAACGTGGCCGAAGAGGGTTTCGGCCTTCCTCCCCATGCTCGCCAATCGCGGCTCACCATGGGGGTCCGGACCTTTTCGGCGTAATGTTAAAACAAAAACTCGCGAAAATCTCCGAAATGGTTCGATAGAATGTCGCAAATTTTGGTGTGAAAGGGCTCCCTATTTTTACCTACAAACCCTCCAAATTTGGTGGTCCTAGCTTCCATAGTTTTCTTATGGCGAATTTTTGAAGGTATAAAAAATAGCCGAAAAATCGAACGGAAATTCCCTACAGAAACTCCATTCGCGAATTTTAAAAATCCGAGATAGCCAAAATGTTGCTCTTGAAGAGTACATCAATTTAAAAAAAAACGTTTCACTCTAGGCCCAATAGGACCCGACTTTCATAGGGTCAAAGTTCACGAATTTGACACATTTCGGCTGCGACAATTCCCTATAACCGTTGCACCGAATTTCAAACCACTGACACAGTACTTCCCATTGAAACACATGAACAATCCCCCACAAGCGTTTTCTCGTAGCTCATTTTTTGACCCCGGCGCAACCGTCCGAAATTTCGATGGGGTCACGGAAATGGGCCAAAATTTGACCCCCCATATCTCGGGCCCTAATTGTCCGATCGACTTGAAATTTGAAACTTGGCTGAACAGGGTTTCGGCCTTCCTCCCCATGCTCGCCAATCGCGGCTCACCATGGGGGGTCCATGCCTTTTCGCCGTAATGTTAAAACAAAAACTCGCGAATATCTCCGAAACGGTTGGATAGAATGTCGCAAATTTTGGTGTGAAAGGGCTCCCTATTTTTACCTACAAAATATCCAAATTTGGTGGTCCTAGCTTCCATAATTTTGTTATGGCGAATTTTTGAAGGTATAAAAAATAGCCGAAAAATCGAACGGAAATTCCCTACAGAAACTCCATTCGCAAATTTTAAAAATCCGAGATAGCCTAAATGTTGTTCTCGAAGAGTACATCAATTTAAAAAAAAAGTTTCTCTCTAGGCCCAATAGGACCCGACTTTCATAGGGTCAAATTTCACGAATTTGACACATTTCGGCCGCGACAATTCCCCATAACCGTTGCACCGAATTTCAAACCACTGACACAGTACTTCCCATTGAAACACATGAACAACCCCCCGCAAGCGTTTTCTAGTAGCTCATTTTTTGATCCCGGCGCAACCGTCCGAAATTTCGATGGGTTCACGGAAATGGGCCAAACTTTGACCCCCCATATCTCGGGCCCTACTTGTCCGATCGACTTGAAATTTGAAACGTGGCCTAACAGGGTTTCGGCCTTCCTCCCCATGCTCGCCAATCGCGGCTCACCATGGGGGGTCCAGGCCTTTTCGCCGTAATGTTAAAACAAAAACTCGCGAATATCTCCGAAACGGTTCGATAGAATGTCGAAAATTTTGGTGTGAAAGGGCTCCCTATTTTTACCTACAAAATATCCAAATTTGGTGGTCCTAGCTTCCATAATTTTGTTATGGCGAATTTTTGAAGGTATAAAAAATAGCCCAAAAATCGAACGGAAATTCCCTACAGAAACTCCATTCGCGAATTTTAAAAATCCGAGATAGCCAAAATGTTGCTCTCGAAGAGTACATCAATTTAAAAAAAACGTTTCTCTCTAGGCAAAATAGGACTCGACTTTCATAGGGTCAAACTTCACGAATTTGACACATTTCGGCCGCGGCAATTCCCTATAACCGTTGCACCGAATTTCAAACCGCTCACATAGTACTTCCCATTGAGACACATGAACAATCCCCCGCAAGCGTTTTCTCATAGCTTAACTTTTGACCCCGGCGCAAGCGTCCGAAATTTCGATGGGGTCACGGATATGGGCCAAACTCTGACCCCCCCATATCCCGGGCCCTAATTGTCCGATGGACTTGAAATTTGAAACGTGGCCGAATAGGGTTTCGGCCTTCCTCCCCATGCTCGCCAATCGCGGCTCACCATGGGGGTCCGGACCTTTTCGGCGTAATGTTAAAACAAAAACTCGCGAAAATCTCCGAAATGGTTCGATAGAATGTCGCAAATTTTGGTGTGAAAGGGCTCCCTATTTTTACCTACAAACCCTCCAAATTTGGTGGTCCTAGCTTCCATAGTTTTTTTATGGCGAATTTTTGAATGTATAAAAAATAGCCGAAAAATCGAACGGAAATTCCCTACAGAAACTCCATTCGCGAATTTAAAAAATCCGAGATAGCCAAAGTGTTGCTCTTGAAGAGTACATCAATTTAAAAAAAAACGTTTCACTCTAGGCCCAATAGGACCCGACTTTCATAGGGTCAAAGTTCACGAATTTGACACATTTCGGCTGCGACAATTCCCTATAACCGTTGCACCGAATTTCAAACCACTGACACAGTACTTCCCATTGAAACACATGAACAATCCCCCACAAGCGTTTTCTCGTAGCTCATTTTTTGACCCCGGCGCAACCGTCCGAAATTTCGATGGGGTCACGGAAATGGGCCAAAATTTGACCCCCCATATCTCGGGCCCTAATTGTCCGATCGACTCTAAATTTGAAACTTGGCTGAACAGGGTTTCGGCCTTCCTCCCCATGCTCGCCAATCGCGGCTCACCATGGGGGGTCCATGCCTTTTCGCCGTAATGTTAAAACAAAAACTCGCGAATATCTCCGAAACGGTTGGATAGAATGTCGCAAATTTTGGTGTGAAAGGGCTCCCTATTTTTACCTACAAAATATCCAAATTTGGTGGTCCTAGCTTCCATAATTTTGTTATGGCGAAGTTTTGAAGGTATAAAAAATAGCCGAAAAATCGAACGGAAATTCCCTACAGAAACTCCATTCGCGAATTTTAAAAATCCGAGATAGCCTAAATGTTGTTCTCGAAGAGTACATCAATTTAAAAAAAAAGTTTCTCTCTAGGCCCAATAGGACCCGACTTTCATAGGGTCAAATTTCACGAATTTGACACATTTCGGCCGCGACAATTCCCCATAACCGTTGCACCGAATTTCAAACCACTGACACAGTACTTCCCATTGAAACACATGAACAACCCCCCGCAAGCGTTTTCTCGTAGCTCATTTTTTGATCCCGGCGCAACCGTCCGAAATTTCGATGGGTTCACGGAAATGGGCCAAACTTTGACCCCCCCATATCTCGGGCCCTACTTGTCCGATCGACTTGAAATTTGAAACGTGGCCTAACAGGGTTTCGGCCTTCCTCCCCATGCTCGCCAATCGCGGCTCACCATGGGGGGTCCAGGCCTTTTCGCCGTAATGTTAAAACAAAAACTCGCGAATATCTCCGAAACGGTTCGATAGAATGTCGAAAATTTTGGTGTGAAAGGGCTCCCTATTTTTACCTACAAAATATCCAAATTTGGTGGTCCTAGCTTCCATAATTTTGTTATGGCGAATTTTTGAAGGTATAAAAAATAGCCCAAAAATCGAACGGAAATTCCCTACAGAAACTCCATTCGCGAATTTTAAAAATCCGAGATAGCCAAAATGTTGCTCTCGAAGAGTACATCAATTTAAAAAAAAACGTTTCTCTCTAGGCAAAATAGGACTCGACTTTCATAGGGTCAAACTTCACGAATTTGACACATTTCGGCCGCGGCAATTCCCTATAACCGTTGCACCGAATTTCAAACCGCTCACATAGTACTTCCCATTGAGACACATGAACAATCCCCCGCAAGCGTTTTCTCATAGCTCAACTTTTGACCCCGGCGCAAGCGTCCGAAATTACGATGGGGTCACGGATATGGGCCAAACTCTGACCCCCCATATCCCGGGCCCTAATTGTCCGATCGACTTGAAATTTGAAACGTGGCCGAATAGGGTTTCGGCCTTCCTCCCCATGCTCGCCAATCGCGGCTCACCATGGGGGGTCCAAGCCTTTTCGGCGTAATGTTAAAACAAAAACTCGCGAAAATCTCCGAAATGGTTCGATAGAATGTCGCAAATTTTGGTGTGAAAGGGCTCCCTATTTTTACCTACAAACCCTCCAAATTTGGTGGTCCTAGCTTCCATAGTTTTTTTATGGCGAATTTTTGAACGTTTAAAAATTAGCCGAAAAATCGAACGGAAATTCCCTACAGAAACTCCATTCGCGAATTTTAAAAATCCGAGATAGCCAAAATGTTGCTCTCGAAGAGTACATCAATTTAAAAAAAAGTTTCTTTCTAGGCCCAATAGGACCCGACTTTCATAGGGTCAAAGTTCACGAATTTGACACATTTCGGCTGCGACAATTCCCTATAACCGTTGCTACGAATTTCAAACCGCTCACCAGTACTTCCCATTGAGACACATGAACAATCCCCCGCAAGCGTTTTCTCGTAGCTCAATTTTTGACCCCGGCGCAAGAGTCCGAAATTTCGATGGGGTCACCGAAATGGGCCAAACTTTGACCCCCTATATATCGGGCCCTAATTGTCCGATCGACTTGAAATTTGAAACGTGGCCTAACAGGGTTTCGGCCTTCCTCCCCATGCTCGCCAATCGCGGCTCACCATGGGGGGTCCATGCCTTTTCGCCGTAATGTTAAAACAAAAACTCGCGAATATCTCCGAAACGGTTGGATAGAATGTCGCAAATTTTGGTGTGAAAGGGCTCCCTATTTTTACCTACAAAATATCCAAATTTGGTGGTCCTAGCTTCCATAATTTTGTTATGGCGAATTTTTGAAGGTATAAAAAATAGCCGAAAAATCGAACGGAAATTCCCTACAGAAACTCCATTCGCGAATTTTAAAAATCCGAGATAGCCTAAATGTTGTTCTCGAAGAGTACATCAATTTAAAAAAAAAGTTTCTCTCTAGGCCCAATAGGACCCGACTTTCATAGGGTCAAATTTCACGAATTTGACACATTTCGGCTGCGACAATTCCCCATAACCGTTGCACCGAATTTCAAACCACTGACACAGTACTTCCCATTGAAACACATGAACAACCCCCCGCAAGCGTTTTCTCGTAGCTCATTTTTTGATCCCGGCGCAACCGTCCGAAATTTCGATGGGTTCACGGAAATGGGCCAAACTTTGACCCCCCATATCTCGGGCCCTACTTGTCCGATCGACTTGAAATTTGAAACGTGGCCTAACAGGGTTTCGGCCTTCCTCCCCATGCTCGCCAATCGCGGCTCACCATGGGGGGTCCAGGCCTTTTCGCCGTAATGTTAAAACAAAAACTCGCGAATATCTCCGAAACGGTTCGATAGAATGTCGAAAATTTTGGTGTGAAAGGGCTCCCTATTTTTACCTATAAAATATCCAAATTTGGTGGTCCTAGCTTCCATAATTTTGTTATGGCGAATTTTTGAAGGTATAAAAAATAGCCCAAAAATCGAACGGAAATTCCCTACAGAAACTCCATTCGCGAATTTTAAAAATCCGAGATAGCCAAAATGTTGCTCTCGAAGAGTACATCAATTTAAAAAAAAACGTTTCTCTCGAGGCAAAATAGGACTCGACTTTCATAGGGTCAAACTTCACGAATTTGACACATTTCGGCCGCGGCAATTCCCTATAACCGTTGCACCGAATTTCAAACCGCTCACATAGTACTTCCCATTGAGACACATGAACAATCCCCCGCAAGCGTTTTCTCATAGCTCAACTTTTGACCCCGGCTCAAGCGTCCGAAATTACGATGGGGTCACGGATATGGGCCAAACTCTGACCCCCCATATCCCGGGCCCTAATTGTCCGATCGACTTGAAATTTGAAACGTGGACGAATAGGGTTTCGGCCTTCCTCCCCATGCTCGCCAATCGCGGCTCACCATGGGGGGTTCAAGCCTTTTCGGCGTAATGTTAAAACAAAAACTCGCGAAAATCTCCGAAATGGTTCGATAGAATGTCGCAAATTTTGGTGTGAAAGGGTTCCCTATTTTTACCTACAAACCCTCCAAATTTGGTGGTCCTAGCTTCCATAGTTTTTTTATGGCGAGTTTTTGAAAGTTTAAAAAATAGTCGAAAAATCGAACGGAAATTCCCTACAAAAACTCCATTCGCGAATTTTAAAAATCCGAGATAGCCAAAATGTTGCACTCGAAGAGTACATCAATTTAAAAAAAAACGTTTCTCTCTAGGCAAAATAGGACCCGACTTTCATAGCGTCAATGTTCACGAATTTGACACATTTCGGCTGCGACAATTCCCTATAACCGTTGCTACGAATTTCAAACCGCTCACCAGTACTTCCCATTGAGACACATGAACAATCCCCCGCAAGCGTTTTCTCGTAGCTCAATTTTTGACCCCGGCGCAAGAGTCCGAAATTTCGATGGGGTCACGGAAATGGGCCAAACTTTGACCCCCCATATATCGGGCCCTAATTGTCCGATCGACTTGAAATTTGAAACGTGGCCTAACAGGGTTTCGGCCTTCCTCCCCATGCTCGCCAATCGCGGGTCACCATGGGGTGTCCGGGCCTTTTCGCCGTAATGTTAAAACAAAAACTCGTGAATATCTCCGAAACGGTTCGATAGAATGTCGCAAATTTTGGTGTGAAAGGGCTCCCTATTTTTACCTACAAACCCTCCAAATATGGTGGTCCCAGTTTCATAGTTTTCTATGGCGAATTTTTGAAGGTTTCAAAAATAGCCCAAAAATCGAACGGAAATTCCGTACAGAAACTCCATTCGCGAATTTTAAAAATCCGAGATAGCCAAAATGTTGCTCTCGAAGAGTACATCAATTTAAAAAAAACGTTTCTCTCTAGGCCCAATAGGACACGACTTTCATAGGGTCAAAGTTAACGAATTTGACACATTTCGGCCGCGACAATTCCCTATAACCGTTGCACCGAATTTCAAACCGCTCACACAGTACTTCCCATTGAGACACATGAACTATCCCCCGCAAGCGTTTTCTCGTAGCTCAAATTTTGACCCCGGTGCAAGCGTCCGAAATTTCGATGGGGTCACGGAAATAGTCACGAAAATGGGCCAAAATTTGACCCCCCATATCTCGGGCCCTAATTTTCAGATCGACTTGAAATTTGAAAAGTGGCCTAACAGGGTTTCGGCCTTCCTCCCCATGCTCGCCAATCGCGGCTCACCATGGGGTGTCCGGGCCTTTTCGCCGTAATGTTAAAAAGAAAAACTCGCAAAAATCTCCGAAACGGTTCAACGGAATGTCCTAAATTTTGGTGTGAAAGGGCTCTCTATTCTTACCTACAAACCCTCCAAATTTGGTGGTCCTAGCTTCCATAGTTTTTTTAAGGCGAATTTTTGTAGGTTTAAAAAGTAGCCCAAAAATCGAACGGAAATTCCGTACAGAAACTCCATTCGCGAATTTTAAAAATCCGAGATAGCCAAAATGTTGCTCTCGAAGAGTACATCAATTTAAAAAAAAGTTTCTCTCTAGGCCCAATAGGACACGACTTTCATAGGGTCAAAGTTAACGAATTTGACACATTTCGGCTGCGACAATTCCCTATAACCGTTGCACCGAATTTCAAACCGCTCACACAGTACTTCCCATTGAGACACATGAACTATCCCCCGCAAGCGTTTTCTCGTAGCTCAAATTTTGACCCCGGTGCAAGCGTCCGAAATTTCGATGGGGGTCACGGAAATGGGCCAAATTTTGACCCCCCATATCTCGGGCCGTAATTGTCCGATCGACTTGAAATTTGAAACGTGGCCTAACAGGGTTTCGGCCTTCCTCCCCATGCTCGCGAATCGCGGCTCACCATGGGGGTGTCCGGGCCTTTTCGCCGTAACGTTAAAACAAAAACTCGCGAAAATCTCCGAAACGGTTCAATAGAATGTCGGAAATTTGGTGTTAAAGGGCTCCCTATTTTTACCTACAAAGCCTTCAAATTTGGTGGTCCTAGCTTCCATAGATTTTTTTATGGCGAATTTTTGAATGTTTAAAAAGTAGCGCAAAAATCGAACGGAAATTCCGTACAGAAACTCCATTCGCGAATTTTAAAAATCCGAGATAGCCAAAATGTTGCTCTCGAAGAGTACATCAATTTAAAAAAAACAGTTTCTCTCTAGGCCCAATAGGACCCGACTTTCATAGGGTCAAAGTTTACGAATTTGACACATATCGGCCGCGAATATTCCCTATAACCGTTGCACCGAATTTCAAACCGCTCACACAATACTTTCCATTGAGACACATGAACAATCCCCCGGAAGCGTTTTCTCGTAGCTCAAATTTGACCCCGGCGCAAGCGACCGAAATTTCGATGGGGGCCGCCCCAATGGTCACGGAAATGGGCTAAAATTTGACACCCATATCTCGGGCCCTAATTGTCCGCTCGACTTGAAATTTGAAACGTGGCCTAACAGGGTTTCGGCCTTCCTCCCCATGCTCGCCAATCGCGGCTCACCATGGGGTGTCCAGGCCTTTTCGCCGTAATGTTAAAGCAAAAACTCGCGAAAATCTCCGAAACGGTTCAATAGAAAGTCGCAAATTTTAGTGTGAAAGGGCTCCTTATTTTTACCTACAAACCATCCAAATTTGGTGGTCCTAGCTTCCATAGTTTTTTTATGGCGAATTTTTGAAAGTTTAAAAAATAGCCGAAAAATCGAACGGAAATTCCCTACAGAAACTCCATTCGCGAATTTTAAAAATCCGAGATAGCCAAAATGTTGCTCTCGAAGAGTACATCAATTTAAAAAAAAGTTTCTCTCTAGACCCAATAGGACCCGACTTTCATAGGGTCAAAGTTCACGAATTTGACACATTCCGGCCGCGGCAATTCCCTATACCGTTGCACCGAATTTCAAACCGCTCACACAGTACTTCCCATTGAGACACATTAACAATCCCTCGCAAGCGTTTTCTCGTAGCTCAAATTTGACGCCGGCGCAAGCGACCGAAATTTCGATGGGGGCCGCCCCAATGGTCACGGAAATGGGCCAAAATTTGACCCCCCATATCTCGGGCCCTAATTGTCCGCTCGACTTGAAATTTGAAACGTGGCCTAACAGGGTTTCGGCCTTCCTCCCCATGCTCGACAATCGCGGCTCACCATGGGGGGTCCAGGCCTTTTCGCCGTAATGTTAAAACAAAAACTCGCGAATATCTCCGAAACGGTTCAATAGAAAGTCGCAAATTTTAGTGTGAAAGGGCTCCCTATTTTTACCTACAAACCCTCCAAATTTGGTAGACCTAGCTTCCATAGTTTTGTTATGGCGAATTTTTGAATGTTTAAAAAATTGCCCCAAAATGGAACGGAAATTCCCTACAGAAACTCCATTCGCGAATTTTAAAAATCCGAGATAGCCAAACTGTTGCTCTCGAAGAGTACATCAATTTAAAAAAAAGTTTCTCTCTAGGCCCAATAGGACACGACTTTCATAGGGTCAAAGTTCACGAATTTGACAGATTTCGGCCGCGACAATTCCCTATAACCGTTGCACCGAATTTCAAACCGCTCGCACAGTACTTCCCATTGAGACACATGAACAATCCCCCACAAGCGTTTTCTCGTAGCTCAATTTTTGACCCCGGCGCAAGCGACCGAAATTTCGATGGGGGCCGCCCCAATGATCACGGAAATGGGCCAAAATTTGACCCCCCCCCATATCTCGGGCCCTAATTGCCCGCTCGACTTGAAATTTGAAACGTGGCCTAACAGGGTTTCGGCCTTCCTCCCCATGTTCGCCAATCGCGGCTCACCATGGGGGTTTCAGGCCTTTTCGCCGTAATGTTAAAACAAAAACTCGCGAATATCTCCGAAACGGTTCAATAGCAAGTCGCAAATTTTGGTGTGAAAGGGCTCCCTATTCTTACCTACAAACCCTCCAAATTTGGTGGCCCTAGCTTCCATAGTTTTGTTATGGCGAATTTTTGAATGTTTAAAAATAGCCCAAAAATCGAACGGAAATTCCCTACAGAAACGCCATTTGCGAATTTTAAAAATCCGAGATAGCCAAAATGTTGCTCTCGAAGAGTACATCAATTTTAAAAAAAAGTTTCTCTCTAGGCCCAATAGGACCCGACTTTCATAGGGTCAAAGTTCACGAATTTGACACATTTCGGCTGCGACAATTCCCTATAACCGTTGCACCGAATTTCAAACCGCTCACACAGTACTTCCCATTGAGACACATGAACAATCCCCCGCAAGCGTTTTCGCGTAGCTCAAATTTGACCCCGGCGCAAGCGTCCGAAATTTCGATGGGGTCACGGAAATGGGCCAAATTTTGACCCCCCATATCTCGGGCCCTAATTGTCCGATCGACTTGAAATTTGAAACGTGCCCTAACAGGGTTTCGGCCTTCCTCCCCATGCTCGCCAATCGCGGCTCACCATGGGGGGTCCATGCCTTTTCGCCGTAATGTTAAAACAAAAACTCGCGAATATCTCCGAAACGGTTCGATAGAATGTCGCAAATTTCGGTGCGAAAGGGCTCCCTATTTTTACCTACAAACGCTCCAAATTTGGTGGTCCTAGCTTCCATAGTTTTGTTATGGCGAATTTTTGAATGTTTAAAAAATTGCCCCAAAATGGAACGGAAATTTCCTACAGAAACTCCATTCGCGAATTTTAAAAATCCGAGATAGCCAAACTGTTGCTCTCGAAGAGTACATCAATTTAAAAAAAAAGTTTCTCTCTAAGCCCAATAGAACCCGACTTTCATAGGGTCAAAGTTCACGAATTTGACACATTCCGGCCGCGGCAATTCCCTATACCGTTGCACCGAATTTCAAACCGCTCACACAGTACTTCCCATTGAGACTCATGAACAATCCCCCGCAAGCGTTTTCTCGTAGCTCAAATTTGACGCCGGCGCAAGCGACCGAAATTTCGATGGGGGCCGCCCCAATGGTCACGAAAATGGGCCAAACTTTGACCCCCCATATCTCGGTCCCTAATTGTCCGATCGAAGTGAAATTTGAAACGTGGCCTAACAGGGTTTCCGCCTTCCTCCACATGCTCGCCAATCACGGCTCACCATGGGGGTGTCCGGGCCTTTTCGGGGTAATTTTAAAACAAAAACTCGCGAAAATCTCCGAAACGGTTCAATAGAATGTCGGAAATTTTGGTGTGAAAGGGCTCCCTATTTTTACCTACAAAGCCTCCAAATTTGGTGGTCCTAGCTTCCATAGTTTTTTTATGGCGAATTTTTGAATGTTTAAAAAGTAGCCAAAAAATCGAACGGAAATTCCGTACAGAAACTCTATTCGCGAATTTTAAAAATCCGAGATAGCCAAAATGTTGCTCTCGAAGAGTACATCAATTTTAAAAAAAAGTTTCTCTCTAGGCCCAATAGGACCCGACTTTCATAGGGTCAAAATTTACGAATTTGACACATATCGGCCGCGACAATTCCCTATAACCTTTGCACCGAATTTCAAACCGCTCACACAGTACTTCCCATTGAGACACATGAACAATCCCCCGCAAGCGTTTTCTCGTAGCTCAAATTTGACCCCGGCGCAAGCGTCCGAAATTTCGATGGGGTGACGGAAATAGTCACGAAAATGGGCCAAAATTTGACCCCCCATATCTCGGGCCCTAATTTTCCGATCGACTTGAAATTTGAAAAGTGGCCTAACAGGGTTTCGGCCTTCCTCCCCATGCTCGCCAATCGCGGCTCACCATGGGGGGTCCAGGCCTTTTCGCCGTAATGTTAAAACAAAAACTCGCGAATATCTCCGAAACGGTTCAATAGAAAGTCGCAAATTTTGGTGTGAAAGGGCTCCCTATTTTTACCTACAAACCCTCCAAATTTGGTGGTCCTAGCTTCCATAGTTTTGTTATGGCGAATTTTTGAATGTTTAAAAAATTGCCCCAAAATGGAACGGAAATTCCCTACAGAAACTCCATTCGCGAATTTTAAAAATCCGAGATAGCCAAACTGTTGCTCTCGAAGAGTACATATATTTAAAAAAAAGTTTCTTTCTAGGCCCAATAGGACCCGACTTTCATAGGGTCAAAGTTCACGAATTTGACACATTTCGGCCGCGACAAATCCCTATAACCATTGCACCGAATTTCAAACCGCTCACACAGTACTTCCCATTGAGACACACGAACAATCCCCCGCAAGCGTTTTCTCGTAGCTCAATTTTTGACCCCGGCGCAAGCGTCCGAAATTTCGATGGGTCAAGAGATGCGCCAAACTTTGACCCCCCATATCTCGGGCCCTAATTGTCCGATCGACTTGAAATTTGAAAAGTGGCCTAACAGGGTTTTGGCCTTCCTCCCCATGCTCGACAATCGCGGCTCACCATGGGGGGTCCAGGCCTTTTCGCCGTAATGTTAAAACAAAAACTCGCGAATATCTCCGAAACGGTTCAATAGAAAGTCGCAAATTTTGGTGTGAAAGGGCTCCCTATTTTTACCTACAAACCCTCCAAATTTGGTGGTCCTAGCTTCCATAGTTTTGTTATGGCGAATTTTTGAATGTTTAAAAAATTGCCCCAAAATGGAACGGAAATTCCCTACAGAAACTCCATTCGCGAATTTTAAAAATCCGAGATAGCCAAACTGTTGCTCTCGAAGAGTACATATATTTAAAAAAAAGTTTCTTTCTAGGCCCAATAGGACACGACTTTCATAGGGTCAAAGTTCACGAATTTGACAGATTTCGGCCGCGACAATTCCCTATAACCGTTGCACCGAATTTCAAACCGCTCGCACAGTACTTCCCATTGAGACACATGAACAATCCCCCACAAGCGTTTTCTCGTAGCTCAATTTTTGACCCCGGCGCAAGCGACCGAAATTTCGATGGGGGCCGCCCCAATGATCACGGAAATGGGCCAAAATTTGACCCCCCCATATCTCGGGCCCTAATTGCCCGCTCGACTTGAAATTTGAAACGTGGCCTAACAGGGTTTCGGCCTTCCTCCCCATGTTCGCCAATCGCGGCTCACCATGGGGGGTCCAGGCCTTTTCGCCGTAATGTTAAAACAAAAACTCGCGAATATCTCCGAAACGGTTCAATAGAAAGTCGCAAATTTTGGTGTGAAAGGGCTCCCTATTTTTACCTACAAACCCTCCAAATTTGGTGGCCCTAGCTTCCATAGTTTTGTTATGGCGAATTTTTGAATGTTTAAAAATAGCCCAAAAATCGAACGGAAATTCCCTACAGAAACGCCATTTGCGAATTTTAAAAATCCGAGATAGCCAAAATGTTGCTCTCGAAGAGTACATCAATTTTAAAAAAAAGTTTCTCTCTAGGCCCAATAGGACCCGACTTTCATAGGGTCAAAGTTCACGAATTTGACACATTTCGGCTGCGACAATTCCCTATAACAGTTGCACCGAATTTCAAACCGCTCACACAGTACTTCCCATTGAGACACATGAACTATCCCCCGCAAGCGTTTTCGCGTAGCTCAAATTTGACCCCGGCGCAAGCGTCCGAAATTTCGATGGGGTCACGGAAACGGGCCAAATTTTGACCCCCCATATCTCGGGCCCTAATTGTCCGATCGACTTGAAATTTGAAACGTGCCCTAACAGGGTTTCGGCCTTCCTCCCCATGCTCGCCAATCCCGGCTCACCATGGGGGGTCCATGCCTTTTCGCCGTAATGTTAAAACAAAAACTCGCGAATATCTCCGAAACGGTTCGATAGAATGTCGCAAATTTCGGTGCGAAAGGGCTCCCTATTTTTACCTACAAACGCTCCAAATTTGGTGGTCCTAGCTTCCATAGTTTTGTTATGGCGAATTTTTGAATGTTTAAAAAATATCCCCAAAATGGAACGGAAATTCCCTACAGAAACTCCATTCGCGAATTTTAAAAATCCGAGATAGCCAAACTGTTGCTCTCGAAGAGTACATCAATTTAAAAATGTTTCTCTCTAAGCCCAATAGAACCCGACTTTCATAGGGTCAAAATTCACGAATTTGACACATTCCGGCCGCGGCAATTCCCTATACCGTCGCACCGAATTTCAAACCGCTCACACAGTACTTCCCATTGAGACACATGAACAATCCCCCACAAGCGTTTTCTCGTAGCTCAATTTTTGACCCCGGCGCAAGCGACCGAAATTTCGATGGGGGCCGCCCCAATGGTCACGGAAATGGGCCAAAATTTGACCCCCCCATATCTCGGGCCCTAATTGTCCGCTCGACTTGAAATTTGAAACGTGGCCTAACAGGGTTTCGGCCTTCCTCACCATGTTCGCCAATCGCGGCTCACCATGGGGGTTCCAGGCCTTTTCGCCGTAATGTTAAAACAAAAACTCGCGAATATCTCCGAAACGGTTCAATAGAAAGTCGCAAATTTTGGTGTGAAAGGGCTCCCTATTTTTACCTACAAAGCCTCCAAATTTGGTGGTCCTGGCTTCCATAGTTTTTTTATGGCGAATTTTTGAATGTTTAAAAAGTAGCCCAAAAATCGAACGGAAATTTCGTACAGAAACTCCATTCGCGAATTTTAAAAATCCGAGATAGCCAAAATGTTGCTCTCGAAGAGTACATCAATTTAAAAAAAAGTTTCTCTCTAGGACCAATAGGACCCGACTTTCATAGGGTCAAAGTTAACGAATTTGACACATTTCGGCCGCGACAATTCCCTATAACCGTTGCACCGAAGTTCAAACCGCTCACACAGTACTTCCCATTGAGACAAATGAACTATCCCTCGCAAGCGTTTTCTCGTAGCTCAAATTTTGACCCCGGTGGAAGCCTCCGAAATTTCGATGGGGTCACGGAAATGGGCCAAATTTTGACCCCCCATATCTCGGGCCCTAATTGTCCGATCGACTTGAAATTTGAAACGTGGCCTAACAGGGTTTCGGCCTTCCTCCCCATGCTCGCCAATCGCGGCTCACCATGGGGGGTCCGGGCCTTTTCGCCGTTATATTAAAACAAAAACTCGCGAATATCTCCGAAACGGTTCGATAGAATGTCGCAAATTTTGGTGTGAAAGGGCTCCCTATTTTTACCTACAAACCCTCCAAATTTGGTGGTCCTAGCTTCCATAGTTTTTTTCTCGCGAATTCTTAAATGTTTAAAAAATAGCCCAAAAATCGAACGGAAATTCCCTACAGAAACTCCATTCGCGAAATTTAAAAATCCGAGATAGCCAAAATGTTGCTCTCGAAGAGTACATCAATTTAAAAAAAAGTTTCTTTCTAGGCCCAATAGGACCCGACTTTCATAGGGTCAAAGTTCACGAATTTGACACATTTCGGCCGCGACAATTCGCTATAACCGTTGCACCGAATTTCAAACCGCTCAGGCAGTACTTCCCATTGAGACACATGAACAATCCCCCGCAAGCGTTTTCTCGTAGCTCAAATTTGACCCCGGCGCAAGCGACCGAAATTTCGATGCCGGCCGCCCCAATGTTTACGGAAATGGGCCAAAATTTGACCCCCCATATCTCGGGCCCTAATTGTCCGCTCGACTTGAAATTTGAAACGTGGCCTAACAGGGTTTCGGCCTTCCTCCCCATGCTCGACAATCGCGGCTCACCATGGGGGGTCCAGGCCTTCTCGCCGTAAAGTTAAAACAAAAACTCGCGAATATCTCCGAAACGGTTCGATAGAATGTCGCAAGTTTTGGTGTGAAAGGGCTCCCTATTTTTACCTACAAACGCTCCAAATTTGGTGGTCCTAGCTTCCATAGTTTTGTTATGGCGAATTTTTGAATGTTTAAAAAATAGCCCAAAAATCGAACGGAAATTTCGTACAGAAACTCCATTAGCGAATTTTAAAAATCCGAGATAGCCAAAATGTTGCTCTCGAAGAGTACATCAATTTAAAAAAAAGTTTCTCTCTAGGCCCAATAGGACACGACTTTCATAGGGTCAAAGTTCACGAATTTGACACATTTCGGCCGTGACAATTCCCTATAACCGTTGCACCGCATTTTAAACCGCTCACACAGTACTTCCCATTGAGACACATGAACAATCCCCCGCAAGCGTTTTCTCGTTGCTCAATTTTTGACCCCGGCGCAAGCGTCCGAAATTTCGATGGGGTCTCGGAAATAATCACGAAAATGGCCCAAAATTTGACCCCCCATATCTCGGGCCCTAATTGGCCGATCGACTTGAAATTTGAAACGTGGCCTAACAGGGTTTCGGCCTTCCTCCCCATGTTCGCCAATCGCGGCTCACCATGGGGGATCCAGGCCTTTTCGCCGTAATGTTAAAAATAAAACTCGCGAATATCTCCGAAACGGTTCAATAGAAAGTCGCAAATTTTGGTGTGAAAGGGCTCCCTATTTTTACCTACAAACCCTCGAAATTTGGTGGTCCTAGCTTCCATGCTTTTTTATGGCGAATTTCTGAAGTTTTAAAAAATAGCCCAAATATTGAACGGAAATTCCCTACAGAAACTCCATTCGCGAATTTTAAAAATCCGAGATACCAAAATGTTCTCTCGAAGAGTACATCAATTTAGAAAAAAAAAGTTTCTCTCTAGGCCCAATAGGACCCGAATCTCTAAGCCCAATCGCGGCGCACCGGTCAAAGTTCACGAATTTGACACATTTCGGCCGCGACAATTCCCTATAACCGTTGCACCGAATTTCAAACCGCTCACACAGTACTTCCCATTCAGACACATGAACAATCCCTTGCAAGCATTTTCTCGTAGCTCAATTTTTGACCCCGGCTCAAGCGTCCGAAATTTCGATGGGGTCAAGGAAATGGGCCAAATTTTGACACCCCATATCTCGGGCCCTAATTGTCCGATCGACTTGAAATTTGAAACGTGGCCTAACAGGATTTCGGCCTTCCTCCCCATGTTCGCCAATCGCGGCTCACCATGGGGGATCCAGGCCTTTTCGCCGTAATGTTAAAAATAAAACTCGCGAATATCTCCGAAACGGTTCAATAGAAAGTCGCAAATTTTGGTGTGAAAGGGCTCCCTATTTTTACCTACAAACCCTCGAAATTTGGTGGTCCTAGCTTCCATGCTTTTTTATGGCGAATTTCTGAAGTTTTAAAAAATAGCCCAAATATCGAACGGAAATTCCCTACAGAAACTCCATTCGCGAATTTTAAAAATCCGAGATACCAAAATGTTCTCTCGAAGAGTACATCAATTTAGAAAAAAAAAGTTTCTCTCTAGGCCCAATAGGACCCGAATCTCTAGGCCCAATCGCGGCGCACCGGTCAAAGTTCACGAATTTGACACATTTCGGCCGCGACAATTCCCTATAACCGTTGCACCGAATTTCAAACCGCTCACACAGTACTTCCCATTCAGACACATGAACAATCCCCCGCAAGCATTTTCTCGTAGCTCAATTTTTGACCCCACTCAAGCGTCCGAAATTTCGATGGGGTCAAGGAAATGGGCCAAATTTTGACACCCCATATCTCGGGCCCTAATTGTCCGATCGACTTGAAATTTGAAACGTGGCCTAACAGGGTTTCGACCTTTCTCCCCATGCTCGCCAATCGCGGCTCACCATGGGGGTCCGGGCCTTTTTGCCGTAATGTTAAAACTAGAACTCGCGAATATCTCCGAAACGGTTCGATAGAATGTCGCAAATTTTGGTGTGAAAGGGCTCCCTACTTTTACCTACAAACCCTCCAAATTTGGTGGTCCTAGCTTCCATAGTTTTTTTTTATGGCGAATTTTTGTAGGTTTAAAAAATAGCCCAAAAATCGAACGGAAATTCCCTACAGAAACTCCATTCGCGAATTTTAAAAATCCGAGATAGCCAAAATGTTGCTCTCGAAGAGTACATCAATTTAGAAAAAAAAAGTTTCTCTCTAGGCCCAATAGGAGCCGACTTTCATAGGGTCAAATTTCACGAATTTGACACATTTCGGCCGCGACAATTCCCTATAACCGTTGCACCGAATTTCAAACCGCTCACACAGTACTTCCCATTGAGACACATGAACAATCCCCCGCAAGCCTTTTCTCGTAGATCAAATTTGACCCCGGCGCAAGCGTCCGAAATTTCGATAAGGTCACGGAAATGGGCCAAACTTTGACCCCCCATATCTCGGGCCCTAATTGTCCGATCGACTTGAAATTTGAGACGTGGCCTAAAAGGGTTTTAGCCTTCGTCCCCATGCTCGCCAATCGCGGCTCACCATGGGGGTCCGGGCCTTTTCGCCGTAATGGTAAAACAAAAACTCGCGTATATCTCCGAAACGGTTCGATAGAATGTCGCAAATTTTGGTGTGAAAGGGCTCCCTATTTTTACCTACAAACCCTCCAAATTTTGTGGTCCTAGCTTCCATAGTTTTTTTATGGCGAATTTTTTAAAGTTTAAAAAATAGCCTATAAATCGAACGGAAATTCCCAACAGAAACTCTATTCGCGAATTTTAAAAATCCGAGATAGCCAAAATGTTGCTCTCGAAGAGTAGATCAATTCAGAAAAGAAAGTTTCTCTCTAGCCCAATAGGACCCGACTTTCATAGGGTCAAAGTTCACGAATTTGACACATTTCGGCCGCGACAATTCCCAATAACCGTTGCACCGAATTTCAAACCGCTCACACAGTACTTCCCATTGAGACACATGAAGAATCCCCCGCAAGCATTTTCTCGTAGCGCAATTTTTGACCCCGCCTCAAGCGTCCGAAATTTCGATGGGGTCACGGAAATGGGCCAAACTTTGACACCCCATATCTCGGGCCCTAATTGTCCGATCGACTTGAAATTTGAAACGTGGCCTAAAAGGGTTTTAGCCTTCGTCCCCATGCTCGCCAATCGCGGCTCACCATGGGGGTCCGGGCCTTTTCGCCGTAATGGTAAAACAAAAACTCGCGAATATCTCCGAAACGGTTCGATAGAATGTCGCAAATTTTGGTGTGAAAGGGCTCCCTATTTTTACCTACAAACCCTCCAAATTTGGTGGTCCTAGCTTCCATAGTTTTTTTTTATGGCGAATTTTTGTAGGTTTAAAAAATAGCCCGAAAATCGAACGGAAATTCCCTACAGAAACTCCATTCGCGAATTTTAAAAATCCGAGATAGCCAAAATGTTGCTCTCGAAGAGTACATCAATTTAGAAAAAAAAAGTTTCTCTCTAGGCCCAATAGGACCCGACATTCATAGGGTCAAATTTCACGAATTTGACACATTTCGGCCGCGACAATTCCCTATAACCGTTGCACCGAATTTCAAACCGCTCATACAGTACTTCCCATTGAGACACATGAACAATCCCCCGCAAGCGTTTTCTCGTAGCTCAAATTTGACCCTGGCGCAAGCGTCCGAAATTTCGATAGGGTCACGGAAATGGGCCAAACTTTGACCCCCCATATCTCGGGCCCTAATTGTCCGATCGACTTGAAATTTGAAACGTGGCTAAAAGGGTTTCGGCATTCGTCCCCATGCTCGTGAATCGTGGTTCACCATGGGGGGTCCAGGCCTTTTCGCCGTAATGTTAAAACAAAAACACGCGAATATCTCCGAAACGGTTCGATAGAATGTCGCAAATTTTGGTGTGAAAGGGCTCCCTATTTTTACCTACAAACCCTCTAAATTTGGTGGTCCTAGCTTCCATAGTTTTTTTATGGCGAATTTTTGAATGTTTAAAAAATAGCCCAAAAATCGAACGGAAATTCCCTACAGAAACTCCATTCGCGAATTTTAAAAATCCGAGATAGCCAAAATGTTGCTCTCGAAGAGTACATCAATTTAGAAAAAAAAAGTTTCTCTCTAGGCCCAATAGGACCCGAATCTCTAGGCCTAATCGCGGCGCACCGGTCAAAGTTCACGAATTTGACACATTTCGGCCGCGACAATTCCCAATAACCGTTGCACCGAATTTCAAACCGCTCACACAGTACTTCCCATTGAGACACATGAAGAATCCCCCGCAAGCATTTTCTCGTAGCTCAATTTTTGACCCCGCCTCAAGCGTCCGAAATTTCGATGGGGTCACGGAAAAGGGCCAAACTTTGACACCCCATATCTCGGGCCATAATTGTCCGATCGACTTGAAATTTGAAACGTGGCCTAAAAGGGTTTTAGCCTTCGTCCCCATGCTCGCCAATCGCGGCTCACCATGGGGGTCCGGGCCTTTTCGCCGTAATGGTAAAAAAAAAACTCGCGAATATCTCCGAAACGGTTCGATAGAATGTCGCAAATTTTGGTGTGAAAGGGCTCCCTATTTTTACCTACAAACCCTCCAAACTTGGTGGTCCTAGCTTCCATAGTTTTTTTTTATGGCGAATTTTTGTAGGTTTAAAAAATAGCCCGAAAATCGAACGGAAATTCCCTACAGAAACTCCATTCGCGAATTTTAAAAATCCGAGATAGCCAAAATGTTGCTCTCGAAGAGTACATCAATTTAGAAAAAAAAAAGTTTCTCTCTAGGCCCAATAGGACCCGACATTCATAGGGTCAAATTTCACGAATTTGACACATTTCGGCCGCGACAATTCCCTATAACCGTTGCACCGAATTTCAAACCGCTCATACAGTACTTCCCATTGAGACACATGAAAAATCCCCCGCAAGCGTTTTCTCGTAGCTCAAATTTGACCCTGGCGCAAGCGTCCGAAATTTCGATAGGGTCACGGAAATGGGCCAAACTTTGACCCCCCATATCTCGGGCCCTAATTGTCCGATCGACTTGAAATTTGAAACATGGCTAAAAAGGTTTTAGCCTTCGTCCCCATGCTCGCCAATCGCGTCTCACCATGGGGGTCCGGGCCTTTTCGCCGTAATGGTAAAACAAAAACTCGTGAATATCTCCGAAACGGTTCGATAGAATGTCGCAAATTTTGGTGTGAAAGGGCTCCCTATTTTTACCTACAAACCCTCCAAATTTGGTGGTCCTAGCTTCCATAGTTTTTTTATGGCGAATTTTTGTAGGTTTAAAAAATAGGCCAAAAATCGAACGGAAATTCCCTACAGAAACTCCATTCGCGAATTTTAAAAATCCGAGATAGCCAAAATGTTGCTCTCGAAGAGTACATCAATTTAGAAAAAAAAAGTTTCTCTCTAGGGCCAATCGCGGCGCACCGGTCAAAGTTCACGAATTTGACACATTTCGGCCGCGACAATTCCCTATAACCGTTGCACCGAATTTCAAACCGCTCACACAGTACTTCCCATTGAGACACATGAACAATCCCCCGCAAGCGTTTTCTCGTAGCTCAAATTTGACCCTGGCGCAAGCGTCCGAAATTTCGATAGGGTCACGGAAATGGGCCAAACTTTGACCCCCCATATCTCGGGCCCTAATTGTCCGATCGACTTGAAATTTGAAACGTGGCTAAAAGGGTTTCGGCATTCGTCCCCATGCTCGTGAATCGTGGTTCACCATGGGGGGTCCAGGCCTTTTCGCCGTAATGTTAAAACAAAAACACGCGAATATCTCCGAAACGGTTCGATAGAATGTCGCAAATTTTGGTGTGAAAGGGCTCCCTATTTTTACCTACAAACCCTCTAAATTTGGTGGTCCTAGCTTCCATAGTTTTTTTATGGCGAATTTTTGAATGTTTAAAAAATAGCCCAAAAATCGAACGGAAATTCCCTACAGAAACTCCATTCGCGAATTTTAAAAATCCGAGATAGCCAAAATGTTGCTCTCGAAGAGTACATCAATTTAGAAAAAAAAAAGTTTTTCTCTAGGCCCAATAGGACCCGAATCTCTAGGCCCAATCGCGACGCACCGGTCAAAGTTCACGAATTTGACACATTTCGGCCGCGACAATTCCCAATAACCGTTGCACCGAATTTCAAACCGCTCACACAGTACTTCCCATTGAGACACATGAAGAATCCCCCGCAAGCATTTTCTCGTAGCTCAATTTTTGACCCCGCCTCAAGCGTCCGAAATTTCGATGGGGTCACGGAAAAGGGCCAAACTTTGACACCCCATATCTCGGGCCATAATTGTCCGATCGACTTGAAATTTGAAACGTGGCCTAAAAGGGTTTTAGCCTTCGTCCCCATGCTCGCGAATCGTGGTTCACCATGGGGGGTCCAGGCCTTTTCACCGTAATGTTAAAACAAAAACACGCGAATATCTCCGAAACGGTTCGATAGAATGTCGCAAATTTTGGTGTGAAAGGGCTCCCTATTTTTACCTACAGACCCTCCAAATTTGGTGGTCCTAGCTTCCATAGTTTTTTTTATGGCGAATTTTTGTAGGTTTAAAAAATAGCCCAAAAATCGAACGGAAATTCCCTACAGAAATTCCATTCGCGAATTTTAAAAATCCGAGATAGCCAAAATGTTGCTCTCGAAGAGTACATCAATTTAGAAAAAAAAAGTTTCTCTCTAGGCCCAATAGGACCCGACTTTCATAGGGTCAAATTTCACGAATTTGACACATTTCGGCCGCGACAATTCCCTATAACCGTTGCACCGAATTTCAAACCGCTCACACAGTACTTCCCATTGAGACACATGAACAATCCCCCGCAAGCGTTTTCTCGTAGCTCAAATTTGACCCCGGCGCAAGCGTCCGAAATTTCGATGGGGTCACGGAAATGGGCCAAACTTTGACCCCCATATCTCGGGCCCTAATTGTCCGATCGACTTGAAATTTGAAACGTGGCCTAACAGGGTTTCGGCCTTTCTCCCCATGCTCGCCAATCGCGGCTCACCATGGGGGTCCGGGCCTTTTCGCCGTAATGGTAAAACTAAAACTCGCGAATATCTCCGAAACGGTTCGATAGAATATCGGAAATTTTGGTGTGAAAGGGTTCCCTATTTTTACCTACAAACCCTCCAAATTTGGTGGTCCTAGCTTCCATAGTTTTTTTTTATGGCGAATTTTTGTAGGTTTAAAAAATAGCCCGAAAATCGAACGGAAATTCCCTACAGAAACTCCATTCGCGAATTTTAAAAATCCGAGATAGCCAAAATGTTGCTCTCGAAGAGTACATCAATTTAGAAAAAAAAGTTTCTCTCTAGGCCCAATAGGACCCGACATTCATAGGGTCAAATTTCACGAATTTGACACATTTCGGCCGCGACAATTCCCTATAACCGTTGCACCGAATTTCAAACCGCTCATACAGTACTTCCCATTGAGATACTTGAACAATCCCCCGCAAGCGTTTTCTCGTAGCTCAAATTTGACCCTGGCGCAAGCGTCCGAAATTTCGATAGGGTCACGGAAATGGGCCAAACTTTGACCCCCCATATCTCGGGCCCTAATTGTCCGATCGACTTGAAATTTGAAACGTGGCTAAAAGGGTTTCGGCATTCGTCCCCATGCTCGTGAATCGTGGTTCACCATGGGGGGTCCAGGCCTTTTCGCCGTAATGTTAAAACAAAAACACGCGAATATCTCCGAAACGGTTCGATAGAATGTCGCAAATTTTGGTGTGAAAGGGCTCCCTATTTTTACCTACAAACCCTCTAAATTTGGTGGTTCTAGCTTCCATAGTTTTTTTATGGCGAATTTTTGAATGTTTAAAAAATAGCCCAAAAATCGAACGGAAATTCCCTACAGAAACTCCATTCGCGAATTTTAAAAATCCGAGATAGCCAAAATGTTGCTCTCGAAGAGTACATCAATTTAGAAAAAAAAAGTTTCTCTCTAGGCCCAATAGGACCCGAATCTCTAGGCCCAATCGCGGCGCACCGGTCAAAGTTCACGAATTTGACACATTTCGGCCGCGACAATTCCCAATAACCGTTGCACCGAATTTCAAACCGCTCACACAGTACTTCCCATTGAGACACATGAACAATCCCCCGCAAGCGTTTTCTCGTAGCTCAATTTTTGACCCTGGCGCAAGCGTCCGAAATTTCGATGGCGGTCACGGAAATGGGCCAAACTTTGACCCCCCATATCTCGGGCCCTAATTGTCCGATCGACTTGAAATTTGAAACGTGGCCTAAAAGGGTTTAACCTTCGTCCCCATGCTCGCCAATCGCGGCTCACCATGGGGGTCCGGGCCTTTTCGCCGTAATGGTAAAACAAAAACTCGCGAATATCTCCGAAACGGTTCGATAGAATGTCGCAAATTTTGGTGTGAAAGGGCTCCCTATTTTTACCTACAAACCCTCCAAATTTGGTGGTCCTAGCTTCCATAGTTTTTTTTATGGCGAATTTTTGTAGGTTTAAAAAATAGCCCAAAAATCAAACGGAAATTCCCTACAGAAATTCCATTCGCGAATTTTAAAATTCCGAGATAGCCAAAATGTTGCTCTCGAAGAGTACATCAATTTAGAAAAAAAAAGTTTCTCTCTAGGCCCAATAGGACCCGACTTTCATAGGGTCAAATTTCACGAATTTGACACATTTCGGCCGCGACAATTCCCTATAACCGTTGCACCGAATTTCAAACCGCTCATACAGTACTTCCCATTGAGACACATGAACAATCCCCCGCAAGCGTTTTCTCGTAGCTCAAATTTGACCCTGGCGCAAGCGTCCGAAATTTCGATAGGGTCACGGAAATGGGCCAAACTTTGACCCCCCATATCTCGGGCCCTAATTGTCCGATCGACTTGAAATTTGAAACCTGGCTAAAAGGGTTTCGGCATTCGTCCCCATGCTCGTGAATCGTGGTTCACCATGGGGGGTCCAGGCCTTTTCGCCGTAATGTTAAAACAAAAACACGCGAATATCTCCGAAACGGTTCGATAGAATGTCGCAAATTTTGGTGTGAAAGGGCTCCCTATTTTTACCTACAAACCCTCTAAATTTGGTGGTCCTAGCTTCCATAGTTTTTTTATGGCGAATTTTTGAATGTTTAAAAAATAGCCCAAAAATCGAACGGAAATTCCCTACAGAAACTCCATTCGCGAATTTTAAAAATCCGAGATAGCCAAAATGTTGCTCTCGAAGAGTACATCAATTTAGAAAAAAAAAGTTTTTCTCTAGGCCCAATAGGACCCGAATCTCTAGGCCCAATCGCGGCGCACCGGTCAAAGTTCACGAATTTGACACATTTCGGCCGCGACAATTCCCAATAACTGTTGCACCGAATTTCAAACCGCTCACACAGTACTTCCCATTGAGACACATGAAGAATCCCCCGCAAGCATTTTCTCGTAGCTCAATTTTTGACCCCGCCTCAAGCGTCCGAAATTTCGATGGGGTCACGGAAAAGGGCCAAACTTTGACACCCCATATCTCGGGCCATAATTGTCCGATCGACTTGAAATTTGAAACGTGGCCTAAAAGGGTTTTAGCCTTCGTCCCCATGCTCGCCAATCACGGCTCACCATGGGGGTCCGGGCCTTTTCGCCGTAATGTTAAAACAAAAACACGCGAATATCTCCGAAACGGTTCGATAGAATGTCGCAAATTTTGGTGTGAAAGGGCTCCCTATTTTTACCTACAGACCCTCCAAATTTGGTGGTCCTAGCTTCCATAGTTTTTTTTATGGCGAATTTTTGTAGGTTTAAAAAATAGCCCAAAAATCGAACGGAAATTCCCTACAGAAATTCCATTCGCGAATTTTAAAAATCCGAGATAGCCAAAATGTTGCTCTCGAAGAGTACATCAATTTAGAAAAAAAAAGTTTCTCTCTAGGCCCAATAGGACCCGACTTTCATAGGGTCAAATTTCACGAATTTGACACATTTCGGCCGCGACAATTCCCTATAACCGTTGCACCGAATTTCAAACCGCTCACACAGTACTTCCCATTGAGACACATGAACAATCCCCCGCAAGCGTTTTCTCGTAGCTCAAATTTGACCCCGGCGCAAGCGTCCGAAATTTCGATGGGGTCACGGAAATGGGCCAAACTTTGACCCCCATATCTCGGGCCCTAATTGTCCGATCGACTTGAAATTTGAAACGTGGCCTAACAGGGTTTCGGCCTTTCTCCCCATGCTCGCCAATCGCGGCTCACCATGGGGGTCCGGGCCTTTTCGCCGTAATGGTAAAACTAAAACTCGCGAATATCTCCGAAACGGTTCGATAGAATATCGGAAATTTTGGTGTGAAAGGGTTCCCTATTTTTACCTACAAACCCTCCAAATTTGGTGGTCCTAGCTTCCATAGTTTTTTTTTATGGCGAATTTTTGTAGGTTTAAAAAATAGCCCGAAAATCGAACGGAAATTCCCTACAGAAACTCCATTCGCGAATTTTAAAAATCCGAGATAGCCAAAATGTTGCTCTCGAAGAGTACATCAATTTAGAAAAAAAAGTTTCTCTCTAGGCCCAATAGGACCCGACATTCATAGGGTCAAATTTCACGAATTTGACACATTTCGGCCGCGACAATTCCCTATAACCGTTGCACCGAATTTCAAACCGCTCATACAGTACTTCCCATTGAGATACTTGAACAATCCCCCGCAAGCGTTTTCTCGTAGCTCAAATTTGACCCTGGCGCAAGCGTCCGAAATTTTGATAGGGTCACGGAAATGGGCCAAACTTTGACCCCCCATATC
Source organism: Stegodyphus dumicola (assembly GCF_044657685.1). NCBI lineage: Eukaryota > Metazoa > Arthropoda > Arachnida > Araneae > Eresidae > Stegodyphus > Stegodyphus dumicola. Next base: position 285,979,786 of record NC_140769.1, on the reverse strand, counting down.
TCGGGCCCTAATTGTCCGATCGACTTGAAATTTGAAACGTGGCTAAAAGGGTTTCGGCATTCGTCCCCATGCTCGTGAATCGTGGTTCACCATGGGGGGTCCAGGCCTTTTCGCCGTAATGTTAAAACAAAAACACGCGAATATCTCCGAAACGGTTCGATAGAATGTCGCAAATTTTGGTGTGAAAGGGCTCCCTATTTTTACCTACAAACCCTCTAAATTTGGTGGTTCTAGCTTCCATAGTTTTTTTATGGCGAATTTTTGAATGTTTAAAAAATAGCCCAAAAATCGAACGGAAATTCCCTACAGAAACTCCATTCGCGAATTTTAAAAATCCGAGATAGCCAAAATGTTGCTCTCGAAGAGTACATCAATTTAGAAAAAAAAAGTTTCTCTCTAGGCCCAATAGGACCCGAATCTCTAGGCCCAATCGCGGCGCACCGGTCAAAGTTCACGAATTTGACACATTTCGGCCGCGACAATTCCCAATAACCGTTGCACCGAATTTCAAACCGCTCACACAGTACTTCCCATTGAGACACATGAACAATCCCCCGCAAGCGTTTTCTCGTAGCTCAATTTTTGACCCTGGCGCAAGCGTCCGAAATTTCGATGGCGGTCACGGAAATGGGCCAAACTTTGACCCCCCATATCTCGGGCCCTAATTGTCCGATCGACTTGAAATTTGAAACGTGGCCTAAAAGGGTTTAACCTTCGTCCGCATGCTCGCCAATCGCGGCTCACCATGGGGGTCCGGGCCTTTTCGCCGTAATGGTAAAACAAAAACTCGCGAATATCTCCGAAACGGTTCGATAGAATGTCGCAAATTTTGGTGTGAAAGGGCTCCCTATTTTTACCTACAAACCCTCCAAATTTGGTGGTCCTAGCTTCCATAGTTTTTTTTATGGCGAATTTTTGTAGGTTTAAAAAATAGCCCAAAAATCAAACGGAAATTCCCTACAGAAATTCCATTCGCGAATTTTAAAATTCCGAGATAGCCAAAATGTTGCTCTCGAAGAGTACATCAATTTAGAAAAAAAAAGTTTCTCTCTAGGCCCAATAGGACCCGACTTTCATAGGGTCAAATTTCACGAATTTGACACATTTCGGCCGCGACAATTCCCTATAACCGTTGCACCGAATTTCAAACCGCTCATACAGTACTTCCCATTGAGACACATGAACAATCCCCCGCAAGCGTTTTCTCGTAGCTCAAATTTGACCCTGGCGCAAGCGTCCGAAATTTCGATAGGGTCACGGAAATGGGCCAAACTTTGACCCCCCATATCTCGGGCCCTAATTGTCCGATCGACTTGAAATTTGAAACCTGGCTAAAAGGGTTTCGGCATTCGTCCCCATGCTCGTGAATCGTGGTTCACCATGGGGGGTCCAGGCCTTTTCGCCGTAATGTTAAAACAAAAACACGCGAATATCTCCGAAACGGTTCGATAGAATGTCGCAAATTTTGGTGTGAAAGGGCTCCCTATTTTTACCTACAAACCCTCTAAATTTGGTGGTCCTAGCTTCCATAGTTTTTTTATGGCGAATTTTTGAATGTTTAAAAAATAGCCCAAAAATCGAACGGAAATTCCCTACAGAAACTCCATTCGCGAATTTTAAAAATCCGAGATAGCCAAAATGTTGCTCTCGAAGAGTACATCAATTTAGAAAAAAAAAGTTTTTCTCTAGGCCCAATAGGACCCGAATCTCTAGGCCCAATCGCGGCGCACCGGTCAAAGTTCACGAATTTGACACATTTCGGCCGCGACAATTCCCAATAACTGTTGCACCGAATTTCAAACCGCTCACACAGTACTTCCCATTGAGACACATGAAGAATCCCCCGCAAGCATTTTCTCGTAGCTCAATTTTTGACCCCGCCTCAAGCGTCCGAAATTTCGATGGGGTCACGGAAAAGGGCCAAACTTTGACACCCCATATCTCGGGCCATAATTGTCCGATCGACTTGAAATTTGAAACGTGGCCTAAAAGGGTTTTAGCCTTCGTCCCCATGCTCGCCAATCGCGGCTCACCATGGGGGTCCGGGCCTTTTCGCCGTAATGTTAAAAAAAACACTCGCGAATATCTCCGAAACGGTTCGATAGAATGTCGCAAATTTTGGTGTGAAAGGGCTCCCTATTTTTACCTACAAACCCTCCAAACTTGGTGGTCCTAGCTTCCATAGTTTTTTTTATGGCGAATTTTTGTAGGTTTAAAAAATAGCCCGAAAATCGAACGGAAATTCCCTACAGAAACTCCATTCGCGAATTTTAAAAATCCGAGATAGCCAAAATGTTGCTCTCGAAGAGTACATCAATTTAGAAAAAAAAAGTTTCTCTCTAGGCCCAATAGGACCCGACATTCATAGGGTCAAATTTCACGAATTTGACACATTTCGGCCGCGACAATTCCCTATAACCGTTGCACCGAATATCAAACCGCTCATACAGTACTTCCCATTGAGACACATGAACAATCCCCCGCAAGCGTTTTCTCGTAGCTCAAATTTGACCCTGGCGCAAGCGTCCGAAATTTCGATAGGGTCACGGAAATGGGCCAAACTTTGACCCCCCATATCTCGGGCCCTAATTGTCCGATCGACTTGAAATTTGAAACGTGGCTAAAAGGGTTTCGGCCTTCGTCCCCATGCTCGCGAATCGTGGTTCACCATGGGGGGTCCAGGCCTTTTCGCCGTAATGTTAAAACAAAAACACGCGAATATCTCCGAAACGGTTCGATAGAATGTCGCAAATTTTGGTGTGAAAGGGCTCCCTATTTTTACCTACAAACCCTCTAAATTTGGTGGTCCTAGCTTCCATAGTTTTTTTATGGCGAATTTTTGAATGTTTAAAAAATAGCCCAAAAATCGAACGGAAATTACCTACAGAAACTCCATTCGCGAATTTTAAAAATCCGAGATAGCCAAAATGTTGCTCTCGAAGAGTACATCAATTTAGAAAAAAAAAGTTTCTCTCTAGGCCCAATAGGACCCGACATTCATAGGGTCAAATTTCACGAATTTGACACATTTCGGCCGCGACAATTCCCTATAACCGTTGCACCGAATTTCAAACCGCTCATACAGTACTTCCCATTGAGACACATGAACAATCCCCCGCAAGCGTTTTCTCGTAGCTCAAATTTGACCCTGGCGCAAGCGTCCGAAATTTCGATAGGGTCACGGAAATGGGCCAAACTTTGACCCCCCATATCTCGGGCCCTAATTGTCCGATCGACTTGAAATTTGAAACGTGGCTAAAAGGGTTTCGGCATTCGTCCCCATGCTCGTGAATCGTGGTTCACCATGGGGGGTCCAGGCCTTTTCGCCGTAATGTTAAAACAAAAACACGCGAATATCTCCGAAACGGTTCGATAGAATGTCGCAAATTTTGGTGTGAAAGGGCTCCCTATTTTTACCTACAAACCCTCTAAATTTGGTGGTCCTAGCTTCCATAGTTTTTTTATGGCGAATTTTTGAATGTTTAAAAAATAGCCCAAAAATCGAACGGAAATTCCCTACAGAAACTCCATTCGCGAATTTTAAAAATCCCAGATAGCCAAAATGTTGCTCTCGAAGAGTACATCAATTTAGAAAAAAAAAGTTTCTCTCTAGGCCCAATAGGACCCGACATTCATAGGGTCAAATTTCACGAATTTGACACATTTCGGCCGCGACAATTCCCAATAACCGTTGCACCGAATTTCAAACCGCTCACACAGTACTTCCCATTGAGACACATGAAGAATCCCCCGCAAGCATTTTCTCGTAGCTCAATTTTTGACCCCGCCTCAAGCGTCCGAAATTTCGATGGGGTCACGGAAAAGGGCCAAACTTTGACACCCCATATCTCGGGCCATAATTGTCCGATCGACTTGAAATTTGAAACGTGGCCTAAAAGGGTTTTAGCCTTCGTCCCCATGCTCGCGAATCGTGGTTCACCATGGGGGGTCCAGGCCTTTTCGCCGTAATGTTAAAACAAAAACACGCGAATATCTCCGAAACGGTTCGATAGAATGTCGCAAATTTTGGTGTGAAAGGGCTCCCTATTTTTACCTACAAACCCTCTAAATTTGGTGGTCCTAGCTTCCATAGTTTTTTTATGGCGAATTTTTGAATGTTTAAAAAATAGCCCAAAAATCGAACGGAAATTCCCTACAGAAACTCCATTCGCGAATTTTAAATATCCGAGATAGCCAAAATGTTGCTCTCGAAGAGTACATCAATTTAGAAAAAAAAAGTTTCTCTCTAGGGCCAATCGCGGCGCACCGGTCAAAGTTCACGAATTTGACACATTTCGGCCGCGACAATTCCCTATAACCGTTGCACCGAATTTCAAACCGCTCACACAGTACTTCCCATTGAGACACATGAACAATCCCCCGCAAGCGTTTTCTCGTAGCTCAAATTTGACCCCGGCGCAAGCGTCCGAAATTTCGATGGGGTCACGGAAATGGGCCAAACTTTGACCCCCATATCTCGGGCCCTAATTGTCCGATCGACTTGAAATTTGAAACGTGGCCTAACAGGGTTTCGGCCTTTCTCCCCATGCTCGCCAATCGCGGCTCACCATGGGGGTCCGGGCCTTTTCGCCGTAATGGTAAAACTAAAACTCGCGAATATCTCCGAAACGGTTCAATAGAATATCGGAAATTTTGGTGTGAAAGGGCTCCCTATTTTTACCTACAAACCCTCCAAATTTGGTGGTCCTAGCTTCCATAGTTTTTTTTTATGGCGAATTTTTGTAGGTTTAAAAAATAGCCCGAAAATCGAACGGAAATTCCCTACAGAAACTCCATTCGCGAATTTTAAAAATCCGAGATAGCCAAAATGTTGCTCTCGAAGAGTACATCAATTTAGAAAAAAAAAGTTTCTCTCTAGGCCCAATAGGACCCGAATCTCTAGGCCCAATCGCGGCGCACCGGTCAAAGTTCACGAATTTGACACATTTCGGCCGCGACAATTCCCAATAACCGTTGCACCGAATTTCAAACCGCTCACACAGTACTTCCCATTGAGACACATGAACAATCCCCCGCAAGCGTTTTCTCGTAGCTCAATTTTTGACCCTGGCGCAAGCGTCCGAAATTTCGATGGCGGTCACGGAAATGGGCCAAACTTTGACCCCCCATATCTCGGGCCCTAATTGTCCGATCGACTTGAAATTTGAAACGTGGCCTAAAAGGGTTTAACCTTCGTCCCCATGCTCGCCAATCGCGGCTCACCATGGGGGTCCGGGCCTTTTCGCCGTAATGGTAAAACAAAAACTCGCGAATATCTCCGAAACGGTTCGATAGAATGTCGCAAATTTTGGTGTGAAAGGGCTCCCTATTTTTACCTACAAACCCTCCAAATTTGGTGGTCCTAGCTTCCATAGTTTTTTTTATGGCGAATTTTTGTAGGTTTAAAAAATAGCCCAAAAATCAAACGGAAATTCCCTACAGAAATTCCATTCGCGAATTTTAAAAATCCGAGATAGCCAAAATGTTGCTCTCGAAGAGTACATCAATTTAGAAAAAAAAAGTTTCTCTCTAGGCCCAATAGGACCCGACTTTCATAGGGTCAAATTTCACGAATTTGACACATTTCGGCCGCGACAATTCCCTATAACCGTTGCACCGAATTTCAAACCGCTCATACAGTACTTCCCATTGAGACACATGAACAATCCCCCGCAAGCGTTTTCTCGTAGCTCAAATTTGACCCTGGCGCAAGCGTCCGAAATTTCGATAGGGTCACGGAAATGGGCCAAACTTTGACCCCCCATATCTCGGGCCCTAATTGTCCGATCGACTTGAAATTTGAAACGTGGCTAAAAGGGTTTCGGCATTCGTCCCCATGCTCGTTAATCGTGGTTCACCATGGGGGGTCCAGGCCTTTTCGCCGTAATGTTAAAACAAAAACACGCGAATATCTCCGAAACGGTTCGATAGAATGTCGCAAATTTTGGTGTGAAAGGGCTCCCTATTTTTACCTACAAACCCTCTAAATTTGGTGGTCCTAGCTTCCATAGTTTTTTTATGGCGAATTTTTGAATGTTTAAAAAATAGCCCAAAAATCGAACGGAAATTCCCTACAGAAACTCCATTCGCGAATTTTAAAAATCCGAGATAGCCAAAATGTTGCTCTCGAAGAGTACATCAATTTAGAAAAAAAAAGTTTCTCTCTAGGCCCAATAGGGCCCGACATTCATAGGGTCAAATTTCACGAATTTGACACATTTCGGCCGCGACAATTCCCTATAACCGTTGCACCGAATTTCAAACCGCTCATACAGTACTTCCCATTGAGACACATGAACAATCCCCCGCAAGCGTTTTCTCGTAGCTCAAATTTGACCCTGGCGCAAGCGTCCGAAATTTCGATAGGTTCACGGAAATGGGCCAAACTTTGACCCCCCATATCTCGGCCCCTAATTGTCCGATCGACTTGAAATTTGAAACGTGGCTAAAAGGGTTTCGGCATTCGTCCCCATGCTCGTGAATCGTGGTTCACCATGGGGGGTCCAGGCCTTTTCGCCGTAATGTTAAAACAAAAACACGCGAATATCTCCGAAACGGTTCGATAGAATGTCGCAAATTTTGGTGTGAAAGGGCTCCCTATTTTTACCTACAAACCCTCTAAATTTGGTGGTCCTAGCTTCCATAGTTTTTTTATGGCGAATTTTTGAATGTTTAAAAAATAGCCCAAAAATCGAACGGAAATTCCCTACAGAAACTCCATTCGCGAATTTTAAAAATCCGAGATAGCCAAAATGTTGCTCTCGAAGAGTACATCAATTTAGAAAAAAAAAGTTTTTCTCTAGGCCCAATAGGACCCGAATCTCTAGGCCCAATCGCGGCGCACCGGTCAAAGTTCACGAATTTGACACATTTCGGCCGCGACAATTCCCAATAACCGTTGCACCGAATTTCAAACCGCTCACACAGTACTTCCCATTGAGACACATGAAGAATCCCCCGCAAGCATTTTCTCGTAGCTCAATTTTTGACCCCGCCTCAAGCGTCCGAAATTTCGATGGGGTCACGGAAAAGGGCCAAACTTTGACACCCCATATCTCGGGCCATAATTGTCCGATCGACTTGAAATTTGAAACGTGGCCTAAAAGGGTTTTAGCCTTCGTCCCCATGTTTGCCAATCGCGGCTCACCATGGGGGTCCGGGCCTTTTCGCCGTAATGTTAAAAAAAAAACTCGCGAATATCTCCGAAACGGTTCGATAGAATGTCGCAAATTTTGGTGTGAAAGGGCTCCCTATTTTTACCTACAAACCCTCCAAACTTGGTGGTCCTAGCTTCCATAGTTTTTTTTTATGGCGAATTTTTGTAGGTTTAAAAAATAGCCCGAAAATCGAACGGAAATTCCCTACAGAAACTCCATTCGCGAATTTTAAAAATCCGAGATAGCCAAAATGTTGCTCTCGAAGAGTACATCAATTTAGAAAAAAAAAGTTTCTCTCTAGGCCCAATAGGACCCGACATTCATAGGGTCAAATTTCACGAATTTGACATATTTCGGCCGCGACAATTCCCTATAACCGTTGCACCGAATTTCAAACCGCTCATACAGTACTTCCCATTGAGACACATGAACAATCCCCCGCAAGCGTTTTCTCGTAGCTCAAATTTGACCCTGGCGCAAGCGTCCGAAATTTCGATAGGGTCACGGAAATGGGCCAAACTTTGACCCCCCATATCTCGGGCCCTAATTGTCCGATCGACTTGAAATTTGAAACGTGGCTAAAAGGGTTTCGGCCTTCGTCCCCATGCTCGCGAATCGTGGTTCACCATGGGGGGTCCAGGCCTTTTCGCCGTAATGTTAAAACAAAAACACGCGAATATCTCCGAAACGGTTCGATAGAATGTCGCAAATTTTGGTGTGAAAGGGCTCCCTATTTTTACCTACAAACCCTCTAAATTTGGTGGTCCTAGCTTCCATAGTTTTTTTTTATGGCGAATTTTTGTAGGTTTAAAAAATAGCCCGAAAATCGAACGGAAATTCCCTACAGAAACTCCATTCGCGAATTTTAAAAATCCGAGATAGCCAAAATGTTGCTCTCGAAGAGTACATCAATTTAGAAAAAAAAAGTTTCTCTCTAGGCCCAATAGGACCCGACTTTCATAGGGTCAAATTTCACGAATTTGACACATTTCGGCCGCGACAATTCCCTATAACCGTTGCACCGAATTTCAAACCGCTCATACAGTACTTCCCATTGAGACACATGAACAATCCCCCGCAAGCGTTTTCTCGTAGCTCAAATTTGACCCTGGCGCAAGCGTCCGAAATTTCGATAGGGTCACGGAAATGGGCCAAACTTTGACCCCCCATATCTCGGGCCCTAATTGTCCGATCGACTTGAAATTTGAAACGTGGCTAAAAGGGTTTCGGCATTCGTCCCCATGCTCGTGAATCGTGGTTCACCATGGGGGGTCCAGGCCTTTTCGCCGTAATGTTAAAACAAAAACACGCGAATATCTCCGAAACGGTTCGATAGAATGTCGCAAATTTTGGTGTGAAAGGGCTCCCTATTTTTACCTACAAACCCTCTAAATTTGGTGGTCCTAGCTTCCATAGTTTTTTTATGGCGAATTTTTGAATGTTTAAAAAATAGCCCAAAAATCGAACGGAAATTCCCTACAGAAACTCCATTCGCGAATTTTAAAAATCCGAGATAGCCAAAATGTTGCTCTCGAAGAGTACATCAATTTAGAAAAAAAAAGTTTCTCTCTAGGCCCAATAGGGCCCGACATTCATAGGGTCAAATTTCACGAATTTGACACATTTCGGCCGCGACAATTCCCTATAACCGTTGCACCGAATTTCAAACCGCTCATACAGTACTTCCCATTGAGACACATGAACAATCCCCCGCAAGCGTTTTCTCGTAGCTCAAATTTGACCCTGCCGCAAGCGTCCGAAATTTCGATAGGTTCACGGAAATGGGCCAAACTTTGACCCCCCATATCTCGGCCCCTAATTGTCCGATCGACTTGAAATTTGAAACGTGGCTAAAAGGGTTTCGGCATTCGTCCCCATGCTCGTGAATCGTGGTTCACCATGGGGGGTCCAGGCCTTTTCGCCGTAATGTTAAAACAAAAACACGCGAATATCTCCGAAACGGTTCGATAGAATGTCGCAAATTTTGGTGTGAAAGGGCTCCCTATTTTTACCTACAAACCCTCTAAATTTGGTGGTCCTAGCTTCCATAGTTTTTTTATGGCGAATTTTTGAATGTTTAAAAAATAGCCCAAAAATCGAACGGAAATTCCCTACAGAAACTCCATTCGCGAATTTTAAAAATCCGAGATAGCCAAAATGTTGCTCTCGAAGAGTACATCAATTTAGAAAAAAAAAGTTTTTCTCTAGGCCCAATAGGACCCGAATCTCTAGGCCCAATCGCGGCGCACCGGTCAAAGTTCACGAATTTGACACATTTCGGCCGCGACAATTCCCAATAACCGTTGCACCGAATTTCAAACCGCTCACACAGTACTTCCCATTGAGACACATGAAGAATCCCCCGCAAGCATTTTCTCGTAGCTCAATTTTTGACCCCGCCTCAAGCGTCCGAAATTTCGATGGGGTCACGGAAAAGGGCCAAACTTTGACACCCCATATCTCGGGCCATAATTGTCCGATCGACTTCAAATTTGAAACGTGGCCTAAAAGGGTTTTAGCCTTCGTCCCCATGTTTGCCAATCGCGGCTCACCATGGGGGTCCGGGCCTTTTCGCCGTAATGTTAAAAAAAAAACTCGCGAATATCTCCGAAACGGTTCGATAGAATGTCGCAAATTTTGGTGTGAAAGGGCTCCCTATTTTTACCTACAAACCCTCCAAACTTGGTGGTCCTAGCTTCCATAGTTTTTTTTTATGGCGAATTTTTGTAGGTTTAAAAAATAGCCCGAAAATCGAACGGAAATTCCCTACAGAAACTCCATTCGCGAATTTTAAAAATCCGAGATAGCCAAAATGTTGCTCTCGAAGAGTACATCAATTTAGAAAAAAAAAGTTTCTCTCTAGGCCCAATAGGACCCGACATTCATACGGTCAAATTTCACGAATTTGACACATTTCGGCCGCGACAATTCCCTATAACCGTTGCACCGAATTTCAAACCGCTCATACAGTACTTCCCATTGAGACACATGAACAATCCCCCGCAAGCGTTTTCTCGTAGCTCAAATTTGACCCTGGCGCAAGCGTCCGAAATTTCGATAGGGTCACGGAAATGGGCCAAACTTTGACCCCCCATATCTCGGGCCCTAATTGTCCGATCGACTTGAAATTTGAAACGTGGCTAAAAGGGTTTCGGCCTTCGTCCCCATGCTCGCGAATCGTGGTTCACCATGGGGGGTCCAGGCCTTTTCGCCGTAATGTTAAAACAAAAACACGCGAATATCTCCGAAACGGTTCGATAGAATGTCGCAAATTTTGGTGTGAAAGGGCTCCCTATTTTTACCTACAAACCCTCTAAATTTGGTGGTCCTAGCTTCCATAGTTTTTTTATGGCGAATTTTTGTAGGTTTAAAAAATAGCCCGAAAATCGAACGGAAATTCCCTACAGAAACTCCATTCGCGAATTTTAAAAATCCGAGATAGCCAAAATGTTGCTCTCGAAGAGTACATCAATTTAGAAAAAAAAAGTTTCTCTCTAGGGCCAATCGCGGCGCACCGGTCAAAGTTCACGAATTTGACACATTTCGGCCGCGACAATTCCCAATAACCGTTGCACCGAATTTCAAACCGCTCACACAGTACTTCCCATTGAGACACATGAAGAATCCCCCGCAAGCATTTTCTCGTAGCTAAATTTTTGACCCCGCCTCAAGCGTCCGAAATTTCGATGGGGTCACGGAAATGGGCCAAACTTTGACACCCCATATCTCGGGCCCTAATTGTCCGATCGACTTGAAATTTGAAACGTGGCCTAAAAGGGTTTTAGCCTTCGTCCCCATGCTCGCCAATCGCGTCTCACCATGGGGGTCCGGGCCTTTTCGCCGTAATGGTAAAACAAAAACTCGCAAATATCTCCGAAACGGTTCGATAGAATGTCGCAAATTTTGGTGTGAAAGGGCTCCCTATTTTTACCTACAAACCCTCCAAATTTGGTGGTCCTAGCTTCCATAGTTTTTTTTTATGGCGAATTTTTGTAGGTTTAAAAAATAGCCCGAAAATCGAACGGAAATTCCCTACAGAAACTCCATTCGCGAATTTTAAAAATCCGAGATAGCCAAAATGTTGCTCTCGAAGAGTACATCAATTTAGAAAAAAAAAGTTTCTCTCTAGGCACAATAGGACCCGACATTCATAGGGTCAAATTTCACGAATTTGACACATTTCGGCCGCGACAATTCCCTATAACCGTTGCACCGAATTTCAAACCGCTCATACAGTACTTCCCATTGAGACACATGAACAATCCCCCGCAAGCGTTTTCTCGTAGCTCAAATTTGACCCTGGCGCAAGCGTCCGAAATTTCGATAGGGTCACGGAAATGGGCAAACATTGACCCCCCATATCTCGGGCCCTAATTGTCCGATCGACTTGAAATTTGAAACGTGGCTAAAAGGGTTTCGGCATTCGTCCCCATGCTCGTGAATCGTGGTTCACCATGGGGGGTCCAGTCCTTTTCGCCGTAATGTTAAAACAAAAACACGCGAATATCTCCGAAACGGTTCGATAGAATGTCGCAAATTTTGGTGTGAAAGGGCTCCCTATTTTTACCTACAAACCCTCTAAATTTGGTGGTCCTAGCTTCCATAGTTTTTTATGGCGAATTTTTGAATGTTTAAAAAATAGCCCAAAAATCGAACGGAAATTCCCTACAGAAACTCCATTCGCGAATTTTAAAAATCCGAGATAGCCAAAATGTTGCTCTCGAAGAGTACATCAATTTAGAAAAAAAAAGTTTCTCTCTAGGCCCAATAGGACCCGAATCTCTAGGCCCAATCGCGGCGCACCGGTCAAAGTTCACGAATTTGACACATTTCGGCCGCGACAATTCCCAATAAACGTTGCACCGAATTTCAAACCGCTCACACAGTACTTCCCATTGAGACACATGAAGAATCCCCCGCAAGCATTTTCTCGTAGCTCAATTTTTGACCCCGCCTCAAGCGTCCGAAATTTCGATGGGGTCACGGAAAAGGGCCAAACTTTGACACCCCATATCTCGGGCCATAATTGTCCGATCGACTTGAAATTTGAAACGTGGCCTAAAAGGGTTTTAGCCTTCGTCCCCATGCTCGCCAATCGCGGCTCACCATGGGGGTCCGGGCCTTTTCGCCGTAATGGTAAAAAAAAAACTCGCGAATATCTCCGAAACGGTTCGATAGAATGTCGCAAATTTTGGTGTGAAAGGGCTCCCTATTTTTACCTACAAACCCTCCAAACTTGGTGGTCCTAGCTTCCATAGTTTTTTTTTATGGCGAATTTTTGTAGGTTTAAAAAATAGCCCGAAAATCGAACGGAAATTCCCTACAGAAACTCCATTCGCGAATTTTAAAAATCCGAGATAGCCAAAATGTTGCTCTCGAAGAGTACATCAATTTAGAAAAAAAAAGTTTCTCTCTAGGCCCAATCGCGGCGCACCGGTCAAAGTTCACGAATTTGACACATTTCGGCCGCGACAATTCCCTATAACCGTTGCACCGAATTTCAAACCGCTCACACAGTACTTCCCATTGAGACACATGAACAATCCCCCGCAAGCGTTTTCTCGTAGCTCAAATTTGACCCTGGCGCAAGCGTCCGAAATTTCGATAGGGTCACGGAAATGGGCCAAACTTTGACCCCCCATATCTCGGGCCCTAATTGTCCGATCGACTTGAAATTTGAAACGTGGCTAAAAGGGTTTCGGCCTTCGTCCCCATGCTCGCGAATCGTGGTTCACCATGGGGGGTCCAGGCCTTTTCGCCGTAATGTTAAAACAAAAACACGCGAATATCTCCGAAACGGTTCGATAGAATATCGGAAATTTTGGTGTGAAAGGGCTCCCTATTTTTACCTACAAACCCTCCAAATTTGGTGGTCCTAGCTTCCATTGTTTTTTTATGGGAAATTTTTGAAAGTTTAAAAAATAGCCCAAAAATCCAACGGAAATTCCCTACAGAAACTCCATTCGCGAATTTTAAAAATCCGAGATAGCCAAAATGTTGCTCTCGAAGAGTACATCAATTTAGAAAAAAAAGTTTCTCTCTAGGCCCAATAGGACCCGAATCTCTAGGCCCAATAGGACCCGAATCTCTAGGCCCAATCGCGGCGCACCGGTCAAAGTTCACGAATTTGACACATTTCGGCCGCGACAATTCCCTATAACCGTTGCACCGAATTTCAAACCGCTCACACAGTACTTCCCTTTGGGACACATGAACAAACCTCCGCAAGCGTTTTCTCGTAGCTCAAATTTGACCCTGGCGCAAGCGTCCGAAATTTCGATAGGTTCACGGAAATGGGCCAAACTTTGACCCCCCATATCTCGGGCCCTAATTGTCCGATCGACATGAAATTTGAAACGTGGCCTAAAAGGGTTTAACCTTCGTCCCCATGCTCGCCAATCGCGGCTCACCATGGGGGTCCGGGCCTTTTCGCCGTAATGGTAAAACAAAAACTCGCGAATATCTCCGAAACGGTTCGATAGAATGTCGCAAATTTTGGTGTGAAAGGTGTCTATTTTTACCTACAAACCCTCCAAATTTGGTGGTCCTAGCTTCCATAGTTTTTTTTTATGGCGAATTTTTGTAGGTTTAAAAAATAGCCCAAAAATCGAACGGAAATTCCCTACAGGAATTCCATTCGCGAATTTTAAAAATCCGAGATAGCCAAAATGTTGCTCTCGAAGAGTACATCAATTTAGAAAAAAAAAGTTTCTCTCTAGGCCCAATAGGATCCGACTTTCATAGGGTCAAATTTCACGAATTTGACACATTTCGGCCGCGACAATTCCCTATAACCGTTGCACCGAATTTCAAACCGCTCACACAGTACTTCCCATTGAGACACATGAACAATCCCCCGCAAGCGTTTTCTCGTAGCTCAAATTTGACCCCGGCGGAAGCGTCCGAAATTTCGATGGGGTCACGGAAATGGGCCAAACTTTGACCCCCATATCTCGGGCCCTAATTGTCCGATCGACTTGAAATTTGAAACGTGGCCTAACAGGGTTTCGGCCTTTCTCCCCATGCTCGCCAATCGCGGCTCACCATGGGGGTCCGGGCCTTTTCGCCGTAATGGTAAAACTAAAACTCGCGAATATCTCCGAAACGGTTCGATAGAATGTCGCAAATTTTGGTGTGAAAGGGCTCCCTATTTTTACCTACAAACCCTCCAAATTTGGTGGTCCTAGCTTCCATAGTTTTTTTTATGGCGAATTTTTGTTGGTTTAAAAGATAGCCCGAAAATCGAACGGAAATTCCCTACAGAAACTCCATTCGCGAATTTTAAAAATCCGAGATAGCCAAAATGTTGCTCTCGAAGAGTACATCAATTTAGAAAAAAAAGTTTCTCTCTAGGCCCAATCGCGGCGCACCGGTCAAAGTTCACGAATTTGACACATTTCGGCCGCGACAATTCCCTATAACCGTTGCACCGAATTTCAAACCGCTCACACAGTACTTCCCATTGAGACACATGAACAATCCCCCGCAAGCGTTTTCTCGTAGCTCAAATTTGACCCTGGCGCAAGCGTCCGAAATTTCGATAGGGTCACGGAAATGGGCCAAACTTTGACCCCCCATATCTCGGGCCCTAATTGTCCGATCGACTTGAAATTTGAAACGTGGCTAAAAGGGTTTCGGCCTTCGTCCCCATGCTCGCGAATCGTGGTTCACCATGGGGGGTCCAGGCCTTTTCGCCGTAATGTTAAAACAAAAACACGCGAATATCTCCGAAACGGTTCGATAGAATATCGGAAATTTTGGTGTGAAAGGGCTCCCTATTTTTACCTACAAACCCTCCAAATTTGGTGGTCCTAGCTTCCATTGTTTTTTTATGGGAAATTTTTGAAAGTTTAAAAAATAGCCCAAAAATCCAACGGAAATTCCCTACAGAAACTCCATTCGCGAATTTTAAAAATCCGAGATAGCCAAAATGTTGCTCTCGAAGAGTACATCAATTTAGAAAAAAAAAGTTTCTCTCTAGGCCCAATAGGACCCGAATCTCTAGGCCCAATCGCGGCGCACCGGTCAAAGTTCACGAATTTGACACATTTCGGCCGCGACAATTCCCTATAACCGTTGCACCGAATTTCAAACCGCTCACACAGTACTTCCCTTTGGGACACATGAACAAACCTCCGCAAGCGTTTTCTCGTAGCTCAAATTTGACCCTGGCGCAAGCGTCCGAAATTTCGATAGGTTCACGGAAATGGGCCAAACTTTGACCCCCCATATCTCGGGCCCTAATTGTCCGATCGACTTGAAATTTGAAACGTGGCCTAAAAGGGTTTAACCTTCGTCCCCATGCTCGCCAATCGCGGCTCACCATGGGGGTCCGGGCCTTTTCGCCGTAATGGTAAAACAAAAACTCGCGAATATCTCCGAAACGGTTCGATAGAATGTCGCAAATTTTGGTGTGAAAGGTGTCTATTTTTACCTACAAACCCTCCAAATTTGGTGGTCCTAGCTTCCATAGTTTTTTTTATGGCGAATTTTTGTAGGTTTAAAAAATAGCCCAAAAATCGAACGGAAATTCCCTACAGGAATTCCATTCGCGAATTTTAAAAATCCGAGATAGCCAAAATGTTGCTCTCGAAGAGTACATCAATTTAGAAAAAAAAGTTTCTCTCTATGCCCAATAGGACCCGACTTTCATAGGGTCAAATTTCACGAATTTGACACATTTCGGCCGCGACAATTCCCTATAACCGTTGCACCGAATTTCAAACCGCTCACACAGTACTTCCCATTGAGACACATGAACAATCCCCCGCAAGCGTTTTCTCGTAGCTCAAATTTGACCCCGGCGCAAGCGTCCGAAATTTCGATGGGGTCACGGAAATGGGCCAAACTTTGACCCCCATATCTCGGGCCCTAATTGTCCGATCGACTTGAAATTTGAAACGTGGCCTAACAGGGTTTCGGCCTTTCTCCCCATGCTCGCCAATCGCGGCTCACCATGGGGGTCCGGGCCTTTTCGCCGTAATGGTAAAACTAAAACTCGCGAATATCTCCGAAACGATTCGATAGAATATCGGAAATTTTGGTGTGAAAGGGCTCCCTATTTTTGCCTACAAACCCTCCAAATTTGGTGGTCCTAGCTTCCATTGTTTTTTTATGGGAAATTTTTGAAAGTTTAAAAAATAGCCCAAAAATCGAACGGAAATTCCCTACAGAAACTCCATTCGCGAATTTTAAAAATCCGAGATAGCCAAAATGTTGCTCTCGAAGAGTACATCAATTTAGAAAAAAAAAGTTTCTCTCTAGGCCCAATAGGACCCGAATCTCTAGGCCCAATCGCGGCGCACCGGTCAAAGTTCACGAATTTGACACATTTCGGCCGCGACAATTCCCTATAACCGTTGCACCGAATTTCAAACCGCTCACACAGTACTTCCCTTTGGGACACATGAACAAACCTCCGCAAGCGTTTTCTCGTAGCTCAAATTTGACCCTGGCGCAAGCGTCCGAAATTTCGATAGGTTCACGGAAATGGGCCAAACTTTGACCACCCATATCTCGGGCCCTAATTGTCCGATCGACTTGAAATTTGAAACGTGGCCTAAAAGGGTTTAACCTTCGTCCCCATGCTCGCCAATCGCGGCTCACCATGGGGGTCCGGGCCTTTTCGCCGTAATGGTAAAACAAAAACTCGCGAATATCTCCGAAACGGTTCGATAGAATGTCGCAAATTTTGGTGTGAAAGGGCTCCCTATTTTTACCTACAAACCCTCCAAATTTGGTGGTCCTAGCTTCCATAGTTTTTTTATGGCGAATTTTTGTAGGTTTAAAAAATAGCCCAAAAATCGAACGGAAATTCCCTACAGAAATTCCATTCGCGAATTTTAAAAATCTGAGATAGCCAAATTGTTGCTCTCGAAGAGTACATCAATTTAGAAAAAAAAAGTTTCTCTCTAGGCCCAATAGGACCCGACTTTCATAGGGTCAAATTTCACGAATTTGACACATTTCGGCCGCGACAATTCCCTATAACCGTTGCACCGAATTTCAAACCGCTCACACAGTACTTCCCATTGAGACACATGAACAATCCCCCGCAAGCGTTTTCTCGTAGCTCAATTTTTGACCCTGGCGCAAGCGTCCGAAATTTCGATGGCGGTCACGGAAATGGGCCAAACTTTGACCCCCCATATCTCGGGCCCTAATTGTCCGATCGACTTGAAATTTGAAACGTGGCCTAAAAGGGTTTAACCTTCGTCCCCATGCACGCCAATCGCGGCTCACCATGGGGGTCCGGGCCTTTTCGCCGTAATGGTAAAACAAAAACTCGCGAATATCTCCGAAACGGTTCGATAGAATGTCGCAAATTTTGGTGTGAAAGGTGTCTATTTTTACCTACAAACCCTCCAAATTTGGTGGTCCTAGCTTCCATAGTTTTTTTTATGGCGAATTTTTGTAGGTTTAAAAAATAGCCCAAAAATCGAACGGAAATTCCCTACAGGAATTCCATTCGCGAATTTTAAAAATCCGAGATAGCCAAAATGTTGCTCTCGAAGAGTACATCAATTTAGAAAAAAAAGTTTCTCTCTATGCCCAATAGGACCCGACTTTCATAGGGTCAAATTTCACGAATTTGACACATTTCGGCCGCGACAATTCCCTATAACCGTTGCACCGAATTTCAAACCGCTCACACAGTACTTCCCATTGAGACACATGAACAATCCCCCGCAAGCGTTTTCTCGTAGCTCAAATTTGACCCCGGCGCAAGCGTCCGAAATTTCGATGGGGTCACGGAAATGGGCCAAACTTTGACCCCCATATCTCGGGCCCTAATTGTCCGATCGACTTGAAATTTGAAACGTGGCCTAACAGGGTTTCGGCCTTTCTCCCCATGCTCGCCAATCGCGGCTCACCATGGGGGTCCGGGCCTTTTCGCCGTAATGGTAAAACTAAAACTCGCGAATATCTCCGAAACGATTCGATAGAATATCGGAAATTTTGGTGTGAAAGGGCTCCCTATTTTTACCTACAAACCCTCCAAATTTGGTGGTCCTAGCTTCCATTGTTTTTTTATGGGAAATTTTTGAAAGTTTAAAAAATAGCCCAAAAATCGAACGGAAATTCCCTACAGAAACTCCATTCGCGAATTTTAAAAATCCGAGATAGCCAAAATGTTGCTCTCGAAGAGTACATCAATTTAGAAAAAAAAAGTTTCTCTCTAGGCCCAATAGGACCCGAATCTCTAGGCCCAATCGCGGCGCACCGGTCAAAGTTCACGAATTTGACACATTTCGGCCGCGACAATTCCCTATAACCGTTGCACCGAATTTCAAACCGCTCACACAGTACTTCCCTTTGGGACACATGAACAAACCTCCGCAAGCGTTTTCTCGTAGCTCAAATTTGACCCTGGCGCAAGCGTCCGAAATTTCGATAGGTTCACGGAAATGGGCCAAACTTTGACCACCCATATCTCGGGCCCTAATTGTCCGATCGACTTGAAATTTGAAACGTGGCCTAAAAGGGTTTAACCTTCGTCCCCATGCTCGCCAATCGCGGCTCACCATGGGGGTCCGGGCCTTTTCGCCGTAATGGTAAAACAAAAACTCGCGAATATCTCCGAAACGGTTCGATAGAATGTCGCAAATTTTGGTGTGAAAGGGCTCCCTATTTTTACCTACAAACCCTCCAAATTTGGTGGTCCTAGCTTCCATAGTTTTTTTATGGCGAATTTTTGTAGGTTTAAAAAATAGCCCAAAAATCGAACGGAAATTCCCTACAGAAATTCCATTCGCGAATTTTAAAAATCTGAGATAGCCAAAATGTTGCTCTCGAAGAGTACATCAATTTAGAAAAAAAAAGTTTCTCTCTAGGCCCAATAGGACCCGACTTTCATAGGGTCAAATTTCACGAATTTGACACATTTCGGCCGCGACAATTCCCTATAACCGTTGCACCGAATTTCAAACCGCTCACACAGTACTTCCCATTGAGACACATGAACAATCCCCCGCAAGCGTTTTCTCGTAGCTCAATTTTTGACCCTGGCGCAAGCGTCCGAAATTTCGATGGCGGTCACGGAAATGGGCCAAACTTTGACCCCCCATATCTCGGGCCCTAATTGTCCGATCGACTTGAAATTTGAAACGTGGCCTAAAAGGGTTTAACCTTCGTCCCCATGCACGCCAATCGCGGCTCACCATGGGGGTCCGGGCCTTTTCGCCGTAATGGTAAAACAAAAACTCGCGAATATCTCCGAAACGGTTCGATAGAATGTCGCAAATTTTGGTGTGAAAGGGCTCCCTATTTTTACCTACAAACCCTCCAAATTTGGTGGTCCTAGCTTCCATAGTTTTTTTTATGGCGAATTTTTGTAGGTTTAAAAAATAGCCCAAAAATCGAACGGAAATTCCCTACAGAAATTCCATTCGCAAATTTTAAAAATCCGAGATAGCCAAAATGTTGCTCTCGAAGAGTACATCAATTTAGAAAAAAAAAGTTTCTCTCTAGGCCCAATAGGACCCGAATCTCTAGGCCCAATCGCGGCGCACCGGTCAAAGTTCACGAATTTGACACATTTCGGCCGCGTCAATTCCCTATAACCGTTGCACCGAATTTCAAACCGCTCACACAGTACTTCCCTTTGGGACACATGAACAAACCTCCGCAAGCGTTTTCTCGTAGCTCAAATTTGACCCTGGCGCAAGCGTCCGAAATTTCGATAGGTTCACGGAAATGGGCCAAACTTTGACCCCCCATATCTCGGCCCCTAATTGTCCGATCGACATGAAATTTTAAACGTGGCCTAACAGGGTTTCGGCCTTTCTCCCCATGCTCGCCAATCGCGGCTCACCATGGGGGTCCGGGCCTTTTCGCCGTAATGGTAAAACTAAAACTCGCGAATATCTCCGAAACGGTTCGATAGAATATCGGAAATTTTGGTGTGAAAGGGCTCCCTATTTTTACCTACAAACCCTCCAAATTTGGTGGTCCTAGCTTCCATTGTTTTTTTATGGGAAATTTTTGAAAGTTTAAAAAATAGCCCAAAAATCGAACGGAAATTCCCTACAGAAACTCCATTCGCGAATTTTAAAAATCCGAGATAGCCAAAATGTTGCTCTCGAAGAGTACATCAATTTAGAAAAAAAAAGTTTCTCTCTAGCCCCAATAGGACCCGAATCTCCAGGCCCAATCGCGGCGCACCGGTCAAAGTTCACGAATTTGACACATTTCGGCCGCGACAATTCCCTATAACCGTTGCACCGAATTTCAAACCGCTCACACAGTACTTCCCTTTGGGACATATGAACAAACCTCCGCAAGCGTTTTCTCGTAGCTCAAATTTGACCTTGTCGCAAGCGTCCGAAATTTCGATAGGTTCACGGAAATGGGCCAAACTTTGACCCCCCATATCTCGTCCCCTAATTGTCCGATCGACATGAAATTTGAAACGTGGCCTAAAAGGGTTTCGGCCTTCGTCCCCATGCTCGCGAATCGTGGTTCACCATGGGGGGTCCAGGCCTTTTCGCCGTAATGTTAAAACAAATACACGCGAATATCTCCGAAACGGTTCGATAGAATGTCGCAAATTTTGGTGTGAAAGGGCTCCCTATTTTTACCTACAAAACCTCTAAATTTGGTGGTCCTAGCTTCCATAGTTTTTTTATGGCGAATTTTTGAAGGTTTAAAAAATAGCCCAAAAATCGAACGGAAATTCCCTACAGAAACTCCATTCGCGAATTTTAAAAATCCGAGATAGCCAAAATGTTACTCTCGAAGAGTACATCAATTTAGAAAAAAAAAGTTTCTCTCTAGGCCCAATAGGACCCGAATCTCTAGGCCCAATCGCGGCGCACCGGTCAAAGTTCGCGAATTTGACACATCTCGGCCGCGACAATTCCCTATAACCGTTGCACCGAATTTCAAACCGCTCACACAGTACTTCCCTTTGGGACACATGAACAAACCTCCGCAAGCTCGTAGCTCAAATTTCTCGTAGCTCAAATTTGACCCTGGCGCAAGCGTCCGAAATTTCGATAGTTTCACGGAAATGGGCCAAACTTTGACCCCCCATATCTCGGCCCCTAATTGTCCGATCGACATGAAATTTTAAACGTGGCCTAACAGGGTTTCGGCCTTTCTCCCCATGCTCGCCAATCGCGGCTCACCATGGGGGTCCGGGCCTTTTCGCCGTAATGGTAAAACTAAAACTCGCGAATATCTCCGAAACGGTTCGATAGAATATCGGAAATTTTGGTGTGAAAGGGCTCCCTATTTGTACCTACAAACCCTCCAAATTTGGTGGTCCTAGCTTCCATTGTTTTTTTATGGGAAATTTTTGAAAGTTTAAAAAATAGCCCAAAAATCGAACGGAAATTCCCTACAGAAACTCCATTCGCGAATTTTAAAAATCCGAGATAGCCAAAATGTTGCTCTCGAAGAGTACATCAATTTAGAAAAAAAAAGTTTCTCTCTAGCCCCAATAGGACCCGAATCTCTAGGCCCAATCGCGGCGCACCGGTCAAAGTTCACGAATTTGACACATTTCGGCCGCGACAATTCCCTATAACCGTTGCACCGAATTTCAAACCGCTCACACAGTACTTCCCTTTGGGACACATGAACAAACCTCCGCAAGCGTTTTCTCGTAGCTCAAATTTGACCCTGGCGCAAGCGTCCGAAATTTCGATAGGTTCACGGAAATGGGCCAAACTTTGACCACCCATATCTCGGGCCCTAATTGTCCGATCGACTTGAAATTTGAAACGTGGCCTAAAAGGGTTTAACCTTCGTCCCCATGCTCGCCAATCGCGGCTCACCATGGGGGTCCGGGCCTTTTCGCCGTAATGGTAAAACAAAAACTCGCGAATATCTCCGAAACGGTTCGATAGAATGTCGCAAATTTTGGTGTGAAAGGGCTCCCTATTTTTACCTACAAACCCTCCAAATTTGGTGGTCCTAGCTTCCATAGTTTTTTTATGGCGAATTTTTGTAGGTTTAAAAAATAGCCCAAAAATCGAACGGAAATTCCCTACAGAAATTCCATTCGCGAATTTTAAAAATCTGAGATAGCCAAAATGTTGCTCTCGAAGAGTACATCAATTTAGAAAAAAAAAGTTTCTCTCTAGGCCCAATAGGACCCGACTTTCATAGGGTCAAATTTCACGAATTTGACACATTTCGGCCGCGACAATTCCCTATAACCGTTGCACCGAATTTCAAACCGCTCACACAGTACTTCCCATTGAGACACATGAACAATCCCCCGCAAGCGTTTTCTCGTAGCTCAATTTTTGACCCTGGCGCAAGCGTCCGAAATTTCGATGGCGGTCACGGAAATGGGCCAAACTTTGACCCCCCATATCTCGGGCCCTAATTGTCCGATCGACTTGAAATTTGAAACGTGGCCTAAAAGGGTTTAACCTTCGTCCCCATGCACGCCAATCGCGGCTCACCATGGGGGTCCGGGCCTTTTCGCCGTAATGGTAAAACTAAAACTCGCGAATATCTCCGAAACGGTTCGATAGAATATCGGAAATTTTGGTGTGAAAGGGCTCCCTATTTTTACCTACAAACCCTCCAAATTTGGTGGTCCTAGCTTCCATTGTTTTTTTATGGGAAATTTTTGAAAGTTTAAAAAATAGCCCAAAAATCGAACGGAAATTCCCTACAGAAACTCCATTCGCGAATTTTAAAAATCCGAGATAGCCAAAATGTTGCTCTCGAAGAGTACATCAATTTAGAAAAAAAAAGTTTCTCTCTAGCCCCAATAGGACCCGAATCTCCAGGCCCAATCGCGGCGCACCGGTCAAAGTTCACGAATTTGACACATTTCGGCCGCGACAATTCCCTATAACCGTTGCACCGAATTTCAAACCGCTCACACAGTACTTCCCTTTGGGACATATGAACAAACCTCCGCAAGCGTTTTCTCGTAGCTCAAATTTGACCTTGTCGCAAGCGTCCGAAATTTCGATAGGTTCACGGAAATGGGCCAAACTTTGACCCCCCATATCTCGTCCCCTAATTGTCCGATCGACATGAAATTTGAAACGTGGCCTAAAAGGGTTTCGGCCTTCGTCCCCATGCTCGCGAATCGTGGTTCACCATGGGGGGTCCAGGCCTTTTCGCCGTAATGTTAAAACAAATACACGCGAATATCTCCGAAACGGTTCGATAGAATGTCGCAAATTTTGGTGTGAAAGGGCTCCCTATTTTTACCTACAAAACCTCTAAATTTGGTGGTCCTAGCTTCCATAGTTTTTTTATGGCGAATTTTTGAAGGTTTAAAAAATAGCCCAAAAATCGAACGGAAATTCCCTACAGAAACTCCATTCGCGAATTTTAAAAATCCGAGATAGCCAAAATGTTACTCTCGAAGAGTACATCAATTTAGAAAAAAAAAGTTTCTCTCTAGGCCCAATAGGACCCGAATCTCTAGGCCCAATCGCGGCGCACCGGTCAAAGTTCGCGAATTTGACACATCTCGGCCGCGACAATTCCCTATAACCGTTGCACCGAATTTCAAACCGCTCACACAGTACTTCCCTTTGGGACACATGAACAAACCTCCGCAAGCGTTTTCTCGTAGCTCAAATTTGACCCTGGCGCAAGCGTCCGAAATTTCGATAGGTTCACGGAAATGGGCCAAACTTTGACCCCCCATATCTCGGCCCCTAATTGTCCGATCGACATGAAATTTTAAACGTGGCCTAACAGGGTTTCGGCCTTTCTCCCCATGCTCGCCAATCGCGGCTCACCATGGGGGTCCGGGCCTTTTCGCCGTAATGGTAAAACTAAAACTCGCGAATATCTCCGAAACGGTTCGATAGAATATCGGAAATTTTGGTGTGAAAGGGCTCCCTATTTGTACCTACAAACCCTCCAAATTTGGTGGTCCTAGCTTCCATTGTTTTTTTATGGGAAATTTTTGAAAGTTTAAAAAATAGCCCAAAAATCGAACGGAAATTCCCTACAGAAACTCCATTCGCGAATTTTAAAAATCCGAGATAGCCAAAATGTTGCTCTCGAAGAGTACATCAATTTAGAAAAAAATGTTTCTCTCTAGCCCCAATAGGACCCGAATCTCTAGGCCCAATCGCGGCGCACCGGTCAAAGTTCACGAATTTGACACATTTCGGCCGCGACAATTCCCTATAACCGTTGCACCGAATTTCAAACCGCTCACACAGTACTTCCCTTTGGGACACATGAACAAACCTCCGCAAGCGTTTTCTCGTAGCTCAAATTTGACCCTGTCGCAAGCGTCCGAAATTTCGATAGGTTCACGGAAATGGGCCAAACTTTGACCCCCCATATCTCGTCCCCTAATTGTCCGAACGACATGAAATTTGAAACGTGGCCTAAAAGGGTTTCGGCCTTCGTCCCCATGCTCGCGAATCGTGGTTCACCATGGGGGGTCCAGGCCTTTTCGCCGTAATGTTAAAACAAATACACGCGAATATCTCCGAAACGGTTCGATAGAATGTCGCAAATTTTGGTGTGAAAGGGCTCCCTATTTTTACCTACAAAACCTCTAAATTTGGTGGTCCTAGCTTCCATAGTTTTTTTATGGCGAATTTTTGAAGGTTTAAAAAATAGCCCAAAAATCGAACGGAAATTCCCTACAGAAACTCCATTCGCGAATTTTAAAAATCCGAGATAGCCAAAATGTTACTCTCGAAGAGTACATCAATTTAGAAAAAAAAAGTTTCTCTCTAGGCCCAATAGGACCCGAATCTCTAGGCCCAATCGCGGCGCACCGGTCAAAGTTCGCGAATTTGACACATCTCGGCCGCGACAATTCCCTATAACCGTTGCACCGAATTTCAAACCGCTCACACAGTACTTCCCATTGAGACACATGAACAATCCCCCGCAAGCGTTTTCTCGTAGCTCAATTTTTGGCCCTGGCGCAAGCGTCCGAAATTTCGATGGCGGTCACGGAAATGGGCTAAACTTTGACCCCCCATATCTCGGGCCCTAATTGTCCGATCGACTTGAAATTTGAAACGTGGCCTAAAAGGGTTTAACCTTCGTCCCCATGCTCGCCAATCGCGGCTCACCATGGGGGTCCGGGCCTTTTCACCGTAATGGTAAAACAAAAACTCGCGAATATCTCCGAAACGGTTCGATAGAATGTCGCAAATTTTGGTGTGAAAGGGCTCCCTATTTTTACCTACAAACCGTCCAAATTTGGTGGTCCTAGCTTCCATAGTTTTTTTATGGCGAATTTTTGTAGGTTTAAAAAATAGCCCAAAAATCGAACGGAAATTCCCTACAGAAATTCTATTCGCGAATTTTAAAAATCTGAGATAGCCAAAATGTTGATTTCGAAGAGTACATCAATTTAGAAAAAAAAAGTTTCTCTCTAGGCCCAATAGGACCCGACTTTCATAGGGTCAAATTTCACGAATTTGACACATTTCGGCCGCGACAATTCCCTATAACCGTTGCACCGAATTTCAAACCGCTCACACAGTACTTCCCATTGAGACACATGAACAATCCCCCGCAAGCGTTTTCTCGTAGCTCAATTTTTGACCCTGGCGCAAGCGTCCGAAATTTCGATGGCGGTCACGGAAATGGGCCAAACTTTGACCCCCCATATCTCGGGCCCTAATTGTCCGATCGACTTGAAATTTGAAACGTGGCCTAAAAGGGTTTAACCTTCGTCCCCATGCACGCCAATCGCGGCTCACCATGGGGGTCCGGGCCTTTTCGCCGTAATGGTAAAACAAAAACTCGCGAATATCTCCGAAACGGTTCGATAGAATGTCGCAAATTTTGGTGTGAAAGGGCTCCCTATTTTTACCTACAAACCCTCCAAATTTGGTGGTCCTAGCTTCCATAGTTTTTTTTATGGCGAATTTTTGTAGGTTTAAAAAATAGCCCAAAAATCGAACGGAAATTCCCTACAGAAATTCCATTCGCAAATTTTAAAAATCCGAGATAGCCAAAATGTTGCTCTCGAAGAGTACATCAATTTAGAAAAAAAAAGTTTCTCTCTAGGCCCAATAGGACCCGAATCTCTAGGCCCAATCGCGGCGCACCGGTCAAAGTTCACGAATTTGACACATTTCGGCCGCGTCAATTCCCTATAACCGTTGCACCGAATTTCAAACCGCTCACAGAGTACTTCCCTTTGGGACACATGAACAAACCTCCGCAAGCGTTTTCTCGTAGCTCAAATTTGACCCTGGCGCAAGCGTCCGAAATTTCGATAGGTTCACGGAAATGGGCCAAACTTTGACCCCCCATATCTCGGCCCCTAATTGTCCGATCGACATGAAATTTTAAACGTGGCCTAAAAGGGTTTCGGCCTTCGTCCCCATGCTCGCGAATCGCGGCTCACCATGGGGGTCCGGGCCTTTTCGCCGTAATGTTAAAACAAAAACACGCGAATATCTCCGAAACGGTTCGATAGAATGTCGCAAATTTTCGTGTGAAAGGGCTCCCTATTTTTACCTACAAAACCTCTAAATTTGGTGGTCCTAGCTTCCATAGCTTTTTTATGGCGAAGTTTTGAAGGTTTAAAAAATAGCCCAAAAATCGAACGGAAATTCCCTACAGGAATTCCATTCGCGAATTTTAAAAATCCGAGATAGCCAAAATGTTGCTCTCGAAGAGTACATCAATTTAGAAAAAAAAAGTTTCTCTCTAGGCCCAATAGGACCCGAATCTCTAGGCCCAATCGCGGCGCACCGGTCAAAGTTCACGAATTTGACACATTTCGGCCGCGTCAATTCCCTATAACCGTTGCACCGAATTTCAAACCGCTCACACAGTACTTCCCTTTGGGACACATGAACAAACCTCCGCAAGCATTTTCTCGTAGCTCAAATTTGACCCTGGCGCAAGCGTCCGAAATTTCGATAGGTTCACGGAAATGGGCCAAACTTTGACCCCCCATATCTCGGCCCCTAATTGTCCGATCGACATGAAATTTTAAACGTGGCCTAACAGGGTTTCGGCCTTTCTCCCCATGCTCGCCAATCGCGGCTCACCATGGGGGTCCGGGCCTTTTCGCCGTAATGGTAAAACTAAAACTCGCGAATATCTCCGAAACGGTTCGATAGAATATCGGAAATTTTGGTGTGAAAGGGCTCCCTATTTTTACCTACAAACCCTCCAAATTTGGTGGTAATAGCTTCCATTGTTTTTTTATGGGAAATTTTTGAAAGTTTAAAAAATAGCCCAAAAATCGAACGGAAATTCCCTACAGAAACTCCATTCGCGAATTTTAAAAATCCGAGATAGCCAAAATGTTGCTCTCGAAGAGTACATCAATTTAGAAAAAAAAAGTTTCTCTCTAGCCCCAATAGGACCCGAATCTCTAGGCCCAATCGCGGCGCAACGGTCAAAGTTCACGAATTTGACACATTTCGGCCGCGACAATTCCCTATAACCGTTGCACCGAATTTCAAACCGCTCACACAGTACTTCCCTTTGGGACACATGAACAAACCTCCGCAAGCGTTTTCTCGTAGCTCAAATTTGACCCTGTCGCAAGCGTCCGAAATTTCGATAGGTTCACGGAAATGGGCCAAACTTTGACCCCCCATATCTCGTCCCCTAATTGTCCGATCGACATGAAATTTGAAACGTGGCCTAAAAGGGTTTCGGCCTTCCTCCCCATGCTCGCGAATCGTGGTTCACCATGGGGGGTCCAGGCCTTTTCGCCGTAATGTTAAAACAAATACACGCGAATATCTCCGAAACGGTTCGATAGAATGTCGCAAATTTTGGTGTGAAAGGGCTCCCTATTTTTACCTACAAAACCTCTAAATTTGGTGGTCTTAGCTTCCATAGTTTTTTTATGGCAAATTTTTGAAGGTTTAAAAAATAGCCCAAAAATCGAACGGAAATTCCCTACAGAAACTCCATTCGCGAATTTTAAAAATCCGAGATAGCCAAAATGTTACTCTCGAAGAGTACATCAATTTAGAAAAAAAAAGTTTCTCTCTAAGCCCAATAGGACCCGAATCTCTAGGCCCAATCGCGGCGCACCGGTCAAAGTTCGCGAATTTGACACATCTCGGCCGCGACAATTCCCTATAACCGTTGCACCGAATTTCAAACCGCTCACACAGTACTTCCCATTGAGACACATGAACAATCCCCCGCAAGCGTTTTCTCGTAGCTCAATTTTTGACCCTGGCGCAAGCGTCCGAAATTTCGATGGCGGTCACGGAAATGGGCTAAACTTTGACCCCCCATATCTCGGGCCCTAATTGTCCGATCGACTTGAAATTTGAAACGTGGCCTAAAAGGGTTTAACCTTCGTCCCCATGCTCGCCAATCGCGGCTCACCATGGGGGTCCGGGCCTTTTCGCCGTAATGGTAAAACAAAAACTCGCGAATATCTCCGAAACGGTTCGATAGAATGTCGCAAATTTTGGTGTGAAAGGGCTCCCTATTTTTACCTACAAACCCTCCAAATTTGGTGGTCCTAGCTTCCATAAATTTTTTTATGGCGAATTTTTGTAGGTTTAAAAAATAGCCCAAAAATCGAACGGAAATTCCCTACAGAAATTCCATTCGCAAATTTTAAAAATCCGAGATAGCCAAAATGTTGCTCTCGAAGAGTACATCAATTTAGAAAAAAAGTTTCTCTCTAGGCCCAATAGGACCCGAATCTCTAGGCCCAATCGCGGCGCACCGGTCAAAGTTCACGAATTTGACACATTTCGGCCGTGTCAATTCCCTATAACCGTTGCACCGAATTTCAAACCGCTCACACAGTACTTCCCTTTGGGACACATGAACAAACCTCCGCAAGCGTTTTCTCGTAGCTCAAATTTGACCCTGGCGCAAGCGTCCGAAATTTCGATAGGTTCACGGAAATGGGCCAAACTTTGACCCCCCATATCTCGGCCCCTAATTGTCCGATCGACATGAAATTTTAAACGTGGCCTAAAAGGGTTTCGGCCTTCGTCCCCATGCTCGCGAATCGTGGTTCACCATGGGGGGTCCAGGCCTTTTCGCCGTAATGTTAAAACAAAAACACGCGAATATCTCCGAAACGGTTCGATAGAATGTCGCAAATTTTCGTGTGAAAGGGCTCCCTATTTTTACCTACAAAACCTCTAAATTTGGTGGTCCTAGCTTCCATAGTTTTTTTATGGTGAAGTTTTGAAGGTTTAAAAAATAGCCCAAAAATCGAACGGAAATTCCCTACAGGAATTCCATTCGCGAATTTTAAAAATCCGAGATAGCCAAAATGTTGCTCTCGAAGAGTACATCAATTTAGAAAAAAAAGTTTCTCTCTAGGCCCAATAGGACCCGACTTTCATAGGGTCAAATTTCACGAATTTGACACATTTCGGCCGCGACAATTCCCTATAACCGTTGCACCGAATTTCAAACCGCTCACACAGTACTTCCCATTGAGACACATGAACAATCCCCCGCAAGCGTTTTCTCGTAGCTCAAATTTGACCCCGGCGCAAGCGTCCGAAATTTCGATGGGGTCACGGAAATGGGCCAAACTTTGACCCCCATATCTCGGGCCCTAATTGTCCGATCGACTTGAAATTTGAAACGTGGCCTAACAGGGTTTCGGCCTTTCTCCCCATGCTCGCCAATCGCGGCTCACCATGGGGGTCCGGGCTTTTTCGCCGTAATGGTAAAACTAAAACTCGCGAATATCTCCGAAACGGTTCGATAGAATATCGGAAATTTTGGTGTGAAAGGGCTCCCTATTTTTACCTACAAAACCTCTAAATTTGGTGGTCCTAGCTTCCATAGCTTTTTTATGGCGAAGTTTTGAAGGTTTAAAAAATAGCCCAAAAATCGAACGGAAATTCCCTACAGGAATTCCATTCGCGAATTTTAAAAATCCGAGATAGCCAAAATGTTGCTCTCGAAGAGTACATCAATTTAGAAAAAAAAAGTTTCTCTCTAGGCCCAATAGGACCCGAATCTCTAGGCCCAATCGCGGCGCACCGGTCAAAGTTCACGAATTTGACACATTTCGGCCGCGTCAATTCCCTATAACCGTTGCACCGAATTTCAAACCGCTCACACAGTACTTCCCTTTGGGACACATGAACAAACCTCCGCAAGCGTTTTCTCGTAGCTCAAATTTGACCCTGGCGCAAGCGTCCGAAATTTCGATAGGTTCACGGAAATGGGCCAAACTTTGACCCCCCATATCTCGGCCCCTAATTGTCCGATCGACATGAAATTTTAAACGTGGCCTAACAGGGTTTCGGCCTTTCTCCCCATGCTCGCCAATCGCGGCTCACCATGGGGGTCCGGGCCTTTTCGCCGTAATGGTAAAACTAAAACTCGCGAATATCTCCGAAACGGTTCGATAGAATATCGGAAATTTTGGTGTGAAAGGGCTCCCTATTTTTACCTACAAACCTTCCAAATTTGGTGGTCCTAGCTTCCATTGTTTTTTTATGGGAAATTTTTGAAAGTTTAAAAAATAGCCCAAAAATCGAACGGAAATTCCCTACAGAAACTCCATTCGCGAATTTTAAAAATCCGAGATAGCCAAAATGTTGCTCTCGAAGAGTACATCAATTTAGAAAAAAAAAGTTTCTCTCTAGCCCCAATAGGACCCGAATCTCTAGGCCCAATCGCGGCGCACCGGTCAAAGTTCACGAATTTGACACATTTCGGCCGCGACAATTCCCTATAACCGTTGCACCGAATTTCAAACCGCTCACACAGTACTTCCCTTTGGGACACATGAACAAACCTCCGCAAGCGTTTTCTCGTAGCTCAGATTTGACCCTGTCGCAAGCGTCCGAAATTTCGATAGGTTCACGGAAATGGGCCAAACTTTGACCCCCCATATCTCGTCCCCTAATTGTCCGATCGACATGAAATTTGAAACGTGGCCTAAAAGGGTTTCGGCCTTCGTCCCCATGCTCGCGAATCGTGGTTCACCATGGGGGGTCCAGGCCTTTTCGCCGTAATGTTAAAACAAATACACGCGAATATCTCCGAAACGGTTCGATAGAATGTCGCAAATTTTGGTGTGAAAGGGCTCCCTATTTTTACCTACAAAACCTCTAAATTTGGTGGTCCTAGCTTCCATAGTTTTTTTATGGCAAATTTTTGAAGGTTTAAAAAATAGCCCAAAAATCGAACGGAAATTCCCTACAGAAACTCCATTCGCGAATTTTAAAAATCCGAGATAGCCAAAATGTTACTCTCGAAGAGTACATCAATTTAGAAAAAAAAAGTTTCTCTCTAGGCCCAATAGGACCCGACTTTCATAGGGTCAAAGTTCGCGAATTTGACACATCTCGGCCGCGACAATTCCCTATAACCGTTGCACCGAATTTCAAACCGCTCACACAGTACTTCCCATTGAGACACATGAACAATCCCCCGCAAGCGTTTTCTCGTAGCTCAATTTTTGACCCTGGCGCAAGCGTCCGAAATTTCGATGGCGGTCACGGAAATGGGCTAAACTTTGACCCCCGATATCTCGGGCCCTAATTGTCCGATCGACTTGAAATTTGAAACGTGGCCTAAAAGGGTTTAACCTTCGTCCCCATGCTCGCCAATCGCGGCTCACCATGGGGGTCCGGGCCTTTTCGCCGTAATGGTAAAACAAAAACTCGCGAATATCTCCGAAACGGTTCGATAGAATGTCGCAAATTTTGGTGTGAAAGGGCTCCCTATTTTTACCTACAAACCCTCCAAATTTGGTGGTCCTAGCTTCCATAGTTTTTTTATGGCGAATTTTTGTAGGTTTAAAAAATAGCCCAAAAATCGAACGGAAATTCCCTACAGAAATTCCATTCGCGAATTTTAAAAATCTGAGATAGCCAAAATGTTGCTTTCGAAGAGTACATCAATTTAGAAAAAAAAGTTTCTCTCTAGGCCCAATAGGACCCGACTTTCATAGGGTCAAATTTCACGAATTTGACACATTTCGGCCGCGACAATTCCCTATAACCGTTGCACCGAATTTCAAACCGCTCACACAGTACTTCCCATTGAGACACATGAACAATATCCCGCAAGCGTTTTCTCGTAGCTCAATTTTTGACCCTGGCGCAAGCGTCCGAAATTTCGATGGCGGTCACGGAAATGGGCCAAACTTTGACCCCCCATATCTCGGGCCCTAATTGTCCGATCGACTTGAAATTTGAAACGTGGCCTAAAAGGGTTTAACCTTCGTCCCATGCACGCCAATCGCGGCTCACCATGGGGTCCGGGCCTTTTCGCCGTAATGGTAAAACAAAAACTCGCGAATATCTCCGAAACGGTTCGATAGAATGTCGCAAATTTTGGTGTGAAAGGGCTCCCTATTTTTACCTACAAACCCTCCAAATTTGGTGGTCCTAGCTTCCATAAATTTTTTTATGGCGAATTTTTTTAGGTTTAAAAAATAGCCCAAAAATCGAACGGAAATTCCCTACAGAAATTCCATTCGCAAATTTTAAAAATCCGAGATAGCCAAAATGTTGCTCTCGAAGAGTACATCAATTTAGAAAAAAAAAGTTTCTCTCTAGGCCCAATAGGACCCGAAACTCTAGGCCCAATCGCGGCGCACCGGTCAAAGTTCACGAATTTGACACATTTCGGCCGTGTCAATTCCCTATAACCGTTGCACCGAATTTCAAACCGCTCACACAGTACTTCCCTTTGGGACACATGAACAAACCTCCGCAAGCGTTTTCTCGTAGCTCAAATTTGACCCTGGCGCAAGCGTCCGAAATTTCGATAGGTTCACGGAAATGGGCAAACTTTGACCCCCCATATCTCGGCCCCTAATTGTCCGATCGACATGAAATTTTAAACGTGGCCTAAAAGGGTTTCGGCCTTCGTCCCCATGCTCGCGAATCGTGGTTCACCATGGGGGGTCCAGGCCTTTTCGCCGTAATGTTAAAACAAAAACACGCGAATATCTCCGAAACGGTTCGATAGAATGTCGCAAATTTTCGTGTGAAAGGGCTCCCTATTTTTACCTACAAAACCTCTAAATTTGGTGGTCCTAGCTTCCATAGTTTTTTTATGGCGAAGTTTTGAAGGTTTAAAAAATAGCCCAAAAATCGAACGGAAATTCCCTACAGGAATTCCATTCGCGAATTTTAAAAATCCGAGATAGCCAAAATGTTGCTCTCGAAGAGTACATCAATTTAGAAAAAAAAAGTTTCTCTCTAGGCCCAATAGGACCCGACTTTCATAGGGTCAAATTTCACGAATTTGACACATTTCGGCCGCGACAATTCCCTATAACCGTTGCACCGAATTTCAAACCGCTCACACAGTACTTCCCATTGAGACACATGAACAATCCCCCGCAAGCGTTTTCTCGTAGCTCAAATTTGACCCCGGCGCAAGCGTCCGAAATTTCGATGGGGTCACGGAAATGGGCCAAACTTTGACCCCCATATCTCGGGCCCTAATTGTCCGATCGACTTGAAATTTGAAACGTGGCCTAACAGGGTTTCGGCCTTTCTCCCCATGCTCGCCAATCGCGGCTCACCATGGGGGTCCGGGCGTTTTCGCCGTAATGGTAAAACTAAAACTCGCGAATATCTCCGAAACGGTTCGATAGAATATCGGAAATTTTGGTGTGAAAGGGCTCCCTATTTTTACCTACAAACCCTCCAAATTTGGTGGTCCTAGCTTCCATTGTTTTTTTATGGGAAATTTTTGAAAGTTTAAAAAATAGCCCAAAAATCGAACGGAAATTCCCTACAGAAACTCCATTCGCGAATTTTAAAAATCCGAGATAGCCAAAATGTTGCTCTCGAAGAGTACATCAATTTAGAAAAAAAAAGTTTCTCTCTAGGCCCAATAGGACCCGAATCTCTAGGCCCAATCGCGGCGCACCGGTCAAAGTTCACGAATTTGACACATTTCGGCCGCGACAATTCCCTATAACCGTTGCACCGAATTTCAAACCGCTCACACAGTACTTCCCTTTGGGACACATGAACAAACCTCCGCAAGCGTTTTCTCGTAGCTCAAATTTGACCCTGGCGCAAGCGTCCGAAATTTCGATAGGTTCACGGAAATGGGCCAAACTTTGACCCTCATATCTCGGCCCCTAATTGTCCGATCGACTTGAAATTTGAAACGTGGCCTAAAAGGGTTTAACCTTCGTCCCCATGCTCGCCAATCGCGGCTCACCATGGGGGTCCGGGCCTTTTCGCCGTAATGGTAAAACAAAAACTCGCGAATATCTCCGAAACGGTTCGATAGAATGTCTCAAATTTTGGTGTGAAAGGGCTCCCTATTTTTACCTACAAACCCTCCAAATTTGGTGGTCCTAGCTTCCATAGTTTTTTTTATGGCGAATTTTTGTAGGTTTAAAAAATAGCCCAAAAATCGAACGGAAATTCCCTACAGAAATTCCATTCGCGAATTTTAAAAATCCGAGATAGCCAAAATGTTGCTCTCGAAGAGTACATCAATTTAGAAAAAAAAAGTTTCTCTCTAGGCCCAATAGGACCCGACTTTCATAGCGTCAAATTTCACGAATTTGACACATTTCGGCCGCGACAATTCCCTATAACCGTTGCACCGAATTTCAAACCGCTCA
Source organism: Stegodyphus dumicola (assembly GCF_044657685.1). Lineage (NCBI taxonomy): Eukaryota > Metazoa > Arthropoda > Arachnida > Araneae > Eresidae > Stegodyphus > Stegodyphus dumicola. The sequence goes on along the minus strand of NC_140769.1, from coordinate 285,945,148 downwards.
CACAGTACTTCCCTTTGGGACACATGAACAAACCTCCGCAAGCGTTTTCTCGTAGCTCAAATTTGACCCTGTCGCAAGCGTCCGAAATTTCGATAGCTTCACGGAAATGGGCCAAACTTTGACCCCCCATATCTCATCCCCTAATTGTCCGATCGACATGAAATTTGAAACGTGGCCTAAAAGGGTTTCGGCCTTCGTCCCCATGCTCGCGAATCGTGGTTCACCATGGGGGTCCAGGCCTTTTCGCCGTAATGTTAAAACAAATACACGCGAATATCTCCGAAACGGTTCGATAGAATGTCGCAAATTTTGGTGTGAAAGGGCTCCCTATTTTTACCTACAAAACCTCTAAATTTGGTGGTCCTAGCTTCCATAGTTTTTTTATGGCGAATTTTTGAAGGTTTAAAAAATAGCCCAAAAATCGAACGGAAATTCCCTACAGAAACTCCATTCGCGAATTTTAAAAATCCGAGATAGCCAAAATGTTACTCTCGAAGAGTACATCAATTTAGAAAAAAAAAGTTTCTCTCTAGGCCCAATAGGACCCGAATCTCTAGGCCCAATCGCGGCGCACCGGTCAAAGTTCACGAATTTGACACATCTCGGCCGCGACAATTCCCTATAACCGTTGCACCGAATTTCAAACCGCTCACACAGTACTTCCCTTTGGGACACATGAACAAACCTCCGCAAGCGTTTTCTCGTAGCTCAAATTTGACCCTGTCGCAAGCGTCCGAAATTTCGATAGGTTCACGGAAATGGGCCAAACTTTGACCCCCCATATCTCGTCCCCTAATTGTCCGATCGACATGAAATTTGAAACGTGGCCTAAAAGGGTTTCGGCCTTCGTCCCCATGCTCGCGAATCGTGGTTCACCATGGGGGGTCCAGGCCTTTTCGCCGTAATGTTAAAACAAATACACGCGAATATCTCCGAAACGGTTCGATAGAATGTCGCAAATTTTGGTGTGAAAGGGCTCCCTATTTTTACCTACAAAACCTCTAAATTTGGTGGTCCTAGCTTCCATAGTTTTTTTATGGCGAATTTTTGTAGGTTTAAAAAATAGCCCAAAAATCGAACGGAAATTCCCTACAGAAACTCCATTCGCGAATTTTAAAAATCCGAGATAGCCAAAATGTTACTCTCGAAGAGTACATCAATTTAGAAAAAAAAAGTTTCTCTCTAGGCCCAATAGGACCCGAATCTCTAGGCCCAATCGCGGCGCACCGGTCAAAGTTCACGAATTTGACACATCTCGGCCGCGACAATTCCCTATAACCGTTGCACCGAATTTCAAACCGCTCACACAGTACTTCCCATTGAGACACATGAACAATCCCCCGCAAGCGTTTTCTCGTAGCTCAATTTTTGACCCTGGCGCAAGCGTCCGAAATTTCGATGGCGGTCACGGAAATGGGCCAAACTTTGACCCCCCATATCTCGGGCCCTAATTGTCCGATCGACTTGAAATTTGAAACGTGGCCTAAAAGGGTTTAACCTTCGTCCCCATGCTCGCCAATCGCGGCTCACCATGGGGGTCCGGGCCTTTTCGCCGTAATGGTAAAACAAAAACTCGCGAATATCTCCGAAACGGTTCGATAGAATGTCGCAAATTTTGGTGTGAAAGGGCTCCCTATTTTTACCTACAAACCCTCCAAATTTGGTGGTCCTAGCTTCCATAGTTTTTTTATGGCGAATTTTTGTAGGTTTAAAAAATAGCCCAAAAATCGAACGGAAATTCCCTACAGAAATTCCATTCGCGAATTTTAAAAATCTGAGATAGCCAAAATGTTGCTTTCGAAGAGTACATCAATTTAGAAAAAAAAAGTTTCTCTCTAGGCCCAATAGGACCCGACTTTCATAGGGTCAAATTTCACGAATTTGACACATTTCGGCCGCGACAATTCCCTATAACCGTTGCACCGAATTTCAAACCGCTCACACAGTACTTCCCATTGAGACACATGAACAATATCCCGCAAGCGTTTTCTCGTAGCTCAATTTTTGACCCTGGCGCAAGCGTCCGAAATTTCGATGGCGGTCACGGAAATGGGCCAAACTTTGACCCCCCATATCTCGGGCCCTAATTGTCCGATCGACTTGAAATTTGAAACGTGGCCTAAAAGGGTTTAACCTTCGTCCCCATGCACGCCAATCGCGGCTCACCATGGGGGTCCGGGCCTTTTCGCCGTAATGGTAAAACAAAAACTCGCGAATATCTCCGAAACGGTTCGATAGAATGTCGCAAATTTTGGTGTGAAAGGGCTCCCTATTTTTACCTACAAACCCTCCAAATTTGGTGGTCCTAGCTTCCATAAATTTTTTTATGGCGAATTTTTTTAGGTTTAAAAAATAGCCCAAAAATCGAACGGAAATTCCCTACAGAAATTCCATTCGCAAATTTTAAAAATCCGAGATAGCCAAAATGTTGCTCTCGAAGAGTACATCAATTTAGAAAAAAAAAGTTTCTCTCTAGGCCCAATAGGACCCGAAACTCTAGGCCCAATCGCGGCGCACCGGTCAAAGTTCACGAATTTGACACATTTCGGCCGTGTCAATTCCCTATAACCGTTGCACCGAATTTCAAACCGCTCACACAGTACTTCCCTTTGGGACACATGAACAAACCTCCGCAAGCGTTTTCTCGTAGCTCAAATTTGACCCTGGCGCAAGCGTCCGAAATTTCGATAGGTTCACGGAAATGGGCCAAACTTTGACCCCCCATATCTCGGCCCCTAATTGTCCGATCGACATGAAATTTTAAACGTGGCCTAAAAGGGTTTCGGCCTTCGTCCCCATGCTCGCGAATCGTGGTTCACCATGGGGGGTCCAGGCCTTTTCGCCGTAATGTTAAAACAAAAACACGCGAATATCTCCGAAACGGTTCGATAGAATGTCGCAAATTTTCGTGTGAAAGGGCTCCCTATTTTTACCTACAAAACCTCTAAATTTGGTGGTCCTAGCTTCCATAGTTTTTTTATGGCGAAGTTTTGAAGGTTTAAAAAATAGCCCAAAAATCGAACGGAAATTCCCTACAGGAATTCCATTCGCGAATTTTAAAAATCCGAGATAGCCAAAATGTTGCTCTCGAAGAGTACATCAATTTAGAAAAAAAAAGTTTCTCTCTAGGCCCAATAGGACCCGACTTTCATAGGGTCAAATTTCACGAATTTGACACATTTCGGCCGCGACAATTCCCTATAACCGTTGCACCGAATTTCAAACCGCTCACACAGTACTTCCCATTGAGACACATGAACAATCCCCCGCAAGCGTTTTCTCGTAGCTCAAATTTGACCCCGGCGCAAGCGTCCGAAATTTCGATGGGGTCACGGAAATGGGCCAAACTTTGACCCCCATATCTCGGGCCCTAATTGTCCGATCGACTTGAAATTTGAAACGTGGCCTAACAGGGTTTCGGCCTTTCTCCCCATGCTCGCCAATCGCGGCTCACCATGGGGGTCCGGGCGTTTTCGCCGTAATGGTAAAACTAAAACTCGCGAATATCTCCGAAACGGTTCGATAGAATATCGGAAATTTTGGTGTGAAAGGGCTCCCTATTTTTACCTACAAACCCTCCAAATTTGGTGGTCCTAGCTTCCATTGTTTTTTTATGGGAAATTTTTGAAAGTTTAAAAAATAGCCCAAAAATCGAACGGAAATTCCCTACAGAAACTCCATTCGCGAATTTTAAAAATCCGAGATAGCCAAAATGTTGCTCTCGAAGAGTACATCAATTTAGAAAAAAAAAGTTTCTCTCTAGGCCCAATAGGACCCGAATCTCTAGGCCCAATCGCGGCGCACCGGTCAAAGTTCACGAATTTGACACATTTCGGCCGCGACAATTCCCTATAACCGTTGCACCGAATTTCAAACCGCTCACACAGTACTTCCCTTTGGGACACATGAACAAACCTCCGCAAGCGTTTTCTCGTAGCTCAAATTTGACCCTGGCGCAAGCGTCCGAAATTTCGATAGGTTCACGGAAATGGGCCAAACATTGACCCCTCATATCTCGGCCCCTAATTGTCCGATCGACTTGAAATTTGAAACGTGGCCTAAAAGGGTTTAACCTTCGTCCCCATGCTCGCCAATCGCGGCTCACCATGGGGGTCCGGGCCTTTTCGCCGTAATGGTAAAACAAAAACTCGCGAATATCTCCGAAACGGTTCGATAGAATGTCTCAAATTTTGGTGTGAAAGGGCTCCCTATTTTTACCTACAAACCCTCCAAATTTGGTGGTCCTAGCTTCCATAGTTTTTTTTATGGCGAATTTTTGTAGGTTTAAAAAATAGCCCAAAAATCGAACGGAAATTCCCTACAGAAATTCCATTCGCGAATTTTAAAAATCCGAGATAGCCAAAATGTTGCTCTCGAAGAGTACATCAATTTAGAAAAAAAAAGTTTCTCTCTAGGCCCAATAGGACCCGACTTTCATAGCGTCAAATTTCACGAATTTGACACATTTCGGCCGCGACAATTCCCTATAACCGTTGCACCGAATTTCAAACCGCTCACACAGTACTTCCCTTTGGGACACATGAACAAACCTCCGCAAGCGTTTTCTCGTAGCTCAAATTTGACCCTGTCGCAAGCGTCCGAAATTTCGATAGGTTCACGGAAATGGGCCAAACTTTGACCCCCCATATCTCATCCCCTAATTGTCCGATCGACATGAAATTTGAAACGTGGCCTAAAAGGGTTTCGGCCTTCGTCCCCATGCTCGCGAATCGTGGTTCACCATGGGGGGTCCAGGCCTTTTCGCCGTAATGTTAAAACAAATACACGCGAATATCTCCGAAACGGTTCGATAGAATGTCGCAAATTTTGGTGTGAAAGGGCTCCCTATTTTTACCTACAAAACCTCTAAATTTGGTGGTCCTAGCTTCCATAGTTTTTTTATGGCGAATTTTTGAAGGTTTAAAAAATAGCCCAAAAATCGAACGGAAATTCCCTACAGAAACTCCATTCGCGAATTTTAAAAATCCGAGATAGCCAAAATGTTACTCTCGAAGAGTACATCAATTTAGAAAAAAAAAGTTTCTCTCTAGGCCCAATAGGACCCGAATCTCTAGGCCCAATCGCGGCGCACCGGTCAAAGTTCACGAATTTGACACATCTCGGCCGCGACAATTCCCTATAACCGTTGCACCGAATTTCAAACCGCTCACACAGTACTTCCCTTTGGGACACATGAACAAACCTCCGCAAGCGTTTTCTCGTAGCTCAAATTTGACCCTGTCGCAAGCGTCCGAAATTTCGATAGGTTCACGGAAATGGGCCAAACTTTGACCCCCCATATCTCGTCCCCTAATTGTCCGATCGACATGAAATTTGAAACGTGGCCTAAAAGGGTTTCGGCCTTCGTCCCCATGCTCGCGAATCGTGGTTCACCATGGGGGGTCCAGGCCTTTTCGCCGTAATGTTAAAACAAATACACGCGAATATCTCCGAAACGGTTCGATAGAATGTCGCAAATTTTGGTGTGAAAGGGCTCCCTATTTTTACCTACAAAACCTCTAAATTTGGTGGTCCTAGCTTCCATAGTTTTTTTATGGCGAATTTTTGTAAGTTTAAAAAATAGCCCAAAAATCGAACGGAAATTCCCTACAGAAACTCCATTCGCGAATTTTAAAAATCCGAGATAGCCAAAATGTTACTCTCGAAGAGTACATCAATTTAGAAAAAAAAAGTTTCTCTCTAGGCCCAATAGGACCCGAATCTCTAGGCCCAATCGCGGCGCACCGGTCAAAGTTCACGAATTTGACACATCTCGGCCGCGACAATTCCCTATAACCGTTGCACCGAATTTCAAACCGCTCACACAGTACTTCCCATTGAGACACATGAACAATCCCCCGCAAGCGTTTTCTCGTAGCTCAATTTTTGACCCTGGCGCAAGCGTCCGAAATTTCGATGGCGGTCACGGAAATGGGCCAAACTTTGACCCCCCATATCTCGGGCCCTAATTGTCCGATCGACTTGAAATTTGAAACGTGGCCTAAAAGGGTTTAACCTTCGTCCCCATGCTCGCCAATCGCGGCTCACCATGGGGGTCCGGGCCTTTTCGCCGTAATGGTAAAACAAAAACTCGCGAATATCTCCGAAACGGTTCGATAGAATGTCGCAAATTTTGGTGTGAAAGGGCTCCCTATTTTTACCTACAAACCCTCCAAATTTGGTGGTCCTAGCTTCCATAGTTTTTTTATGGCGAATTTTTGTAGGTTTAAAAAATAGCCCAAAAATCGAACGGAAATTCCCTACAGAAATTCCATTCGCGAATTTTAAAAATCCGAGATAGCCAAAATGTTGCTCTCGAAGAGTACATCAATTTAGAAAAAAAAAGTTTCTCTCTAGGCCCAATAGGACCCGACTTTCATAGGGTCAAATTTCACGAATTTGACACATTTCGGCCGCGACAATTCCCTATAACCGTTGCACCGAATTTCAAACCGCTCAGACAGTACTTCCCATTGAGACACATGAACAATCCCCCGCAAGCGTTTTCTCGTAGCTCAATTTTTGACCCTGGCGCAAGCGTCCGTAATTTCGATGGCGGTCACGGAAATGGGCCAAACTTTGACCCCCCATATCTCGGGCCCTAATTGTCCGATCGACTTGAAATTTGAAACGTGGCCTAAAAGGGTTTAACCTTCGTCCCCATGCTCGCCAATCGCGGCTCACCATGGGGGTCCGGGCCTTTTCGCCGTAATGGTAAAACAAAAACTCGCGAATATCTCCGAAACGGTTCGATAGAATGTCGCAAATTTTGGTGTGAAAGGGCTCCCTATTTTTACCTACAAACCCTCCAAATTTGGTGGTCCTAGCTTCCATAAATTTTTTTATGGCGAATTTTTGTAGGTTTAAAAAATAGCCCAAAAATCGAACGGAAATTCCCTACAGAAATTCCATTCGCAAATTTTAAAAATCCGAGATAGCCAAAATGTTGCTCTCGAAGAGTACATCAATTTAGAAAAAAAAGTTTCTCTCTAGGCCCAATAGGACCCGAATCTCTAGGCCCAATCGCGGCGCACCGGTCAAAGTTCACGAATTTGACACATTTCGGCCGCGTCAATTCCCTATAACCGTTGCACCGAATTTCAAACCGCTCACACAGTACTTCCCTTTGGGACACATGAACAAACCTCCGCAAGCGTTTTCTCGTAGCTCAAATTTGACCCTGTCGCAAGCGTCCGAAATTTCGATAGGTTCACGGAAATGGGCCAAACTTTGACCCCCCATAGCTCATCCCCTAATTTTCCGATCGACATGAAATTTGAAACGTGGCCTAAAACGGTTTCGGCCTTCGTCCCCATGCTCGCGAATCGTGGTTCACCATGGGGGGTCCAGGCCTTTTCTCCGTAATGTTAAAACAAATACACGCGAATATCTCCGAAACGGTTCGATAGAATGTCGCAAATTTTGGTGTGAAAGGGCTCCCTATTTTTACCTACAAAACCTCTAAATTTGGTGGTCCTAGCTTCCATAGTTTTTTTATGGCGAATTTTTGAAGGTTTAAAAAATAGCCCAAAAATCGAACGGAAATTCCCTACAGAAACTCCATTCGCGAATTTTAAAAATCCGAGATAGCCAAAATGTTACTCTCGAAGAGTACATCAATTTAGAAAAAAAAAGTTTCTCTCTAGGCCCAATAGGACCCGAATCTCTAGGCCCAATCGCGGCGCACCGGTCAAAGTTCACGAATTTGACACATCTCGGCCGCGACAATTCCCTATAACCGTTGCACCGAATTTCAAACCGCTCACACAGTACTTGAGACACATGAACAATCTCCCGCAAGCGTTTTCTCGTAGCTCAATTTTTGACCCTGGCGCAAGCGTCCGAAATTTCGATGGCGGTCACGGAAATGGGCCAAACTTTGACCCCCCATATCTCGGGCCCTAATTGTCCGATCGACTTGAAATTTGAAACGTGGCCTAAAAGGGTTAACCTTCGTCCCCATGCTCGCCAATCGCGGCTCACCATGGGGGTCCGGGCCTTTTCGCCGTAATGGTAAAACAAAAACTCGCGAATATCTCCGAAACGGTTCGATAGAATGTCGCAAATTTTGGTGTGAAAGGGCTCCCTATTTTTACCTACAAACCCTCCAAATTTGGTGGTCCTAGCTTCCATAGTTTTTTTATGGCGAATTTTTGTAGGTTTAAAAAATAGCCCAAAAATCGAACGGAAATTCCCTACAGAAATTCCATTCGCGAATTTTAAAAATCTGAGATAGCCAAAATGTTGCTCTCGAAGAGTACAGCAATTTAGAAAAAAAAAGTTTCTCTCTAGGCCCAATAGGACCCGACTTTCATAGGGTCAAATTTCACGAATTTGACACATTTCGGCCGCGACAATTCCCTATAACCGTTGCACCGAATTTCAAACCGCTCACACAGTACTTCCCATTGAGACACATGAACAATCCCCCGCAAGCGTTTTCTCGTAGCTCAATTTTTGACCCTGGCGCAAGCGTCCGAAATTTCGATGGCGGTCACGGAAATGGGCCAAACTTTGACCCCCCATATCTCGGGCCCTAATTGTCCGATCGACTTGAAATTTGAAACGTGGCCTAAAAGGGTTTAACCTTCGTCCCCATGCACGCCAATCGCGGCTCACCATGCGGGTCCGGGCCTTTTCGCCGTAATGGTAAAACAAAAACTCGCGAATATCTCCGAAACGGTTCGATAGAATGTCGCAAATTTTGGTGTGAAAGGGCTCCCTATTTTTACCTACAAACCCTCCAAATTTGGTGGTCCTAGCTTCCATAGTTTTTTTTATGGCGAATTTTTGTAGGTTTAAAAAATAGCCCAAAAATCGAACGGAAATTCCCTACAGAAATTCCATTCGCAAATTTTAAAAATCCGAGATAGCCAAAATGTTGCTCTCGAAGAGTACATCAATTTAGAAAAAAAAAGTTTCTCTCTAGGCCCAATAGGACCCGAATCTCTAGGCCCAATCGCGGCGCACCGGTCAAAGTTCACGAATTTGACACATTTCGGCCGCGTCAATTCCCTATAACCGTTGCACCGAATTTCAAACCGCTCACACAGTACTTCCCTTTGGGACACATGAACAAACCTCCGCAAGCGTTTTCTCGTAGCTCAAATTTGACCCTGGCGCAAGCGTCCGAAATTTCGATAGGTTCACGGAAATGGGCCAAACTTTGACCCCCCATATCTCGGCCCCTAATTGTCCGATCGACATGAAATTTGAAACGTGGCCTAACAGGGTTTCGGCCTTTCTCCCCATGCTCGCCAATCGCGGCTCACCATGGGGGTCCGGGCCTTTTCGCCGTAATGGTAAAACTAAAACTCGCGAATATCTCCGAAACGGTTCGATAGAATGTCGCAAATTTTGGTGTGAAAGGGCTCCCTATTTTTACCTACAAACCCTCCAAATTTGGTGGTCCTAGCTTCCATAGTTTTTTTTATGGCGAATTTTTGTAGGTTTAAAAAATAGCCCAAAAATCGAACGGAAATTCCCTACAGAAATTCCATTCGCAAATTTTAAAAATCCGAGATAGCCAAAATGTTGCTCTCGAAGAGTACATCAATTTAGAAAAAAAAAGTTTCTCTCTAGGCCCAATAGGACCCGAATCTCTAGGCCCAATCGCGGCGCACCGGTCAAAGTTCACGAATTTGACACATTTCGGCCGCGTCAATTCCCTATAACCGTTGCACCGAATTTCAAACCGCTCACACAGTACTTCCCTTTGGGACACATGAACAAACCTCCGCAAGCGTTTTCTCGTAGCTCAAATTTGACCCTGGCGCAAGCGTCCGAAATTTCGATAGGTTCACGGAAATGGGCCAAACTTTGACCCCCCATATCTCGGCCCCTAATTGTCCGATCGACATGAAATTTGAAACGTGGCCTAACAGGGTTTCGGCCTTTCTCCCCATGCTCGCCAATCGCGGCTCACCATGGGGGTCCGGGCCTTTTCGCCGTAATGGTAAAACTAAAACTCGCGAATATCTCCGAAACGGTTCGATAGAATATCGGAAATTTTGGTGTGAAAGGGCTCCCTATTTTTACCTACAAACCCTCCAAATTTGGTGGTCCTAGCTTCCATTGTTTTTTTATGGGAAATTTTTGAAAGTTTAAAAAATAGCCCAAAAATCGAACGGAAATTCCCTACAGAAACTCCATTCGCGAATTTTAAAAATCCGAGATAGCCAAAATGTTGCTCTCGAAGAGTACATCAATTTAGAAAAAAAAAGTTTCTCTCTAGCCCCAATAGGACCCGAATCTCTAGGCCCAATCGCGGCGCACCGGTCAAAGTTCACGAATTTGACACATTTCGGCCGCGACAATTCCCTATAACCGTTGCACCGAATTTCAAACCGCTCACACAGTACTTCCCTTTGGGACACATGAACAAACCTCCGCAAGCGTTTTCTCGTAGCTCAAATTTGACCCTGTCGCAAGCGTCCGAAATTTCGATAGGTTCACGGAAATGGGCCAAACTTTGACCCCCCATATCTCGTCCCCTAATTGTCCGATCGACATGAAATTTGAAACGTGGCCTAAAAGGGTTTCGGCCTTCGTCCCCATGCTCGCGAATCGTGGTTCACCATGGGGGGTCCAGGCCTTTTCGCCGTAATGTTAAAACAAATACACGCGAATATCTCCGAAACGGTTCGATAGAATGTCGCAAATTTTCGTGTGAAAGGGCTCCCTATTTTTACCTACAAAACCTCTAAATTTGGTGGTCCTAGCTTCCATAGTTTTTTTATGGCGAATTTTTGAAGGTTTAAAAAATAGCCCAAAAATCGAACGGAAATTCCCTACAGAAACTCCATTCGCGAATTTTAAAAATCCGAGATAGCCAAAATGTTACTCTCGAAGAGTACATCAATTTAGAAAAAAAAAGTTTCTCTCTAGGCCCAATAGGACCCGAATCTCTAGGCCCAATCGCGGCGCACCGGTCAAAGTTCACGAATTTGACACATCTCGGCCGCGACAATTCCCTATAACCGTTGCACCGAATTTCAAACCGCTCACACAGTACTTCCCATTGAGACACATGAACAATCCCCCGCAAGCATTTTCTCGTAGCACAATTTTTGACCCTGGCGCAAGCGTCCGAAATTTCGATGGCGGTCACGGAAATGGGCCAAACTTTGACCCCCCATATCTCGGGCCCTAATTGTCCGATCGACTTGAAATTTGAAACGTGGCCTAAAAGGGTTTAACCTTCGTCCCCATGCTCGCCAATCGCGGCTCACCATGGGGGTCCGGGCCTTTTCGCCGTAATGGTAAAACAAAAACTCGCGAATATCTCCGAAACGGTTCGATAGAATGTCGCAAATTTTGGTGTGAAAGGGCTCCCTATATTTACCTACAAACCCTCCAAATTTGCTGGTCCTAGCTTCCATAGTTTTTTTATGGCGAATTTTTGTAGGTTTAAAAAATAGCCCAAAAATCGAACGGAAATTCCCTACAGAAATTCCATTCGCGAATTTTAAAAATCCGAGATAGCCAAAATGTTGCTCTCGAAGAGTACATCAATTTAGAAAAAAAAAGTTTCTCTCTAGGCCCAATAGGACCCGACTTTCATAGGGTCAAATTTCACGAATTTGACACATTTCGGCCGCGACAATTCCCTATAACCGTTGCACCGAATTTCAAACCGCTCAGACAGTACTTCCCATTGAGACACATGAACAATCCCCCGCAAGCGTTTTCTCGTAGCTCAATTTTTGACCCTGGCGCAAGCGTCCGTAATTTCGATGGCGGTCACGGAAATGGGCCAAACTTTGACCCCCCATATCTCGGGCCCTAATTGTCCGATCGACTTGAAATTTGAAACGTGGCCTAAAAGGGTTTAACCTTCGTCCCCATGCTCGCCAATCGCGGCTCACCATGGGGGTCCGGGCCTTTTCGCCGTAATGGTAAAACAAAAACTCGCGAATATCTCCGAAACGGTTCGATAGAATATCGCAAATTTTGGTGTGAAAGGGCTCCCTATTTTTACCTACAAGCCCTCCAAATTTGCTGGTCCTAGCTTCCATAGTTTTTTTTATGGCGAATTTTTGTAGGTTTAAAAAATAGCCCAAAAATCGAACGGAAATTCCCTACAGAAATTCCATTCGCGAATTTTAAAAATCCGAGATAGCCAAAATGTTGCTCTCGAAGAGTACATCAATTTAGAAAAAAAAAGTTTCTCTCTAGGCCCAATAGGACCCGAATCTCTAGGCCGATCGCGGCGCACCGGTCAAAGTTCACGAATTTGACACATTTCGGCCGCGACAATTCCCTATAACCGTTGCACCGAATTTCAAACCGCTCACACAGTACTTCCCTTTGGGACACATGAACAAACATCCGCAAGCGTTTTCTCGTCGCTCAAATTTGACCCTGGCGCAAGCGTCCGAAATTTCGATAGGTTCACGGAAATGGGCCAAACTTTGACCCCCCATATCTCTGCCCCTAATTGTCCGATCGACATGAAATTTGAAACGTGGCCTAAAAGGGTTTCGGCCTTCGTCCCCATGCTCGCGAATCGTGGTTCACCATGGGGGGTCCAGGCCTTTTCGCCGTAATGTTAAAACAAAAACACGCGAAAATCTCCGAAACGGTTTGATAGAATGTCGCAAATTTTGGTGTGAAAGGACTCCCTATTTTTACCTACAAACCCTCCAAATTTTGGTGGTCCTAGCTTCCATAGTTTTTTTATGGCGAATTTTTGAATGTTTAAAAAATAGCCCAAAAATCGAACGGAAATTCCCTACAGAAACTCCATTCGCGAATTTTAAAAATCCGAGACAGCCAAAATGTTGCTCTCGAAGAGTACATCAATTTAGAAAAAAAAAGTTTCTCTCTAGGCCCAATAGGACCCGAATCTCTAGGCCCAATCGCGGCGCACCGGTCAAAGTTCACGAATTTGACACATCTCGGCCGCGACAATTCCCTATAACCGTTGCACCGAATTTCAAACCGCTCACACAGTACTTCCCATTGAAACACATGAACAATCCCCCGCAAGCGTTTTCTCGTAGCTCAATTTTTGACCCTGGCGCAAGCGTCCGAAATTTCGATGGCGGTCACGGAAATGGGCCAAACTTTGACCCCCTATATCTCGGGCCCTAATTGTCCGATCGACTTGAAATTTGAAACGTGGCCTAAAAGGGTTTAACCTTCGTCCCCATGCTAGCCAATCGCGGCTCACCATGGGGGTCCGGGCCTTTTCGCCGTAATGGTAAAACAAAAACTCGCGAATATCTCCGAAACGGTTCGATAGAATGTCTCAAATTTTGGTGTGAAAGGGCTCCCTATTTTTACCTACAAACCCTCCAAATTTGGTGGTCCTAGCTTCCATAGTTTTTTTATGGCGAATTTTTGTAGGTTTAAAAAATAGCCCAAAAATCGAACGGAAATTCCCTACAGAAATTCCATTCGCGAATTTTAAAAATCGGAGATAGCCAAAATGTTGCTCTCGAAGAGTACATCAATTTAGAAAAAAAAAGTTTCTCTCTAGGCCCAATAGGACCCGACTTTCATAGGGTCAAATTTCACGAATTTGACACATTTCGGCCGCGACAATTCCCTATAACCGTTGCACCGAATTTCAAACCGCTCACACAGTACTTCCCATTGAGACACATGAACAATCCCCCGCAAGCGTTTTCTCGTAGCTCAAATTTGACCCTGGCGCAAGCGTCCGAAATTTCGATAGGTTCACGGAAATGGGCCAAACTTTGACCCCCCATATCTCTGCCCCTAATTGTCCGATCGACATGAAATTTGAAACGTGGCCTAACAGGGTTTCGGCCTTTCTCCCCATGCTCGCCAATCGCGGCTCACCATGGGGGTCCGGGCCTTTTTGCCGTAATGGTAAAACTAAATCTCGCGAATATCTCCGAAACGGTTCGATAGAATATCGCAAATTTTGGTGTGAAAGGGCTCCCTATTTTTACCTACAAGCCCTCCAAATTTGCTGGTCCTAGCTTCCATAGTTTTTTTTATGGCGAATTTTTGTAGGTTTAAAAAATAGCCCAAAAATCGAACGGAAATTCCCTACAGAAATTCCATTCGCGAATTTTAAAAATCCGAGATAGCCAAAATGTTGCTCTCGAAGAGTACATCAATTTAGAAAAAAAAAGTTTCTCTCTAGGGCCAATAGGACCCGACTTTCATAGGGTCAAATTTCACGAAATTGACACATTTCGGCCGCGACAATTCCCTATAACCGTTGCACCGAATTTCAAACCGCTCACACAGTACTTCCCATTGAGACACATGAACAATCCCCCGCAAGCGTTTTCTCGTAGCTCAAATTTGACCCCGGCGCAAGCGTCCGAAATTTCGATGGGGTCACGGAAATGGGCCAAACTTTGACCCCCATATCTCGGGCCCTAATTGTCCGATCGACTTGAAATTTGAAACGTGGCCTAACAGGGTTTCGGCCTTTCTCCCCATGCTCGCCAATCGCGGCTCACCATGGGGGTCCGGGCCTTTTCGCCGTAATGGTAAAACTAAAACTCGCGAATATCTCCGAAACGGTTCGATAGAATATCGGAAATTTTGGTGTGAAAGGGCTCCCTATTTTTACCTACAAACCCTCCAAATTTGGTGGTCCTAGCTTCCATTGTTTTTTTATGGGAAATTTTTGAAAGTTTAAAAAATAGCCCAAAAATCGAACGGAAATTCCCTACAGAAACTCCATTCGCGAATTTTAAAAATCCGAGATAGCCAAAATGTTGCTCTCGAAGAGTACATCAATTTAGAAAAAAAAAGTTTCTCTCTAGGCCCAATAGGACCCGAATCTCTAGGCCCAATCGGTCAAAGTTCACGAATTTGACACATTTCGGCCGCGACAATTCCCTATAACCGTTGCACCGAATTTCAAACCGCTCACACAGTACTTCCCTTTGGGACACATGAACAAACATCCGCAAGCGTTTTCTCGTAGCTCAAATTTGACCCTGGCGCAAGCGTCCGAAATTTCGATAGGTTCACGGAAATGGGCCAAACTTTGACCCCCCATATCTCTGCCCCTAATTGTCCGATCGACATGAAATTTGAAACGTGGCCTAAAAGGGTTTCGGCCTTCGTCCCCATGCTCGCGAATCGTGGTTCACCATGGGGGGTCCAGGCCTTTTCGCCGTAATGTTAAAACAAAAACACGCGAAAATCTCCGAAACGGTTTGATAGAATGTCGCAAATTTTGGTGTGAAAGGACTCCCTATTTTTACCTACAAACCCTCCAAATTTTGGTGGTCCTAGCTTCCATAGTTTTTTTATGGCGAATTTTTGTAGGTTTAAAAAATAGCCCAAAAATCGAACGGAAATTCCCTACAGAAATTCCATTCGCGAATTTTAAAAATCGGAGATAGCCAAAATGTTGCTCTCGAAGAGTACATCAATTTAGAAAAAAAAAGTTTCTCTCTAGGCCCAATAGGACCCGACTTTCATAGGGTCAAATTTCACGAATTTGACACATTTCGGCCGCGACAATTCCCTATAACCGTTGCACCGAATTTCAAACCGCTCACACAGTACTTCCCATTGAGACACATGAACAATCCCCCGCAAGCGTTTTCTCGTAGCTCAAATTTGACCCCGGCGCAAGCGTCCGAAATTTCGATGGGGTCACGGAAATGGGCCAAACTTTGACCCCCATATCTCGGGCCCTAATTGTCCGATCGACTTGAAATTTGAAACGTGGCCTAACAGGGTTTCGGCCTTTCTCCCCATGCTCGCCAATCGCGGCTCACCATGGGGGTCCGGGCCTTTTCGCCGTAATGGTAAAACTAAAACTCGCGAATATCTCTGAAACGGTTCGATAGAATATCGGAAATTTTGGTGTGAAAGGGCTCCCTATTTTTACCTACAAACCCTCCAAATTTGGTGGTCCTAGCTTCCATTGTTTTTTTATGGGAAATTTTTGAAAGTTTAAAAAATAGCCCAAAAATCGAACGGAAATTCCCTACAGAAACTCCATTCGCGAATTTTAGAAATCCGAGATAGCCAAAATGTTGCTCTCGAAGAGTACATCAATTTAGAAAAAAACAGTTTCTCTCTAGGCCCAATAGGACCCGAATCTCTAGGCCCAATCGCGGCGCACCGGTCAAAGTTCACGAATTTGACACATTTCGGCCGCGACAATTCCCTATAACCGTTGCACCGAATTTCAAACCGCTCACACAGTACTTCCCTTTGGGACACATGAACAAACATCCGCAAGCGTTTTCTCGTAGCTCAAATTTGACCCTGGCGCAAGCGTCCGAAATTTCGATAGGTTCACGGAAATGGGCCAAACTTTGACCCCCCATATCTCTGCCCCTAATTGTACGATCGACATGAAATTTAAAACGTGGCCTAAAAGGGTTTCGGCCTTCGTCCCCATGCTCGCGAATCGTGGTTCACCATGGGGGGTCCAGGCCTTTTCGCCGTAATGTTAAAACAAAAACACGCGAATATCTCCGAAACGGTTTGATAGAATGTCGCAAATTTTGGTGTGAAAGGGCTCCCTATTTTTACCTACAAAACCTCTAAATTTGGTGGTCCTAGCTTCCAAAGTTTTTTTATGGCGAATTTTTGAATGTTTAAAAAATAGCCCAAAAATCGAACGGAAATTCCCTACAGAAACTCCATTCGCGAATTTTAAAAATCCGAGACAGCCAAAATGTTGCTCTCGAAGAGTACATCAATTTAGAAAAAAAAAGTTTCTCTCTAGGCCCAATAGGACCCGAATCTCTAGGCCCAATCGCGGCGCACCGGTCAAAGTTCACGAATTTGACACATCTCGGCCGCGACAATTCCCTATAACCGTTGCACCGAATTTCAAACCGCTCACACAGTACTTCCCATTGAAACACATGAACAATCCCCCGCAAGCGTTTTCTCGTAGCTCAATTTTTGACCCTGGCGCAAGCGTCCGAAATTTCGATGGCGGTCACGGAAATGGGCCAAACTTTGACCCCCTATATCTCGGGCCCTAATTGTCCGATCGACTTGAAATTTGAAACGTGGCCTAAAAGGGTTTAACCTTCGTCCCCATGCTCGCCAATCGCGGCTCACCATGGGGGTCCGGGCCTTTTCGCCGTAATGGTAAAACAAAAACTCGCGAATATCTCCGAAACGGTTCGATAGAATGTCTCAAATTTTGGTGTGAAAGGGCTCCCTATTTTTACCTACAAACCCTAAAAATTTGGTGGTCCTAGCTTCCATAGTTTTTTTATGGCGAATTTTTGTAGGTTTAAAAAATAGCCCAAAAATCGAACGGAAATTCCCTACAGAAATTCCATTCGCGAATTTTAAAAATCGGAGATTACCAAAATGTTGCTCTCGAAGAGTACATCAATTTAGAAAAAAAAAGTTTCTCTCTAGGCCCAATAGGACCCGACTTTCATAGGGTCAAATTTCACGAATTTGACACATTTCGGCCGCGACAATTCCCTATAACCGTTGCACCGAATTTCAAACCGCTCACACAGTACTTCCCATTGAGACACATGAACAATCCCCCGCAAGCGTTTTCTCGTAGCTCAAATTTGACCCCGGCGCAAGCGTCCGAAATTTCGATGGGGTCACGGAAATGGGCCAAACTTTGACCCCCATATCTCGGGCCCTAATTGTCCGATCGACTTGAAATTTGAAACGTGGCCTAACAGGGTTTCGGCCTTTCTCCCCATGCTCGCCAATCGCGGCTCACCATGGGGGTCCGGGCCTTTTCGCCGTAATGGTAAAACTAAAACTCGCGAATATCTCTGAAACGGTTCGATAGAATATCGGAAATTTTCGTGTGAAAGGGCTCCCTATTTTTACCTACAAACCCTCCAAATTTGGTGGTCCTAGCTTCCATTGTTTTTTTATGGGAAATTTTTGAAAGTTTAAAAAATAGCCCAAAAATCGAACGGAAATTCCCTACAGAAACTCCATTCGCGAATTTTAAAAATCCGAGATAGCCAAAATGTTGCTCTCGAAGAGTACATCAATTTAGAAAAAAAAAGTTTCTCTCTAGGCCCAATAGGACCCGAATCTCTAGGCCCAATCGCGGCGCACCGGTCAAAGTTCACGAATTTGACACATTTCGGCCGCGACAATTCCCTATAACCGTTGCACCGAATTTCAAACCGCTCACACAGTACTTCCCTTTGGGACACATGAACAAACCTCCGCAAGCGTTTTCTCGTAGCTCAAATTTGACCCTGGCGCAAGCGTCCGAAATTTCGATAGGTTCACGGAAATGGGCCAAACTTTGACCCCCCATATCTCGGCCCCTAATTGTCCGATCGACATGAAATTTAAAACGTGGCCTAAAAGGGTTTCGGCCTTCGTCCCCATGCTCGCGAATCGTGGTTCACCATGGGGGGTCCAGGCCTTTTCGCCGTAATGTTAAAACAAAAACACGCGAATATCTCCGAAACGGTTTGATAGAATGTCGCAAATTTTGGTGTGAAAGGGCTCCCTATTTTTACCTACAAAACCTCTAAATTTGGTGGTCCTAGCTTCCATAGTTTTTTTATGGCGAATTTTTGAATGTTTAAAAAATAGCCCAAAAATCGAACGGAAATTCCCTACAGAAACTCCATTCGCGAATTTTAAAAATCCGAGACAGCCAAAATGTTGCTCTCGAAGAGTACATCAATTTAGAAAAAAAAAGTTTCTCTCTAGGCCCAATAGGACCCGAATCTCTAGGCCCAATCGCGGCGCACCGGTCAAAGTTCACGAATTTGACACATCTCGGCCGCGACAATTCCCTATAACCGTTGCACCGAATTTCAAACCGCTCACACAGTACTTCCCATTGAAACACATGAACAATCCCCCGCAAGCGTTTTCTCGTAGCTCAATTTTTGACCCTGGCGCAAGCGTCCGAAATTTCGATGGCGGTCACGGAAATGGGCCAAACTTTGACCCCCTATATCTCGGGCCCTAATTGTCCGATCGACTTGAAATTTGAAACGTGGCCTAAAAGGGTTTAACCTTCGTCCCCATGCTCGCCAATCGCGGCTCACCATGGGGGTCCGGGCCTTTTCGCCGTAATGGTAAAACAAAAACTCGCGAATATCTCCGAAACGGTTCGATAGAATGTCTCAAATTTTGGTGTGAAAGGGCTCCCTATTTTTACCTACAAACCCTCCAAATTTGGTGGTCCTAGCTTCCATAGTTTTTTTATGGCGAATTTTTGTAGGTTTAAAAAATAGCCCAAAAATCGAACGGAAATTCCCTACAGAAATTCCATTCGCGAATTTTAAAAATCGGAGATAGCCAAAATGTTGCTCTCGAAGAGTACATCAATTTAGAAAAAAAAAGTTTCTCTCTAGGCCCAATAGGACCCGACTTTCATAGGGTCAAATTTCACGAATTTGACACATTTCGGCCGCGACAATTCCCTATAACCGTTGCACCGAATTTCAAACCGCTCACACAGTACTTCCCATTGAGACACATGAACAATCCCCCGCAAGCGTTTTCTCGTAGCTCAAATTTGACCCCGGCGCAAGCGTCCGAAATTTCGATGGGGTCACGGAAATGGGCCAAACTTTGACCCCCATATCTCGGGCCCTAATTGTCCGATCGACATGAAATTTGAAACGTGGCCTAACAGGGTTTCGGCTTTTCTCCCCATGCTCTCCAATCGCGGCTCACCATGGGGGTCCGGGCCTTTTCGCCGTAATGGTAAAACTAAAACTCGCGAATATCTCTGAAACGGTTCGATAGAATATCGGAAATTTTGGTGTGAAAGGCCTCCCTATTTTTACCTACAAACCCTCCAAATTTGGTGGTCCTAGCTTCCATTGTTTTTTTATGGGAAATTTTTGAAAGTTTAAAAAATAGCCCAAAAATCGAACGGAAATTCCCTACAGAAACTCCATTCGCGAATTTTAAAAATCCGAGATAGCCAAAATGTTGCTCTCGAAGAGTACATCAATTTAGAAAAAAAAAGTTTCTCTCTAGGCCCAATAGGACCCGAATCTCTAGGCCCAATCGCGGCGCACCGGTCAAAGTTCACGAATTTGACACATTTCGGCCGCGACAATTCCCTATAACCGTTGCACCGAATTTCAAACCGCTCACACAGTACTTCCCTTTGGGACACATGAACAAACCTCCGCAAGCGTTTTCTCGTAGCTCAAATTTGACCCTGGCGCAAGCGTCCGAAATTTCGATAGGTTCACGGAAATGGGCCAAACTTTGACCCCCCATATCTCGGCCCCTAATTGTCCGATCGACATGAAATTTTAAACGTGGCCTAAAAGGGTTTCGGCCTTCGTCCCCATGCTCGCGAATCGTGGTTCACCATGGGGGGTCCAGGCCTTTTCGCCGTAATGTTAAAACAAAAACACGCGAATATCTCCGAAACGGTTCGATAGAATGTCGCAAATTTTCGTGTGAAAGGGCTCCCTATTTTTACCTACAAAACCTCTAAATTTGGTGGTCCTAGCTTCCATAGTTTTTTTATGGCGAAGTTTTGAAGGTTTAAAAAATAGCCCAAAAATCGAACGGAAATTCCCTACAGAAACTCCATTCGCGAATTTTAAAAATCCGAGATAGCCAAAATGTTGCTCTCGAAGAGTACATCAATTTAGAAAAAAAAAGTTTCTCTCTAGGCCCAATAGGACCCGAATCTCTAGGCCCAATCGCGGCGCACCGGTCAAAGTTCACGAATTTGACACATTTCGGCCGCGACAATTCCCTATAACCGTTGCACCGAATTTCAAACCGCTCACACAGTACTTCCCTTTGGGACACATGAACAAACATCCGCAAGCGTTTTCTCGTAGCTCAAATTTGACCCTGGCGCAAGCGTCCGAAATTTCGATAGGTTCACGGAAATGGGCCAAACTTTGACCCCCTATATCTCGGGCCCTAATTGTCCGATCGACTTGAAATTTGAAACGTGGCCTAAAAGGGTTTAACCTTCGTCCCCATGCTCGCCAATCGCGGCTCACCATGGGGGTCCGGGCCTTTTCGCCGTAATGGTAAAACAAAAACTCGCGAATATCTCCGAAACGGTTCGATAGAATGTCTCAAATTTTGGTGTGAAAGGGCTCCCTATTTTTACCTACAAACCCTCCAAATTTGGTGGTCCTAGCTTCCATAGTTTTTTTATGGCGAATTTTTGTAGGTTTAAAAAATAGCCCAAAAATCGAACGGAAATTCCCTACAGAAATTCCATTCGCGAATTTTAAAAATCCGAGATAGCCAAAATGTTGCTCTCGAAGAGTACATCAATTTAGAAAAAAAAAGTTTCTCTCTAGGCCCAATAGGACCCGACTTTCATAGGGTCAAATTTCACGAATTTGACACATTTCGGCCGCGACAATTCCCTATAACCGTTGCACCGGTTTTCAAACCGCTCACACAGTACTTCCCATTGAGACACATGAACAATCCCCCGCAAGCGTTTTCTCGTAGCTCAAATTTGACCCCGGCGCAAGCGTCCGAAATTTCGATGGGGTCACGGAAATGGGCCAAACTTTGACCCCCATATCTCGGGCCCTAATTGTCCGATCGACTTGAAATTTGAAACGTGGCCTAACAGGGTTTCGGCCTTTCTCCCCATGCTCGCCAATCGCGGCTCACCATGGGGGTCCGGGCCTTTTCGCCGTAATGGCAAAACTAAAACTCGCGAATATCTCCGAAACGGTTCGATAGAATATCGGAAATTTTGGTGTGAAAGGGCTCCCTATTTTTACCTACAAACCCTCCAAATTTGGTGGTCCTAGCTTCCATTGTTTTTTATGGGAAATTTTTGAAAGTTTAAAAAATAGCCCAAAAATCGAACGGAAATTCACTACAGAAACTCCATTCGCGAATTTTAAAAATCCGAGATAGCCAAAATGTTGCTCTCGAAGAGTACATCAATTTAGAAAAAAAAGTTTCTCTCTAGGCCCAATAGGACCCGAATCTCTAGGCCCAATCGCGGCGCACCGGTCAAAGTTCACGAATTTGACACATTTCGGCCGCGACAATTCCCTATAACCGTTGCACCGAATTTCAAACCGCTCACACAGTACTTCCCTTTGGGACACATGAACAAACATCCGCAAGCGTTTTCTCGTAGCTCAAATTTGACCCTGGCGCAAGCGTCCGAAATTTCGATAGGTTCACGAAAATGGGCCAAACTTTGACCCCCTATATCTCGGGCCCTAATTGTCCGATCGACTTGAAATTTGAAACGTGGCCTAAAAGGGTTTAACCTTCGTCCCCATGCTCGCCAATCGCGGCTCACCATGGGGGTCCGGGCCTTTTCGCCGTAATGGTAAAACAAAAACTCGCGAATATCTCCGAAACGGTTCGATAGAATGTCTCAAATTTTGGTGTGAAAGGGCTCCCTATTTTTACCTACAAACCCTCCAAATTTGGTGGTCCTAGCTTCCATAGTTTTTTTATGGCGAATTTTTGTAGGTTTAAAAAATAGCCCAAAAATCGAACGGAAATACTCTACAGAAATTCCATTCGCGAATTTTAAAAATCCGAGATAGCCAAAATGTTGCTCTCGAAGAGTACATCAATTTAGAAAAAAAAATTTTCTCTCTAGGCCCAATAGGACCCGACTTTCATAGGGTCAAATTTCACGAATTTGACACATTTCGGCCGCGACAATTCCCTATAACCGTTGCACCGAATTTCAAACCGCTCACACAGTACTTCCCATTGAGACACATGAACAATCCCCCGCAAGCGTTTTCTCGTAGCTCAAATTTGACCCCTGCGCAAGCGTCCGAAATTTCGATGGGGTCACGGAAATGGGCCAAACTTTGACCCCCATATCTCGGGCCCTAATTGTCCGATCGACTTCAAATTTGAAACGTGGCCTAACAGGGTTTCGGCCTTTCTCCCCATGCTCGCCAATCGCGGCTCACCATGGGGGTCCGGGCCTTTTCGCCGTAATGGTAAAACTAAAACTCGCGAATATCTCCGAAACGGTTCGATAGAATATCGGAAATTTTGGTGTGAAAGGGCTCCCTATTTTTACCTACAAACCCTCCAAATTTGGTGGTCCTAGCTTCCATTGTTTTTTTATGGGAAATTTTTGAAAGTTTAAAAAATAGCCCAAAAATCGAACGGAAATTCCCTACAGAAACTCCATTCGCGAATTTTAAAAATCCGAGATAGCCAAAATGTTGCTCTCGAAGAGTACATCAATTTAGAAAAAAAAAGTTTCTCTCTAGGCCCAATAGGACCCGAATCTCTAGGCCCAATCGCGGCGCACCGGTCAAAGTTCACGAATTTGACACATTTCGGCCGCGACAATTCCCTATAACCGTTGCACCGAATTTCAAACCGCTCACACAGTACTTCCCTTTGGGACACATGAACAAACATCCGCAAGCGTTTTCTCGTAGCTCAAATTTGACCCTGGCGCAAGCGTCCGAAATTTCGATAGGTTCACGGAAATGGGCCAAACTTTGACCCCCTATATCTCGGGCCCTAATTGTCCGATCGACTTGAAATTTGAAACGTGGCCTAAAAGGGTTTAACCTTCGTCCCCATGCTCGCCAATCGCGGCTCACCATGGGGGTCCGGGCCTTTTCGCCGTAATGGTAAAACAAAAACTCGCGAATATCTCCGAAACGGTTCGATAGAATGTCTCAAATTTTGGGGTGAAAGGGCTCCCTATTTTTACCTACAAACCCTCCAAATTTGGTGGTCCTAGCTTCCATAGTTTTTTTATGGCGAATTTTTGTAGGTTTAAAAAATAGCCCAAAAATCGAACGGAAATTCCCTACAGAAATTCCATTCGCGAATTTTAAAAATCCGAGATAGCCAAAATGTTGCTCTCGAAGAGTACATCAATTTAGAAAAAAAAAGTTTCTCTCTAGGCCCAATAGGACCCGACTTTCATAGGGTCAAATTTCACGAATTTGACACATTTCGGCCGCGACAATTCCCTATAACCGTTGCACCGGTTTTCAAACCGCTCACACAGTACTTCCCATTGAGACACATGAACAATCCCCCGCAAGCGTTTTCTCGTAGCTCAAATTTGACCCCGGCGCAAGCGTCCGAAATTTCGATGGGGTCACGGAAATGGGCCAAACTTTGACCCCCATATCTCGGGCCCTAATTGTCCGATCGACTTGAAATTTGAAACGTGGCCTAACAGGGTTTCGGCCTTTCTCCCCATGCTCGCCAATCGCGGCTCACCATGGGGGTCCGGGCCTTTTCGCCGTAATGGTAAAACTAAAACTCGCGAATATCTCCGAAACGGTTCGATAGAATATCGGAAATTTTGGTGTGAAAGGGCTCCCTATTTTTACCTACAAACCCTCCAAATTTGGTGGTCCTAGCTTCCATTGTTTTTTATGGGAAATTTTTGAAAGTTTAAAAAATAGCCCAAAAATCGAACGGAAATTCACTACAGAAACTCCATTCGCGAATTTTAAAAATCCGAGATAGCCGAAATGTTGCTCTCGAAGAGTACATCAATTTAGAAAAAAAAAGTTTCTCTCTAGGCCCAATAGGACCCGAATCTCTAGGCCCAATCGCGGCGCACCGGTCAAAGTTCACGAATTTGACACATTTCGGCCGCGACAATTCCCTATAACCGTTGCACCGAATTTCAAACCGCTCACACAGTACTTCCCTTTGGGACACATGAACAAACATCCGCAAGCGTTTTCTCGTAGCTCAAATTTGACCCTGGCGCAAGCGTCCGAAATTTCGATAGGTTCACGGAAATGGGCCAAACTTTGACCCCCTATATCTCGGGCCCTAATTGTCCGATCGACTTGAAATTTGAAACGTGGCCTAAAAGGGTTTAACCTTCGTCCCCATGCTCGCCAATCGCGGCTCACCATGGGGGTCCGGGCCTTTTCGCCGTAATGGTAAAACAAAAACTCGCGAATATCTCCGAAACGGTTCGATAGAATGTCTCAAATTTTGGTGTGAAAGGGCTCCCTATTTTTACCTACAAACCCTCCAAATTTGGTGGTCCTAGCTTCCATAGTTTTTTTATGGCGAATTTTTGTAGGTTTAAAAAATAGCCCAAAAATCGAACGGAAATACTCTACAGAAATTCCATTCGCGAATTTTAAAAATCCGAGATAGCCAAAATGTTGCTCTCGAAGAGTACATCAATTTAGAAAAAAAAATTTTCTCTCTAGGCCCAATAGGACCCGACTTTCATAGGGTCAAATTTCACGAATTTGACACATTTCGGCCGCGACAATTCCCTATAACCGTTGCACCGAATTTCAAACCGCTCACACAGTACTTCCCATTGAGACACATGAACAATCCCCCGCAAGCGTTTTCTCGTAGCTCAAATTTGACCCCTGCGCAAGCGTCCGAAATTTCGATGGGGTCACGGAAATGGGCCAAACTTTGACCCCCATATCTCGGGCCCTAATTGTCCGATCGACTTCAAATTTGAAACGTGGCCTAACAGGGTTTCGGCCTTTCTCCCCATGCTCGCCAATCGCGGCTCACCATGGGGGTCCGGGCCTTTTCGCCGTAATGGTAAAACTAAAACTCGCGAATATCTCCGAAACGGTTCGATAGAATATCGGAAATTTTGGTGTGAAAGGGCTCCCTATTTTTACCTACAAACCCTCCAAATTTGGTGGTCCTAGCTTCCATTGTTTTTTTATGGGAAATTTTTGAAAGTTTAAAAAATAGCCCAAAAATCGAACGGAAATTCCCTACAGAAACTCCATTCGCGAATTTTAAAAATCCGAGATAGCCAAAATGTTGCTCTCGAAGAGTACATCAATTTAGAAAAAAAAAGTTTCTCTCTAGGCCCAACAGGACCCGAATCTCTAGGCCCAATCGCGGCGCACCGGTCAAAGTTCACGAATTTGACACATTTCGGCCGCGACAATTCCCTATAACCGTTGCACCGAATTTCAAACCGCTCACACAGTACTTCCCATTGAGACACATGAACAATCCCCCGCAAGCGTTTTCTCGTAGCTCAAATTTGACCCCGGCGCAAGCGTCCGAAATTTCGATGGGGTCACGGAAATGGGCCAAACTTTGACCCCCATATCTCGGGCCCTAATTGTCCGATCGACTTGAAATTTGAAACGTGGCCTAACAGGGTTTCGGCCTTTCTCCCCATGCTCGCCAATCGCGGCTCACCATGGGGGTCCGGGCCTTTTCGCCGTAATGGTAAAACTAAAACTCGCGAATATCTCCGAAACGGTTCGATAGAATATCGGAAATTTTGGTGTGAAAGGGCTCCCTATTTTTACCTACAAACCCTCCAAATTTGGTGGTCCTAGCTTCCATAGTTTTTTTATGGGAAATTTTTGAAAGTTTAAAAAATAGCCCAAAAATCGAACGGAAATTCACTACAGAAACTCCATTCGCGAATTTTAAAAATCCGAGATAGCCAAAATGTTGCTCTCGAAGAGTACATCAATTTAGAAAAAAAAAGTTTCTCTCTAGGCCCAATAGGACCCGAATCTCTAGGCCCAATCGCGGCGCACCGGTCAAAGTTCACGAATTTGACACATTTCGGCCGCGACAATTCCCTATAACCGTTGCACCGAATTTCAAACCGCTCACACAGTACTTCCCTTTGGGACACATGAACAAACATCCGCAAGCGTTTTCTCGTAGCTCAAATTTGACCCTGGCGCAAGCGTCCGAAATTTCGATAGGTTCACGAAAATGGGCCAAACTTTGACCCCCTATATCTCGGGCCCTAATTGTCCGATCGACTTGAAATTTGAAACGTGGCCTAAAAGGGTTTAACCTTCGTCCCCATGCTCGCCAATCGCGGCTCACCATGGGGGTCCGGGCCTTTTCGCCGTAATGGTAAAACAAAAACTCGCGAATATCTCCGAAACGGTTCGATAGAATGTCTCAAATTTTGGTGTGAAAGGGCTCCCTATTTTTACCTACAAACCCTCCAAATTTGGTGGTCCTAGCTTCCATAGTTTTTTTATGGCGAATTTTTGTAGGTTTAAAAAACAGCCCAAAAATCGAACGGAAATACTCTACAAAAATTCCATTCGCGAATTTTAAAAATCCGAGATAGCCAAAATGTTGCTCTCGAAGAGTACATCAATTTAGAAAAAAAAATTTTCTCTCTAGGCCCAATAGGACCCGACTTTCATAGGGTCAAATTTCACGAATTTGACACATTTCGGCCGCGACAATTCCCTATAACCGTTGCACCGAATTTCAAACCGCTCACACAGTACTTCCCATTGAGACACATGAACAATCCCCCGCAAGCGTTTTCTCGTAGCTCAAATTTGACCCCTGCGCAAGCGTCCGAAATTTCGATGGGGTCACGGAAATGGGCCAAACTTTGACCCCCATATCTCGGGCCCTAATTGTCCGATCGACTTCAAATTTGAAACGTGGCCTAACAGGGTTTCGGCCTTTCTCCCCATGCTCGCCAATCGCGGCTCACCATGGGGGTCCGGGCCTTTTCGCCGTAATGGTAAAACTAAAACTCGCGAATATCTCCGAAACGGTTCGATAGAATATCGGAAATTTTGGTGTGAAAGGGCTCCCTATTTTTACCTACAAACCCTCCAAATTTGGTGGTCCTAGCTTCCATTGTTTTTTTATGGGAAATTTTTGAAAGTTTAAAAAATAGCCCAAAAATCGAACGGAAATTCCCTACAGAAACTCCATTCGCGAATTTTAAAAATCCGAGATAGCCAAAATGTTGCTCTCGAAGAGTACATCAATTTAGAAAAAAAAAGTTTCTCTCTAGGCCCAACAGGACCCGAATCTCTAGGCCCAATCGCGGCGCACCGGTCAAAGTTCACGAATTTGACACATTTCGGCCGCGACAATTCCCTATAACCGTTGCACCGAATTTCAAACCGCTCACACAGTACTTCCCTTTGGGACACATGAACAAACATCCGCAAGCGTTTTCTCGTAGCTCAAATTTGACCCTGGCGCAAGCGTCCGAAATTTCGATAGGTTCACGGAAATGGGCCAAACTTTGACCCCCCATATCTCTGCCCCTAATTGTCCGATCGACATGAAATTTGAAACGTGGCCTAAAAGGGTTTCACCTTCGTCCCCATGCTCGCGAATCGTGGTTCACCATGGGGGGTCCAGGCCTTTTCGCCGTAATGTTAAAACAAAAACACGCGAATATCTCCGAAACGGTTTGATAGAATGTCGCAAATTTTCGTGTGAAAGGGCTCCCTATTTTTACCTACAAAACCTCTAAATTTGGTGGTCCTAGCTTCCATAGTTTTTTTTATGGCGAATTTTTGAATGTTTAAAAAATAGCCCAAAAATCGAACGGAAATTCCCTACAGAAACTCCATTCGCGAATTTTAAAAATCCGAGATAGCCAAAATGTTGCTCTCGAAGAGTACATCAATTTAGAAAAAAAAGTTTCTCTCTAGGCCCAATAGGACCCGAATCTCTAGGCCCAATCGCGGCGCACCGGTCAAAGTTCACGAATTTGACACATCTCGGCCGCGACAATTCCCTATAACCGTTGCACCGAATTTCAAACCGCTCACACAGTACTTCCCATTGAAACACATGAACAATCCCCCGCAAGCGTTTTCTCGTAGCTCAAATTTGACCTTGGCGCAAGCGTCCGAAGTTTCGATAGGGTCACGGAAATGGGCCAAACTTTGACCCCCCATATCTCGGGCCCTAATTGTCCGATCGACTTGAAATTTGAAACGTGGCCTAAAAGGGTTTCGGCCTTCGTCCCCATGCTCGCCGATCGTGCTTCACCATGGGGGGTCCAGGCGTTTTCGCCGTAATGTTAAAACAAAAACACGCGAATATCTCCGAAACGTTTCGATAGAATGTCGCAAATTTTGGTGTGAAAGGGCTCCCTATTTTTACCTACAAACCCTTGAAATTTGGTGGTCCTAGCTTCCATAGTTTTTTTATGGCAAATTTTTTAAAGTTTAAAAAATAGCCCAAAAATCGAATGGAAATTCCCAACAGAAATTCCATTCGCGAATTTTAAAAATCCGAGATAGCCAAAATGTTGCTCTCGAAGAGTACATCAATTTAAAAAAACGTTTCTCTCTAGGCCCAATAGGACCCGACTTTCATAGGGTCAAAGTTCACGAATTTGACACATTTCGGCCGCGACAATTCCCTATAACCGTTGCACCGAATTTCAAACCGCTCACACAGTATTTCCCATTGAGACACATGAACAATCCCCCGCAAGCGTTTTCTCGTAGCTCAAATTTGACCCCGGCGCAAGCGTCCGAAATTTCGATGGCGTCACGGAAATGGGCCAAACTTTGACCCCCATATCTCGGGCCCTAATTGTCCGATCGACTTGAAATTTGAAACGTGGCCTAACAGGGTTTCGGCCTTTCTCCCCATGCTCGCCAATCGCGGCTCACCATGGGGGTCCGGGCCTTTTTGCCGTAATGGTAAAACTAAATCTCGCGAATATCTCCGAAACGGTTCGATAGAATATCGCAAATTTTGGTGTGAAAGGGCTCCCTATTTTTACCTACAAACCCTCCAAATTTGGTGGTCCTAGGTTCCATTATTTTTTTATGGCGAATTTTTGTAGGTTTAAAAAATAGCCCAAAAATCGAACGGAAATTCCCTACAGGAACTCCATTCGCGAATTTTAAAAATCCGAGATAGCCAAAATGTTGCTCTCGAAGATAACATCAATTTAGAAAAAAAAAGTTTCTCTCTAGGCCCAATAGGACCCGAATCTCTAGGCCCAATCGCGGCGCACCGGTCAAAGTTCACGAATTTGACACAATTCGGCCGCGACAATTCCCTATAACCGTTGCACCGAATTTCAAACCGCTCACACAGTACTTCCCATTAAGACACATGAACAATCCCCCGCAAGCGTTTTCTCGTAGCTCAAATTTGACCCTGGCGCAAGCGTCCAAAATTTCGATAGGGTCACGGAAATGGGCCAAATTTTGATCCCCCATATCTCGGGCCCTAATTGTCCGATCGATTTGAAATTTGAAACGTGGCCTAAAAGGGTTTCGGCCTTCGTCCCCATGCTCGCCAATCGTGGTTCACCATGGGGGGTCCGGGCCATTTCGCCGTAATGTTAAAACAAAAACACGCGAATATCTCCGAAACGGTTCGATAGAATGTCGCAAATTTTGGTGTGAAAGTGCTCCCTATTTTTACCTACAAACCCTCCAAATTTGGTGGTCCTAGCTTCCATAGTTTTTTTATGGCGAATTTTTTAAAGTTTAAAAAATAGCCCAAAAATCGAACGGAAATTCCCAACAGAAACTCTATTCGCGAATTTTAAAAATCCGAGATAGCCAAAATGTTGCTCTCGAAGAGTACATCAATTCAGAAAAGAAAATTTTCTCTCTAGCCCAATAGGACCCGACTTTCATAGGGTCAAATTTCACGAATTTGACATTTTTCGGCCGCGACAATTCCCAATAACCGTTGCACCGAATTTCAAACCGCACACACAGTACTTCCCATTGGGACACATGAACAATCCCCCGCAAGCCTTTTGTCGTAGCTCAAATTTGACCCCGGCGCAAGCGTCCGAAATTTCGATAGGGTCACGGAAATGGGCCAAACTTTGACCCCCCATATCTCGGGCCCTAATTGTCCGATCGACTTGAAATTTGAAACGTGGCCTAAAAGGGTTTTAGCCTTCGTCCCCATGCTCCCCAATCGCGGCTCACCATGGGGGTCCGGGCCTTTTCGCCGTAATGGTAAAACAAAAACTCGCGAATATCTCCGAAACGGTTCGATAGAATGTCGCAAATTTTGGTGTGAAAGGGCTCCCTATTTTTACCTACAAACCCTCCAAATTTGGTTGTCCTAGCTTCCATAGTTTTTTTTATGGCGAATTTTTGTACGTTTAAAAAATAGCCCGAAAATCGAACGGAAATTCCCTACAGAAACTCCATTCGCGAATTTTAAAAATCCGAGATAGCCAAAATGTTGCTCTCGAAGAGTACATCAATTTAGAAAAAAAAAAGCTTCTCTCTAGGCCCAATAGGACCCGACATTCATAGGGTCAAATTTCACGAATTTGACACATTTCGGCCGCGACAATTCCCTATAACCGTTGCACCGAATTTCAAACCGCTCACACAGTACTTCCCATTGAGACACATGAACAATCCCCCGCAAGCGTTTTCTCGTAGCTCAATTTTTGACCCCGGCTCAAGCGTCCGAAATTTCGATGGGGTCACGGAAATGGGCCAAACTTTGACACCCCATATCTCGGGCCCTAATTGTCCGATCAACTTGAAATTTGAAACGTGGCCTAGCAGGGTTTCGGCCTTCCTCCCCATGCTTACCAATCGCGGCTCACCATGGAGGTCCGGGCCTTTTCGCCGTAATGTTAAAACAAAAACTCGCGAATATCTCCGAAACGTTTCGATAGAATGTCGCAAATTTTGATGTGAAAGGGCTCCCTATTTTTACCTACAAACAATCCAAATTTGGTGGTCCTAGCTTCCATAGTTTTTTTATGGCGAATTTTTGAAAGTTTAAAAAATAGCCCAAAAATCGAACGGAAATTCCCTACAGAAACTCCATTCGCGAATTTTAAAAATCCGAGATAGCCAAAATGTTGCTCTCGAAGAGTACATCAATTTTAAAAAAAAAGTTTCTCTCTAGGCCCAATAGGACCCGACTTTCATAGGGTCAAAATTCACGAATTTGACACATTTCGGCTGCGACAATTCCCTATAACCGTTGCACCGAATTTCAAACCGCTCACACAGTACTTCCCGTTGAGACACATGAACAATCCCCCGCAAGCGTTTTCTCGTAGCTCAAATTTGACCCCGGCGCAAGCGTCTGAAATTTCGATAAGGTCACGGAAATGGGCCAAACTTTGACCCCCATATCTCATGCCCTAATTGTCCGATCGACTTGAAATTTGAAACGTGTCCTAACAGGGTTTCGGCCTTTCTCCCCATGCTCGCCAATCGCGGCTCACCATGGGGGTATGAGCCTTTTTGCCGTAATGGTAAAACTAAAACTCGCGAATATCTCCGAAACAGTTCGATAGAATATCGCAAATTTTGGTGTGAAAGGGCTCCTTATTTTTACCTACAAAGCCTCCAAATTTGGTGGTCCTAGCTTCCATTGTTTTTGTATGGCGAATTTTTGAATGTTTAAAAAATAGCCCAAAAATCGAACGGAAATTCCCTACAGAAACTCCATTCGCGAATTTTAAAAATCCGAGATAGCCAAAATGTTGCTCTCGAAGAGTACATCCATTTAGAAAAAAAAAGTTTCTCTCTAGGCCCAATAGGACCCGAATCTCTAGGCCCAATCGCGGCGCACCGGTCAAAGTTCACGAATTTGACACATTTCGGCCGCGACAATTCCCTATAACCGTTGCACCGAATTTCAAACCGCTCACACAGTACTTCCCATTGAGACACATGAACAATCCCCCGCAAGCGTTTTCTCGTAGCTCAAATTTGACCCCGGCGCAAGCGTCCGAAATTTCGATGGGGTCACGGAAATGGGCCAAATTTTGACCCCCCATATCTCGGGCCCTAATTGTCCGATCGACTTGAAATTTGAAACGTGGCGTAAAAGGGTTTCGGCCTTCGTCCCCATGCTCGCCAATCGTGGTTCACCATGGGGGGTCCGGGCCATTTCGCCGTAATGTTAAAACAAAAACACGCGAATATCTCCGAAACGGTTCGATAGAATGTCGCAAATTTTGGTGTGAAAGGGCTCCCTATTTTTACCTACAAACCCTCGAAATTTGGTGGTCCTAGCTTCCATAGTTTTTTTATGGCGAATTTTTGAATGTTTAAAAAATAGGCCAAAAATCGAACGGAAATTCCCAACAGAAACTCTATTCGCGAATTTTAAAAATCCGAGATAGCCAAAATGTTGCTCTCGAAGAGTACATCAATTCAGAAATAAAAGTTTCTCTCTAGGCCCAATAGGACCCGACTTTCATAGGGTCAAAGTTCACGAATTTTAAACATTTCGGCCGCGACAATTCCCAATAACCGTTGCACCGAATTTCAAACCGCTCACACAGTACTTCCCATTGAGACACATGAACAATCCCCCGCAAGCATTTTCTCGTAGCTCAATTTTTGACCCCGGCTCAAGCGTCCGAAATTTCGATGGGGTCACGGAAATGGGCCAAAATTTGACACCCCATATCTCGGGCCCTAATTGTCCGATCAACTTGAAATTTGAAACGTGGCCTAGCAGGGTTTCGGCCTTCCTCCCCATGCTTACCAATCGCGGCTCACCATGGAGGTCCGGGCCTTTTCGCCGTAATGTTAAAACAAAAACTCGCGAATATCTCCGAAACGTTTCGATAGAATGTCGCAAATTTTGATGTGAAAGGGCTCCCTATTTTTACCTACAAACAATCCAAATTTGGTGGTCCTAGCTTCCATAGTTTTTTTATGGCGAATTTTTGAAAGTTTAAAAAATAGCCCAAAAATCGAACGGAAATTCCCTACAGAAACTCCATTCGCGAATTTTAAAAATCCGAGATAGCCAAAATGTTGCTCTCGAAGAGTACATCAATTTTAAAAAAAAAGTTTCTCTCTAGGCCCAATAGGACCCGACTTTCATAGGGTCAAAATTCACGAATTTGACACATTTCGGCTGCGACAATTCCCTATAACCGTTGCACCGAATTTCAAACCGCTCACACAGTACTTCCCGTTGAGACACATGAACAATCCCCCGCAAGCGTTTTCTCGTAGCTCAAATTTGACCCCGGCGCAAGCGTCCGAAATTTCGATAAGGTCACGGAAATGGGCAAAACTTTGACCCCCATATCTCATGCACTAATTGTCCGATCGACTTGAAATTTGAAACGTGTCCTAACAGGGTTTCGGCCTTTCTCCCCATGCTCGCCAATCGCGGCTCACCATGGGGGTCTGAGCCTTTTTGCCGTAATGGTAAAACTAAAACTCGCGAATATCTCCGAAACAGTTCGATAGAATATCGCAAATTTTGGTGTAAAAGGGATCCCTATTTTTACCTACAAACCCTCCAAATTTGGTGGTCCTAGCTTCCATTGTTTTTTTATGGCGAATTTTTGAATGTTTAAAAAATAGCCCAAAAATCGAACGGAAATTCCCAACAGAAACTCTATTCGCGAATTTTAAAAATCCGAGATAGCCAAAATGTTGCTCTCGAAGAGTACATCAATTCAGAAAAGAAAAGTTTCTCTCTAGCCCAATAGGACCTGACTTTCATAGGGTCAAAGTTCACGAATTTGACACATTTCGGCCGCGACAATTCCCTATAACCGTTGCACCGAATTTCAAACCGCTCACACAGTACTTCCCATTGAGACACATGAAGAATCCCCCGGAAGCATTTTCTCGTAGCTCAATTTTTGACCCCGCCTCAAGCGTCCGAAATTTCGATGGGGTCACGGAAATGGGCCAAACTTTGACACCCCATATCTCGGGCCCTAATTGTCCGATCAACTTGAAATTTGAAACGTGGCCTAACAGGGTTTCGGCCTTCCTCCCCATGCTTACCAATCGCGGCTCACCATGGAGGTCCGGGCCTTTTCGCCGTAATGTTAAAACAAAAACTCGCGAATGTCTCCGAAACGTTTCGATAGAATGTCGCAAATTTTGGTGTGAAAGGGCTCCCTATTTTTACCTACAAACAATCCAAATTTGGTGGTCCTAGCTTCCATAGTTTTTTTATGGCGAATTTTTGAAAGTTTAAAAAATAGCCCAAAAATCGAACGGAAATTCCCTACAGAAACTCCATTCGCGAATTTTAAAAATCCGAGATAGCCAAAATGTTGCTCTCGAAGAGTACATCAATTTTAAAAAAAAGTTTCTCTCTAGGCCCAATAGGACCCGACTTTCATAGGGTCAAAGTTCACGAATTTGACACATTTCGGCTGCGACAATTCCCTATAACCGTTGCACCGAATTTCAAACCGCACACACAGTACTTCCCATTGGGACACATGAACAATCCCCCGCAAGCCTTTTCTCGTAGCTCAAATTTGACCCCGGCGCAAGCGTCCGAAATTTCGATAGGGTCACGGAAATGGGCCAAATTTTGACCCCCCATATCTCGGGCCCTAATTGTCCGATCGATTTGAAATTTGAAACGTGGCCTAAAAGGGTTTTAGCCTTCGTCCCCATGCTCGCCAATCGCGGCTCACCATGGGGGTCCGGGCCTTTTCGCCGTAATGGTAAAACAAAAACTCGCGAATATCTCCGAAACGGTTCGATAGAATGTCGCAAATTTTGGTGTGAAAGGGCTCCCTATTTTAACCTACAAACCCTCCAAATTTGGTGGTCCTAGCTTCCATAGTTTTTTTTTATGGCGAATTTTTGTACGTTTAAAAAATAGCCCGAAAATCGAACGGAAATTCCCTACAGAAACTCCATTCGCGAATTTTAAAAATCCGAGATAGCCAAAATGTTGCTCTCGAAGAGTACATCAATTCAGAAAAGAAAAGTTTCTCTCTAGGCCCAATAGGACCCGACTTTCATAGGGTCAAAGTTCACGAATTTTAAACATTTCGGCCGCGACAATTCCCAATAACCGTTGCACCGAATTTCAAACCGCTCACACAGTACTTCCCATTGAGACACATGAAGAATCCCCCGCAAGCATTTTCTCGTAGCTTAATTTTTGACCCCGGCTCAACCGTCCGAAATTTCGATGGGGTCACGGAAATGGGCCAAACTTTGACACCCCATATCTCGGGCCCTAATTGTCCGATCAACTTGAAATTTGAAACGTGGCCTAGCAGGGTTTCGGCCTTCCTCCCCATGCTTACCAATCGCGGCTCACCATGGAGTTCCGGGCCTTTTCGCCGTAATGTTAAAACAAAAACTCGCGAATATCTCCGAAACGTTTCGATAGAATGTCGCAAATTTTGATGTGAAAGGGCTCCCTATTTTTACCTACAAACCCTCCAAATTTGGTGGTCCTAGCTTCCATTGTTTTTTTATGGCGAATTTTTGAAAGTTTAAAAAATAGCCCAAAAATCGAACGGAAATTCCCTACAGAAACTCCATTCGCGAATTTTAAAAATCCGAGATAGCCAAAATGTTGCTCTCGAAGAGTACATCAATTTTAAAAAAAAAGTTTCTCTCTAGGCCCAATAGGACCCGACTTTCATAGGGTCAAAATTCACGAATTTGACACATTTCGGCCGCGACAATTCCCTATAACCGTTGCACCGAATTTCAAACCGCTCTCACAGTACTTCCCATTGGGACACATGAACAATCCCCCGCAAGCGTTTTCTCGTAGCTCAAATTTGACCTTGACGCAAGCGTCCGAATTTTCGATAGGGTCACGGAAATGGGCCAAACTTTGACCCCCATATCTCGGGCCCTAATTGTCCGATCGACTTGAAATTTGAAACGTCGCGTAAAAGGCTTTCGGCCTTCGTCCCCATGCTCGCCAATCGTGGTTCACCATGGGGGGTCCGGGCCATTTCGCCGTAATGTTAAAACAAAAACACGCGAATATCTCCGAAACGGTTCGATAGAATGTCGCAAATTTTGGTGTGAAAGGGCTCCCTATTTTTACCTACAAACCCTCGAAATTTGGTGGTCCTAGCTTCCATAGTTTTTTTATGGCGAATTTTTGAATGTTTAAAAAATAGGCCAAAAATCGAACGGAAATTCGTAACAGAAACTCTATTCGCGAATTTTAAAAATCCGAGATAGCCAAAATGTTGCTCTCGAAGAGTACATCAATTCAGAAAAGAAAAGTTTCTCTCTAGGCCCAATAGGACCCGACTTTCATAGGGTCAAAGTTCACGAATTTTAAACATTTCGGCCGCGACAATTCCCAATAACCGTTGCACCGAATTTCAAACCGCTCACACAGTACTTCCCATTGAGACACATGAAGAATCCCCCGCAAGCATTTTCTCGTAGCTTAATTTTTGACCCCGGCTCAACCGTCCGAAATTTCGATGGGGTCACGGAAATGGGCCAAACTTTGACACCCCATATCTCGGGCCCTAATTGTCCGATCAACTTGAAATTTGAAACGTGGCCTAGCAGGGTTTCGGCCTTCCTCCCCATGCTTACCAATCGCGGCTCACCATGGAGTTCCGGGCCTTTTCGCCGTAATGTTAAAACAAAAACTCGCGAATATCTCCGAAACGTTTCGATAGAATGTCGCAAATTTTGATGTGAAAGGGCTCCCTATTTTTACCTACAAACCCTCCAAATTTGGTGGTCCTAGCTTCCATTGTTTTTTTATGGCGAATTTTTGAAAGTTTAAAAAATAGCCCAAAAATCGAACGGAAATTCCCTACAGAAACTCCATTCGCGAATTTTAAAAATCCGAGATAGCCAAAATGTTGCTCTCGAAGAGTACATCAATTTTAAAAAAAAAGTTTCTCTCTAGGCCCAATAGGACCCGACTTTCATAGGGTCAAAATTCACGAATTTGACACATTTCGGCCGCGACAATTCCCTATAACCGTTGCACCGAATTTCAAACCGCTCTCACAGTACTTCCCATTGGGACACATGAACAATCCCCCGCAAGCGTTTTCTCGTAGCTCAAATTTGACCTTGACGCAAGCGTCCGAATTTTCGATAGGGTCACGGAAATGGGCCAAACTTTGACCCCCATATCTCGGGCCCTAATTGTCCGATCGACTTGAAATTTGAAACGTGGCCTAAAAGGGTTTCGGCCTTCGTCCCCATGCTCGCCGATCGTGCTTCACCATGGGGGGTCCAGGCCTTTTCGCCGTAATGTTAAAACAAAAACACGCGAATATCTCCGAAACGGTTCGATAGAATGTCGCAAATTTTGGTGTGAAAGGGCTCCCTAGTTTTACCTACAAACCCTTGAAATGTGGTGGTCTTAGCTTCCATAGTTTTTTTATGGCGAATTTTTGAAGGTTTAAAAAATAGCCCAAAAATCGAACGGAAATTCCCTACAGAAACTCCATTCGCGAATTTTAAAAATCCGAGATAGCCAAAATGTTGCTCTCGAAGAGTACATCAATTTAGAAAAAAAAAAGTTTCTCTCTAGGCCCAATAGGACCCGACTTTCATAGGGTCAAATTTCACGAATTTGACACATTTCGGCCGCGACAATTCCCTATAACCGTTGCACCGAATTTCAAACCGCTCACACAGTACTTCCCATTGAGACACATGAAGAATCCCCCGCAAGCCTTTTCTCGTAGCTCAAATTTGACCCCGGCGCAAGCGTCCGAAATTTCGATAGGGTCACGGAAATGGGCCAAATTTTGACCCCCCATATCTCGGGCCCTAATTGTCCGATCGATTTGAAATTTGAAACGTGGCCTAAAAGGGTTTTAGCCTTCGTCCCCATGCTCGCCAATCGCGGCTCACCATGGGGGTCCGGGCCTTTTCGCCGTAATGGTAAAACAAAAACTCGCGAATATCTCCGAAACGGTTCGATAGAATGTCGCAAATTTTGGTGTGAAAGGGCTCCCTATTTTAACCTACAAACCCTCCAAATTTGGTGGTCCTAGCTTCCATAGTTTTTTTTTTATGGCGAATTTTTGTACGTTTAAAAAATAGCCCGAAAATCGAACGGAAATTCCCTACAGAAACTCCATTCGCGAATTTTAAAAATCCGAGATAGCCAAAATGTTGCTCTCGAAGAGTACATCAATTCAGAAAAGAAAAGTTTCTCTCTAGGCCCAATAGGACCCGACTTTCATAGGGTCAAAGTTCACGAATTTTAAACATTTCGGCCGCGACAATTCCCAAT
The DNA here is from genome assembly GCF_044657685.1 of Stegodyphus dumicola. NCBI lineage: Eukaryota > Metazoa > Arthropoda > Arachnida > Araneae > Eresidae > Stegodyphus > Stegodyphus dumicola. The sequence goes on along the minus strand of NC_140769.1, from coordinate 285,906,574 downwards.
AACCGTTGCACCGAATTTCAAACCGCTCACACAGTACTTCCCATTGAGACACATGAAGAATCCCCCGCAAGCATTTTCTCGTAGCTTAATTTTTGACCCCGGCTCAACCGTCCGAAATTTCGATGGGGTCACGGAAATGGGCCAAACTTTGACACCCCATATCTCGGGCCCTAATTGTCCGATCAACTTGAAATTTGAAACGTGGCCTAGCAGGGTTTCGGCCTTCCTCCCCATGCTTACCAATCGCGGCTCACCATGGAGTTCCGGGCCTTTTCGCCGTAATGTTAAAACAAAAACTCGCGAATATCTCCGAAACGTTTCGATAGAATGTCGCAAATTTTGATGTGAAAGGGCTCCCTATTTTTACCTACAAACCCTCCAAATTTGGTGGTCCTAGCTTCCATTGTTTTTTTATGGCGAATTTTTGAAAGTTTAAAAAATAGCCCAAAAATCGAACGGAAATTCCCTACAGAAACTCCATTCGCGAATTTTAAAAATCCGAGATAGCCAAAATGTTGCTCTCGAAGAGTACATCAATTTTAAAAAAAAAGTTTCTCTCTAGGCCCAATAGGACCCGACTTTCATAGGGTCAAAATTCACGAATTTGACACATTTCGGCCGCGACAATTCCCTATAACCGTTGCACCGAATTTCAAACCGCTCTCACAGTACTTCCCATTGGGACACATGAACAATCCCCCGCAAGCGTTTTCTCGTAGCTCAAATTTGACCTTGACGCAAGCGTCCGAATTTTCGATAGGGTCACGGAAATGGGCCAAACTTTGACCCCCATATCTCGGGCCCTAATTGTCCGATCGACTTGAAATTTGAAACGTCGCGTAAAAGGCTTTCGGCCTTCGTCCCCATGCTCGCCAATCGTGGTTCACCATGGGGGGTCCGGGCCATTTCGCCGTAATGTTAAAACAAAAACACGCGAATATCTCCGAAACGGTTCGATAGAATGTCGCAAATTTTGGTGTGAAAGGGCTCCCTATTTTTACCTACAAACCCTCGAAATTTGGTGGTCCTAGCTTCCATAGTTTTTTTATGGCGAATTTTTGAATGTTTAAAAAATAGGCCAAAAATCGAACGGAAATTCGTAACAGAAACTCTATTCGCGAATTTTAAAAATCCGAGATAGCCAAAATGTTGCTCTCGAAGAGTACATCAATTCAGAAAAGAAAAGTTTCTCTCTAGGCCCAATAGGACCCGACTTTCATAGGGTCAAAGTTCACGAATTTTAAACATTTCGGCCGCGACAATTCCCAATAACCGTTGCACCGAATTTCAAACCGCTCACACAGTACTTCCCATTGAGACACATGAAGAATCCCCCGCAAGCATTTTCTCGTAGCTTAATTTTTGACCCCGGCTCAACCGTCCGAAATTTCGATGGGGTCACGGAAATGGGCCAAACTTTGACACCCCATATCTCGGGCCCTAATTGTCCGATCAACTTGAAATTTGAAACGTGGCCTAGCAGGGTTTCGGCCTTCCTCCCCATGCTTACCAATCGCGGCTCACCATGGAGTTCCGGGCCTTTTCGCCGTAATGTTAAAAGAAAAACTCGCGAATATCTCCGAAACGTTTCGATAGAATGTCGCAAATTTTGATGTGAAAGGGCTCCCTATTTTTACCTACAAACCCTCCAAATTTGGTGGTCCTAGCTTCCATTGTTTTTTTATGGCGAATTTTTGAAAGTTTAAAAAATAGCCCAAAAATCGAACGGAAATTCCCTACAGAAACTCCATTCGCGAATTTTTAAAATCCGAGATAGCCAAAATGTTGCTCTCGAAGAGTACATCAATTTTAAAAAAAAAGTTTCTCTCTAGGCCCAATAGGACCCGACTTTCATAGGGTCAAAATTCACGAATTTGACACATTTCGGCCGCGACAATTCCCTATAACCGTTGCACCGAATTTCAAACCGCTCTCACAGTACTTCCCATTGGGACACATGAACAATCCCCCGCAAGCGTTTTCTCGTAGCTCAAATTTGACCTTGACGCAAGCGTCCGAATTTTCGATAGGGTCACGGAAATGGGCCAAACTTTGACCCCCATATCTCGGGCCCTAATTGTCCGATCGACTTGAAATTTGAAACGTGGCCTAAAAGGGTTTCGGCCTTCGTCCCCATGCTCGCCGATCGTGCTTCACCATGGGGGGTCCAGGCCTTTTCGCCGTAATGTTAAAACAAAAACACGCGAATATCTCCGAAACGGTTCGATAGAATGTCGCAAATTTTGGTGTGAAAGGGCTCCCTAGTTTTACCTACAAACCCTTGAAATGTGGTGGTCTTAGCTTCCATAGTTTTTTTATGGCGAATTTTTGAAGGTTTAAAAAATAGCCCAAAAATCGAACGGAAATTCCCTACAGAAACTCCATTCGCGAATTTTAAAAATCCGAGATAGCCAAAATGTTGCTCTCGAAGAGTACATCAATTTAGAAAAAAAAAAGTTTCTCTCTAGGCCCAATAGGACCCGACTTTCATAGGGTCAAATTTCACGAATTTGACACATTTCGGCCGCGACAATTCCCTATAACCGTTGCACCGAATTTCAAACCGCTCACACAGTACTTCCCATTGAGACACATGAAGAATCCCCCGCAAGCATTTTCTCGTAGCTCAATTTTTGACCCCGGCTCAAGCGTCCGAAATTTCGATGGGGTCACGGAAATGGGCCAAACTTTGACACACCATATCTCGGGCCCTAATTGTCCGATCAACTTGAAATTTGAAACGTGGCCTAGCAGGGTTTCGGCCTTCCTCCCATGCTTACCAATCGCGGCTCACCATGGGGGTCCGGGCCTTTTTGCCGTAATGGTAAAACTAAAACTCGCGAATATCTCCGAAACGGTTCGATAGAATGTTGCAAATTTTGGTGTGAAAGGGCTCCCTATTTTTACCTACAAACCCTCCAAATTTGGTGGTCCTAGCTTCCATTGTTTTTTTATGGCGAATTTTTGAATGTTTAAAAAATAGCCCAAAAATCGAACGGAAATTCCCTACAGAAACTCCATTCGCGAATTTTAAAAATCCGAGATAGCCAAAATGTTGCTCTCGAAGAGTACATCAATTTAGAAAAAAAAAGCTTCTCTCTAGGCCCAATAGGACCCGAATCTCTAGGCCCAATCGCGGCGCACCGGTCAAAGTTCACGAATTTGACACATTTCGGCCGCGACAATTCCCTATAACCGTTGCACCGAATTTCAAACCGCTCACACAGTACTTCCCGTTGAGACACATGAACAATCCCCCGCAAGCGTTTTCTCGTAGCTCAAATTTGACCCCGGCGCAAGCGTCCGAAATTTCGATAAGGTCACGGAAATGGGCCAAACTTTGACCCCCATATCTCGGGCCCTAATTGTCCGATCGACTTGAAATTTGAAACGTCGCGTAAAAGGGTTTCGGCCTTCGTCCCCATGCTCGCCAATCGTGGTTCACCATGGGGGGTCCGGGCCATTTCGCCGTAATGTTAAAACAAAAACACGCGAATATCTCCGAAACGGTTCGATAGAATGTCGCAAATTTTGGTGTGAAAGGGCTCCCTATTTTTACCTACAAACCCTCGAAATTTGGTGGTCCTAGCTTCCATAGTTTTTTTATGGCGAATTTTTGAATGTTTAAAAAATAGGCCAAAAATCGAACGGAAATTCGTAACAGAAACTCTATTCGCGAATTTTAAAAATCCGAGATAGCCAAAATGTTGCTCTCGAAGAGTACATCAATTCAGAAAAGAAAAGTTTCTCTCTAGGCCCAATAGGACCCGACTTTCATAGGGTCAAAGTTCACGAATTTTAAACATTTCGGCCGCGACAATTCCCAATAACCGTTGCACCGAATTTCAAACCGCTCACACAGTACTTCCCATTGAGACACATGAAGAATCCCCCGCAAGCATTTTCTCGTAGCTTAATTTTTGACCCCGGCTCAACCGTCCGAAATTTCGATGGGGTCACGGAAATGGGCCAAACTTTGACACCCCATATCTCGGGCCCTAATTGTCCGATCAACTTGAAATTTGAAACGTGGCCTAGCAGGGTTTCGGCCTTCCTCCCCATGCTTACCAATCGCGGCTCACCATGGAGTTCCGGGCCTTTTCGCCGTAATGTTAAAACAAAAACTCGCGAATATCTCCGAAACGTTTCGATAGAATGTCGCAAATTTTGATGTGAAAGGGCTCCCTATTTTTACCTACAAACCCTCCAAATTTGGTGGTCCTAGCTTCCATTGTTTTTTTATGGCGAATTTTTGAAAGTTTAAAAAATAGCCCAAAAATCGAACGGAAATTCCCTACAGAAACTCCATTCGCGAATTTTAAAAATCCGAGATAGCCAAAATGTTGCTCTCGAAGAGTACATCAATTTTAAAAAAAAAGTTTCTCTCTAGGCCCAATAGGACCCGACTTTCATAGGGTCAAAATTCACGAATTTGACACATTTCGGCCGCGACAATTCCCTATAACCGTTGCACCGAATTTCAAACCGCTCTCACAGTACTTCCCATTGGGACACATGAACAATCCCCCGCAAGCGTTTTCTCGTAGCTCAAATTTGACCTTGACGCAAGCGTCCGAATTTTCGATAGGGTCACGGAAATGGGCCAAACTTTGACCCCCATATCTCGGGCCCTAATTGTCCGATCGACTTGAAATTTGAAACGTGGCCTAAAAGGGTTTCGGCCTTCGTCCCCATGCTCGCCGATCGTGCTTCACCATGGGAGGTCCAGGCCTTTTCGCCGTAATGTTAAAACAAAAACACGCGAATATCTCCGAAACGGTTCGATAGAATGTCGCAAATTTTGGTGTGAAAGGGCTCCCTAGTTTTACCTACAAACCCTTGAAATGTGGTGGTCTTAGCTTCCATAGTTTTTTTATGGCGAATTTTTGAAGGTTTAAAAAATAGCCCAAAAATCGAACGGAAATTCCCTACAGAAACTCCATTCGCGAATTTTAAAAATCCGAGATAGCCAAAATGTTGCTCTCGAAGAGTACATCAATTTAGAAAAAAAAAAAGTTTCTCTCTAGGCCCAATAGGACCCGACTTTCATAGGGTCAAATTTCACGAATTTGACACATTTCGGCCGCGACAATTCCCTATAACCGTTGCACCGAATTTCAAACCGCTCACACAGTACTTCCCATTGAGACACATGAAGAATCCCCCGCAAGCATTTTCTCGTAGCTCAATTTTTGACCCCGGCTCAAGCGTCCGAAATTTCGATGGGGTCACGGAAATGGGCCAAACTTTGACACACCATATCTCGGGCCCTAATTGTCCGATCAACTTGAAATTTGAAACGTGGCCTAGCAGGGTTTCGGCCTTCCTCCCATGCTTACCAATCGCGGCTCACCATGGGGGTCCGGGCCTTTTTGCCGTAATGGTAAAACTAAAACTCGCGAATATCTCCGAAACGGTTCGATAGAATGTTGCAAATTTTGGTGTGAAAGGGCTCCCTATTTTTACCTACAAACCCTCCAAATTTGGTGGTCCTAGCTTCCATTGTTTTTTTATGGCGAATTTTTGAATGTTTAAAAAATAACCCAAAAATCGAACGGAAATTCCCTACAGAAACTCCATTCGCGAATTTTAAAAATCCGAGATAGCCAAAATGTTGCTCTCGAAGAGTACATCAATTTAGAAAAAAAAAGCTTCTCTCTAGGCCCAATAGGACCCGAATCTCTAGGCCCAATCGCGGCGCACCGGTCAAAGTTCACGAATTTGACACATTTCGGCCGCGACAATTCCCTATAACCGTTGCACCGAATTTCAAACCGCTCACACAGTACTTCCCGTTGAGACACATGAACAATCCCCCCCAAGCGTTTTCTCGTAGCTCAAATTTGACCCCGGCGCAAGCGTCCGAAATTTCGATAAGGTCACGGAAATGGGCCAAACTTTGACCCCCATATCTCATGCCCTAATTGTCCGATCGACTTGAAATTTGAAACGTGTCCTAACAGGGTTTCGGCCTTTCTCCCCATGCTCGCCAATCGCGGCTCACCATGGGGGTCTGAGCCTTTTTGCCGTAATGGTAAAACTAAAACTCGCGAATATCTCCGAAACAGTTCGATAGAATATCGCAAATTTTGGTGTGAAAGGGCTCCCTATTTTTACCTACAAACCCTCCAAATTTGGCGGTCCTAGCTTCCATTGTTTTTTTATGGCGAATTTTTGAATGTTTAAAAAATAGCCCAAAAATCGAACGGAAATTCCCAACAGAATCTCCATTCGCGAATTTTAAAAATCCGAGATAGCCAAAATGTTGCTCTCGAAGAGTACATCAATTTTAAAAAAAATTTTCTCTCTAGGCCCAATAGGACCCGACTTTCATAGGGTCAAAGTTCACGAATTTGACACATTTCGGCTGCGACAATTCCCGATAACCGTTGCACCGAATTTCAAACCGCACACACAGTACTTCCCATTGGGACACATGAACAATCCCCCGCAAGCCTTTTTCTCGTAGCTCAAATTTGACCCCGGAGCAAGCGTCCGAAATTTCGATAGGGTCACGGAAATGGGCCAAATTTTGACCCCCCATATCTCGGGCCCTAATTGTCCGATCGACTTGAAATTTGAAACGTGGCCTAAAAGGGTTTTAGCCTTCGTCCCCATGCTCGCCAATCGCGGCTCACCATGGGGGTCCGGGCCTTTTCGCCGTAATGGTAAAACAAAAACTCGCGAATATCTCCGAAACGGTTCGATAGAATGTCGCAAATTTTGGTGTGAAAGGGCTCCCTATTTTTACCTACAAACCCTCCAAATTTGGTGGTCCTAGCTTCCATAGTTTTTTTTTATGGCGAATTTTTGTACGTTTAAAAAATAGCCCGAAAATCGAACGGAAATTCCCTACAGAAACTCCATTCGCGAATTTTAAAAATCCGAGATAGCCAAAATGTTGCTCTCGAAGAGTACATCAATTTAGAAAAAAAAAGTTTCTCTCTAGGGCCAATAGGACCCGACATTCATAGGGTCAAAGTTCACGAATTTTAAACATTTCGGCCGCGACAATTCCCAATAACCGTTGCACCGAATTTCAAACCGCTCACACAGTACTTCCCATTGAGACACATGAAGAATCCCCCGCAAGCATTTTCTCGTAGCTTAATTTTTGACCCCGGCTCAACCGTCCGAAATTTCGATGGGGTCACGGAAATGGGCCAAACTTTGACACCCCATATCTCGGGCCCTAATTGTCCGATCAACTTGAAATTTGAAACGTGGCCTAGCAGGGTTTCGGCCTTCCTCCCCATGCTTACCAATCGCGGCTCACCATGGAGTTCCGGGCCTTTTCGCCGTAATGTTAAAACAAAAACTCGCGAATATCTCCGAAACGTTTCGATAGAATGTCGCAAATTTTGATGTGAAAGGGCTCCCTATTTTTACCTACAAACCCTCCAAATTTGGTGGTCCTAGCTTCCATTGTTTTTTTATGGCGAATTTTTGAAAGTTTAAAAAATAGCCCAAAAAATCGAACGGAAATTCCCTACAGAAACTCCATTCGCGAATTTTAAAAATCCGAGATAGCCAAAATGTTGCTCTCGAAGAGTACATCAATTTTAAAAAAAAAGTTTCTCTCTAGGCCCAATAGGACCCGACTTTCATAGGGTCAAAATTCACGAATTTGACACATTTCGGCCGCGACAATTCCCTATAACCGTTGCACCGAATTTCAAACCGCTCTCACAGTACTTCCCATTGGGACACATGAACAATCCCCCGCAAGCGTTTTCTCGTAGCTCAAATTTGACCTTGACGCAAGCGTCCGAATTTTCGATAGGGTCACGGAAATGGGCCAAACTTTGACCCCCATATCTCGGGCCCTAATTGTCCGATCGACTTGAAATTTGAAACGTGGCCTAAAAGGGTTTCGGCCTTCGTCCCCATGCTCGCCGATCGTGCTTCACCATGGGAGGTCCAGGCCTTTTCGCCGTAATGTTAAAACAAAAACACGCGAATATCTCCGAAACGGTTCGATAGAATGTCGCAAATTTTGGTGTGAAAGGGCTCCCTAGTTTTACCTACAAACCCTTGAAATGTGGTGGTCTTAGCTTCCATAGTTTTTTTATGGCGAATTTTTGAAGGTTTAAAAAATAGCCCAAAAATCGAACGGAAATTCCCTACAGAAACTCCATTCGCGAATTTTAAAAATCCGAGATAGCCAAAATGTTGCTCTCGAAGAGTACATCAATTTAGAAAAAAAAAAAGTTTCTCTCTAGGCCCAATAGGACCCGACTTTCATAGGGTCAAATTTCACGAATTTGACACATTTCGGCCGCGACAATTCCCTATAACCGTTGCACCGAATTTCAAACCGCTCACACAGTACTTCCCATTGAGACACATGAAGAATCCCCCGCAAGCATTTTCTCGTAGCTCAATTTTTGACCCCGGCTCAAGCGTCCGAAATTTCGATGGGGTCACGGAAATGGGCCAAACTTTGACACACCATATCTCGGGCCCTAATTGTCCGATCAACTTGAAATTTGAAACGTGGCCTAGCAGGGTTTCGGCCTTCCTCCCATGCTTACCAATCGCGGCTCACCATGGGGGTCCGGGCCTTTTTGCCGTAATGGTAAAACTAAAACTCGCGAATATCTCCGAAACGGTTCGATAGAATGTTGCAAATTTTGGTGTGAAAGGGCTCCCTATTTTTACCTACAAACCCTCCAAATTTGGTGGTCCTAGCTTCCATTGTTTTTTTATGGCGAATTTTTGAATGTTTAAAAAATAACCCAAAAATCGAACGGAAATTCCCTACAGAAACTCCATTCGCGAATTTTAAAAATCCGAGATAGCCAAAATGTTGCTCTCGAAGAGTACATCAATTTAGAAAAAAAAAGCTTCTCTCTAGGCCCAATAGGACCCGAATCTCTAGGCCCAATCGCGGCGCACCGGTCAAAGTTCACGAATTTGACACATTTCGGCCGCGACAATTCCCTATAACCGTTGCACCGAATTTCAAACCGCTCACACAGTACTTCCCGTTGAGACACATGAACAATCCCCCCCAAGCGTTTTCTCGTAGCTCAAATTTGACCCCGGCGCAAGCGTCCGAAATTTCGATAAGGTCACGGAAATGGGCCAAACTTTGACCCCCATATCTCATGCCCTAATTGTCCGATCGACTTGAAATTTGAAACGTGTCCTAACAGGGTTTCGGCCTTTCTCCCCATGCTCGCCAATCGCGGCTCACCATGGGGGTCTGAGCCTTTTTGCCGTAATGGTAAAACTAAAACTCGCGAATATCTCCGAAACAGTTCGATAGAATATCGCAAATTTTGGTGTGAAAGGGCTCCCTATTTTTACCTACAAACCCTCCAAATTTGGCGGTCCTAGCTTCCATTGTTTTTTTATGGCGAATTTTTGAATGTTTAAAAAATAGCCCAAAAATCGAACGGAAATTCCCAACAGAAACTCTATTCGCGAATTTTAAAAATCCGAGATAGCCAAAATGTTGCTCTCGAAGAGTACATCAATTCAGAAAAGAAAAGTTTCTCTCTAGCCCAATAGGACCTGACTTTCATAGGGTCAAATTTCACGAATTTGACACATTTCGGCCGCGACAATTCCCTATAACCGTTGCACCGAATTTCAAACCGCTCACACAGTACTTCCCATTGAGACACATGAAGAATCCCCCGGAAGCATTTTCTCGTAGCTCAATTTTTGACCCCGCCTCAAGCGTCCGAAATTTCGATGGGGTCACGGAAAGGGGCCAAACTTTGACACCCCATATCTCGGGCCCTAATTGTCCGATCAACTTGAAATTTGAAACGTGGCCTAACAGGGTTTCGGCCTTCCTCCCCATGCTTACCAATCGCGGCTCACCATGGAGGTCCGGGCCTTTTCGCCGTAATGTTAAAACAAAAACTCGCGAATATCTCCGAAACAGTTCGATAGAATATCGCAAATTTTGGTGTGAAAGGGCTCCCTATTTTTACCTACAAACAATCCAAATTTGGTGGTCCTAGCTTCCATAGTTTTTTTATGGCGAATTTTTGAAAGTTTAAAAAATAGCCCAAAAATCGAACGGAAATTCCCTACAGAATCTCCATTCGCGAATTTTAAAAATCCGAGATAGCCAAAATGTTGCTCTCGAAGAGTACATCAATTTTAAAAAAAATTTTCTCTCTAGGCCCAATAGGACCCGACTTTCATAGGGTCAAAGTTCACGAATTTGACACATTTCGGCTGCGACAATTCCCGATAACCGTTGCACCGAATTTCAAACCGCACACACAGTACTTCCCATTGGGACACATGAACAATCCCCCGCAAGCCTTTTTCTCGTAGCTCAAATTTGACCCCGGAGCAAGCGTCCGAAATTTCGATAGGGTCACGGAAATGGGCCAAATTTTGACCCCCCATATCTCGGGCCCTAATTGTCCGATCGACTTGAAATTTGAAACGTGGCCTAAAAGGGTTTTAGCCTTCGTCCCCATGCTCGCCAATCGCGGCTCACCATGGGGGTCCGGGCCTTTTCGCCGTAATGGTAAAACAAAAACTCGCGAATATCTCCGAAACGGTTCGATAGAATGTCGCAAATTTTGGTGTGAAAGGGCTCCCTATTTTTACCTACAAACCCTCCAAATTTGGTGGTCCTAGCTTCCATAGTTTTTTTTTTATGGCGAATTTTTGTACGTTTAAAAAATAGCCCGAAAATCGAACGGAAATTCCCTACAGAAACTCCATTCGCGAATTTTAAAAATCCGAGATAGCCAAAATGTTGCTCTCGAAGAGTACATCAATTTAGAAAAAAAAAGTTTCTCTCTAGGGCCAATAGGACCCGACATTCATAGGGTCAAAGTTCACGAATTTTAAACATTTCGGCCGCGACAATTCCCAATAACCGTTGCACCGAATTTCAAACCGCTCACACAGTACTTCCCATTGAGACACATGAAGAATCCCCCGCAAGCATTTTCTCGTAGCTCAATTTTTGACCCCGGCTCAAGCGTCCGAAATTTCGATGGGGTCACGGAAATGGGCCAAACTTTGACACCCCATATCTCGGGCCCTAATTGTCCGATCAACTTGAAATTTGAAACGTGGCCTAGCAGGGTTTCGGCCTTCCTCCCCATGCTTACCAATCGCGGCTCACCATGGAGGTCCGGGCCTTTTCGCCGTAATGTTAAAACAAAAACACGCGAATATCTCCGAAACAGTTCGATAGAATGTCGCAAATTTTGGTGTGAAAGGGCTCCCTATTTTTACCTACAAACCCTTGAAATGTGGTGGTCCTAGCTTCCATAGTTTTTTTATGGCGAATTTTTGAAGGTTTAAAAAATAGCCCAAAAATCGAACGGAAATTCCCAACAGAAACTCTATTCGCGAATTTTAAAAATCCGAGGTAGCCAAAATGTTGCTCTCGAAGAGTACATCAATTCAGAAAAGAAAAGTTTCTCTCTAGCCCAATAGGACCCGACTTTCATAGGGTCAAAGTTCACGAATTTGACACATTTCGGCCGCGACAATTCCCAATAACCGTTGCACCGAATTTCAAACCGCTCACACAGTACTTCCCTTTGAGACACATGAAGAATCCCCCGCAAGCATTTTCTCGTAGCTCAATTTTTGACCCCGCCTCAAGCGTCCGAAATTTCGATGGGGTCACGGAAATGGGCCAAATTTTGACACCCCATATCTCGGGCCCTAATTGTCCAATCGACTTGAAATTTGAAACGTGGCCTAAAAGGGTTTCGGCCTTCGTCCCCATGCTCGCCGATCGTGCTTCATCATGGGGGGTCCAGGCCTTTTCGCCGTAATGTTAAAACAAAAACACGCGAATATCTCCGAAACGGTTCGATAGAATGTCGCAAATTTTGGTGTGAAAGGGCTCCTTATTTTTACCTACAAACCCTTGAAATTTGGTGGTCCTAGGTTCCATAGTTTTTTTATGGCGAATTTTTGAAAGATTAAAAAATAGCCCAAAAATCGAACGGAAATTCCCTACAGAAACTCCATTCGCGAATTTTAAAAATCCGAGATAGCCAAAATGTTGCTCTCGAAGAGTACATCAATTTTAAAAAAAAGTTTCTCTCTAGGCCCAATAGGACCCGACCTTCATAGGGTCAAAGTTCACGAATTTGACACATTTCGGCTGCGACAATTCCCTATAACCGTTGCACCGAAATTCAAACCGCTCACACAGTACTTCCCATTGGGACACATGAACAATCCCCCGCAAGCCTTTTCTCGTAGCTCAAATTTGACCCCGGCGCAAGCGTCCGAAATTTCGATAGGGTCACGGAAATGGGCCAAACTTTGACCCCCCATATCTCGGGCCCTAATTGTCCGATCGACTTGAAATTTGAAATGTGGCCTAAAAGGGTTTTAGCCTTCGTCCCCATGCTCGCCAATCGCGGCTCACCATGGGGGGCCGGGCCTTTTCGCCGTAATGTTAAAACTAAAACTCGCGAATATCTCCGAAACGGTTCGATAGAATATCGCAAATTTTGGTGAGAAAGGGCTCCCTATTTTTACCTACAAACCCTCCAAATTTGGTGGTCCTAGCTTCCATTGTTTTTTTATGGGGAATTTTTGAAAGTTTAAAAAATAGCCCAAAAATCGAACGGAAATTCCCTACAGAAACTCCATTCGCGAATTTTAAAAATCCGAGATAGCCAGAATGTTGCTCTCGAAGAGTACATCAATTTAGAAAAAAAAAGTTTCTCTCTAGGCCCAATCGCGGCGCACCGGTCAAAGTTCACGAATTTGGCACATTTCGGCCGCGACAATTCCCTATAACCGTTCCACCGAATTTCAAACCGCTCACACAGTACTTTCCTTTGGGACACATGAACAAACCTCCGCAAGCGTTTTCTCGTTGCTCAAATATGAACCTGGCGCAAGCGTCCGAAATTTCGATAGGGTCACGGAAATGGGCCAAACTTTGACCCCCATATCTCGGGCCCTAATTGTCCGATCGACTTGAAATTTGAAACGTGGCCTAACAGGGTTTCGGCCTTTCTCCCCATGCTCGCCAATCGCGGCTCACCATGGGGGTCCGGGCCTTTTCGCCGTAATGTTAAAACTAAAACTCGCGAATATCTCCGAAACGGTTCGATAGAATATCGCAAATTTTGGTGTGAAAGGGCTCCCTATTTTTACCTACAAACCCTCCAAATTTGGTGGCCCTAGCTTCCATTGTTTTTTTATGGCGAATTTTTGAATGTTTAAAAAATAGCCCAAAAATCGAACGGAAATTCCCTACAGAAACTCCATTCGCGAATTTTAAAAATCCGAGATAGCCAAAATGTTGCTCTCGAAGAGTACATCAATTTAGAAAAAAAAAGTTTCTCTCTAGGCCCAATAGGACCCGAATCTCTAGGCCCAATCGCGGCGCACCGGTCAAAGTTCACGAATTTGACATATTTCGGCCGCGACAATTCCCTATAACCGTTGCACCGAATTTCAAACCGCTCACACAGTACTTCCCTTTGGGACACATGAACAAACCTCCGCAAGAGTTTTCTCGTAGCTCAAATTTGACCCTGGCGCAAGCGTCCGAAATTTCGATAGGGTCACGGAAATGGGCCAAACTTTGACCCCCCATATCTCGGGCCCTAATTGTCCGATCGACTTGAAATTTGAAACGTGGCCTAAAAGGGTTTCGGCCTTCGTCCCCATGCTCGCCAATCGTGGTTCACCATGGGGGGCCCAGGCCTTTTCGCCGTAATGTTAAAACAAAAACACGCGAATATCTCCGAAACGGTTCGATAGAATGTCGCAAGTTTTGGTGTGAAAGGGCTCCCTATTTTTACCTATAAACCCCCGAAATTTGGTGGTCCTAGCTTCCATAGTTTTTTTATGGCGAATTTTTGAAAGTTTAAAAAATAGCCCAAAAATCGAACGGAAATTCCCAACAGAAACTCTATTCGCGAAATTTAAAAATCCGAGATAGCCAAAATGTTGCTATCGAAGAGTACATCAATTCAGAAAAGAAAAGTTTCTCTCTAGGCCCAATAGGACCCGACTTTCATAGGGTCAAATTTCACGAATTTGACACATTTCGGCCGCGACAATTTCCAATAACCGTTGCACCGAATTTCAAACCGCTCACACAGTACTTCTCATTGGGACACATGAACAATCCCCCGCAAGCCTTTTCTCGTAGCTCAAATTTGACCCCGGCGCAAGCGTCCGAAATTTCGATAGGGTCACGGAAATGGGCCAAACTTTGACCCCCCATATCTCGGGCCCTAATTGTCCGATCGACTTGAAATTTGAAACGTGGCCTAAAAGGGTTTTAGCCTTCGTCCCTATGCTCGCCAATCGCGGCTCACCATTTGGGTCGGGGCCTTTTCGCCGTAATGGTAAAACAAATACTCGCGAATATCTCCGAAACGTTTCGATAGAATGTCGCAAATTTTGGTGTGAAAGGGCTCCCTATTTTCACCTACAAACAATCCAAATTTGGTGGTCCTAGCTTCCAAATTTTTTTTATGGCGAATTTTTGAAAGTTTAAAAAATAGCCCAAAAATCGAACGGAAATTCCCTACAGGAACTCCATTCGCGAATTTTAAAAATCCGAGATAGCCAAAATGTTGCTCTCGAAGAGTACATCAATTTAGAAAAAAAAAGTTTCTCTCTAGGCCCAATAGGACCCGAATCTCTAGGCCCAATCGCGGCGCACCGGTCAAAGTTCACGAATTTGACACATTTCGGCCGCGACAATTCCCTATAACCGTTGCACCGAATTTCAAACCGCTCACACAGTACTTCCCATTGAGACACGTGAAGAATCCCCCGCAAGCGTTTTCTCGTAGCTCAAATTTGACCCCGGCGCAAGCGTCCGAAATTTCGATAGGGTCACGGAAATGGGCCAAACTTTGACCCCCCATATCTCGGGCCCTAATTGTCCGATCGACTTGAAATTTGAAACGTGGCCTAAAAGGGTTTTAGCCTTCGTCCCTATGCTCGCCAATCGCGGCGCACCATGGGGGTCGGGGCCTTTTCGCCTTAATGTTAAAACAAAAACGCGCGAATATCTCGGAAACGGTTTGATAGAATGTCGCAAATTTTGGTGTGAAAGGGCTCCCTTTTTTACCTACAAACCCTCCAAATTTGGTGGTCCTAGCTTCCATAGTTTTTTTATGGCGAATTTTTGAAAGTTTAAAAAATAGCCCAAAAATCGAACGGAAATTCCCTACAGAAACTCCATTCGCGAATTTTAAAAATCCGCGATAGCCAAAATGTTGCTCTCGAAGAGTACATCAATTTAAAAAAAAGTTTCTCTCTAGGCCCAATAGGACCCGACTTTCATAGGGTCAAAGTTCACGAATTTGACACATTTCGGCCGCGACAATTCCCTATAACCGTTGCACCGAATTTCAAACCGCTCACACAGTACTTCCCATTGAGACACATGAACAATCCCCCGCAAGCGTTTTCTCGTAGCTCAAATTTGACCCCGGCGCAAGCGTCCGAAATTTCGATGGGGTCACGGAAATGGACCAAACTTTGACCCCCCATATCTCGGGTCCTAATTGTCCGATCGACTTGAAATTTGAAACGTGGCCTAACAGGGTTTCGGCCTTCCTCCCCATGCTCGCCTATCGCGGCGCATCATGGGGGGGGTCCAGGCTTTTTCGCCTTAATGTTAAAACAAAAACTTGCGAATATCTCGGAAACGGTTCGATAGAATGTCGCAAATTTAATGTGAAAGGGCTCACTATTTTTGCCTACAAACCCTCCAAATTTGGTGGTCCTACCTTCCATAGTTTTTTTATGGCGAAGTTTTGAAAGTTTAAAAAATAGCCCAAAAATCGAACGGAAAGTCCCTACAGAAACTCCATTCGCTAATTTTAAAAATCCGCGATAACCAAAATGTTGCTCTCGAAGAATACATCAATTTAAAAAAAAAGTTTCTCTCTAGGCCCAATACGACCCGACTTTCATAGGGTCAAAGTTCACGAATTTGACACATTTCGGCCGCGACAATTCCCTATAACCGTTGCACCGAATTTCAAACCGCTCACACAGTACTTCCCATTGAGACACATGAACAATCCCCCGCAAGCGTTTTCTCTTAGCTCAAATTTGATACCGGCGCAAGCGTCCGAAATTTGGATAGGGTCACGGAAATGGGCCAAACTTTGACCCCCCATATCTCGGGTCCTAATTGTCCGATCGACTTGAAATTTGAAACGTCGCCTAACAGGGTTTCGGCCTTCCTCCCCATACTCGCCAATCGCGGCTCACCATGGGGGTCCAGGCCTTTTCGCCTTAATGTTAAAACAAAAACTTGCGAATATCTCGGAAACGGTTCGATAGAATGTCGCAAATTTAATGTGAAAGGGCTCACTATTTTTGCCTACAAACCCTCGAAATTTGGTGGTCCTAGCTTCCATTGTTTTTTTATGGCGAATTTTTGAGTGTTTAAAAAATAGCCCAAAAATCGAACGGAAATTCCCTACAGAAACTCTATTCGCGAATTTTAAAATCCGAGATAGCCAAAATGTTGCTCTCGAAGGGTACATCAATTTAAAAAAACGTTTCTCTCTAAGCCCAATAGGACCCGACTTTCATAGGGTCAAAGTTCACGAATTTGACACATTTCGGCCGTGACAATTCCCTATAACCGTTGCACCGAATTTCAAACCGCTCACACAGTACTTCCCATTGAGACACATGAACAATCCCCCGCAAGCGTTTTCTCTTAGCTCAAATTTGACCCCGGCGCAAGCGTCCGAAATTTCGATGGGGTCACGGAAATGGGCCAAAATTAGACCCCCCATATCTCGGGCCCTAATTGTCCGATCGACTTGAAATTTGAAACGCGGCCTAAAAGGGTTTCGGCCTTCGTCCCCATGCTCGCCAATCGTAGCTCACCATGGGGGGTCCAGGCCTTTTCGCCGTAATGTTAAAACAAAAACTCGCGAATATCTCCGAAACAGTTCGATAGAATGTCGCAAATTTTGGTGTGAAAGGGCTCCCTATTTTTACCTACAAACCCTCCAACTTTGGTGGTCCTAGCTTCCATTGTTTTTTTATGGCGATTCTTTGAAAGTTTAAAAACTAGCCCAAAAATCGAACGGAAATTCCCTACAGAAACTCCATTCGCGAATTTTAAAAATCCGAGATAGCCAAAATGTTGCTCTCGAAGTGTACATCAATTTAAAAAAACGTTTCTCTCTAGGCCCAATAGGACCCGACTTTCATAGGGTCAAAGTTCACGAATTTGACACATTTCGGCCGCGACAATTCCCTATAACCGTTGCACCGAATTTCAATCCGCTCACACAGTACTTCCCATTGGGACACATGAACAATCCCCCGCAAGCGTTTTCTCGTAGCTCAAATTTGACCCCGGCGCAAGCGTCCGAAATTTCGATGGGGTCACGGAAATGGGCCAAACTTTGACCCCCATATTTCGGGACCTAATTGTCCGATGGACTAGAAATTTGAAACGCGGCCTAAAAGGGTTTCGGCCTTCGTCCCCATGCTCGCCAATCGTGGCTCACCATGGGGGGTCCGGGCCTTTTCGCAGTAATGTTAAAACAAAAACTCGCGAATATCTCCGAAACGGTTCGATAGAATGTCGCAAATTTTGGTGTGAAAGGGCTCCCTATTTTTACCTACAAACCCTCCAAATTCGGTGGTCCTAGCTTCCATAGTTTTTTTATGGCGAATTTTTGAATGTTTAAAAAATAGCCCAAAAATCGAACGGAAATTCCCTACAGAAACTCCATTCGCGAATTTTAAAAATCCGAGATAGCCAAAATGTTGCTCTCGAAGAGTACATCAATTTAGAAAAAACGTTTCTCTCTAGGCACAATAGGACCCGACTTTCATAGGGTCAAAGTTCACGAATTTGACACATTTCGGCCGCGACAATTCCCTATAACCGTTGCACCGAATTTCAATCCGCTCGCACAGTGCTTCCCATTGGGACACATGAACAATCCCCCGCAAGCGTTTTCTCGTAGCTCAAATTTGACCCCGGCGCAAGCGTCCGAAATTTCGATAGGGTCACGGAAATGGGCGAAACTATGACCCCCCATATTTCGGGACGTAATTGTCCGATGGACTAGAAATTTGAAACGCGGCCTAAAAGGGTTTTGGCCTTCGTCCCCATGCTCGCCAATCGTGGCTCACCATGGGGGGTCCGGTCCTTTTCGCCGTAATGTTAAAACAAAAACTCGCGAATATCTCCGAAACGGTTCGATAGAATGTCGCAAATTTTGGTGTGAAAGGGCTCCCTATTTTTACCTACAAACCCTCCAAATTCGGTGGTCCTAGCTTCCATAGTTTTTTTATGGCGAATTTTTGAATGTTTAAAAAATAGCCCAAAAATCGAACGGAAATTCCCTACAGAAACTCCATTCGCGAATTTTAAAAATCCGAGATAGCCAAAATGTTGCTCTCGAAGAGTACATCAATTTAAAAAAAACGTTTCTCTCTAGGCACAATAGGACGCGACTTTCATAGGGTCAAAGTTCACGAATTTGACACATTTCGGCCGCGACAATTCCCTATAACCGTTGCACCGAATTTCAATCCGCTCGCACAGTACTTCTGATTGGGACACATGAACAATCCCCCGCAAGCGTTTTCTCTTAGCTCAAATTTGACCCCGGCGCAAGCGTCCGAAATTTCGATGGGGTCACGGAAATGGGCCAAACATAGACACCCCATATCTCGGGCCCTAATTGTCCGATCGACTTGAAATTTTGAACGTGGCCTAACAGGGTTTCGGCCTTCCTCCCCATGCTCGCCAATCGCGGCTCACCATGGGGGTCCGGGCCTTTTCGCCGTAATCGTAAAACAAAAACTCGCGAATATCTCCGAAACGGTTCGATAGAATATCGCAAATTTTGGTGTGAAAGGGCTCCCTATTTTTACCTACAAACCCTCCAAATTCCGTGGTCCTAGCTTCCATAGTTTTTTTATGGCGAATTTTTGTAGGTTTAAAAAATAGCCCAAAAATCGAACGGAAATTCCCTACAGAAACTCCATTCGCGAATTTTAAAAATCCGAGATAGCCAAAATGTTGCTCCCGAAGGGTACATCAATTTAAAAAAACGTTTCTCTCTAGGCCCAATAGGACCCGACTTTCATAGGGTCAAAGTTCACGAATTTGACACATTTCGGCCGCGACAATTCCCTATAACCGTTGCACCGAATTTCAAACCGCTCACACAGTACTTCCCATTGGGACACATGAACAATCCCCCGCAAGCGTTTTATCGTAGCTCAAATTTGACCCCGGCGCAAGCGTCCGAAATTTCGATAGGGTCACGGAAATGGGCCAAACTTTGACCCCCCATATTTCGGGACCTAATTGTCCGATGGACTTGAAATTTGAAACGCGGCCTAAAAGGGTTTCGGCCTTCGTCCCCATGCTCGCCAATCGTGCCTCACCATGGGGGGTCCAGGCCTTTTCGCCGTAATGTTAAAACAAAAACTCGCGAATATCTCCGAAACGGTTCGATAGAATGTCGCAAATTTTGGTGTGAAAGGGCTCCCTATTTTTACCTACAAACCCTCCAAATTCGGTGGTCCTAGCTTCCATAGTTTTTTTATGGCGAATTTTTGAATGTTTAAAAAATAGCCCAAAAATCGAACGGAAATTCCCTACAGAAATTCCATTCGCGAATTTTAAAAATCCGAGATAGCCAAAATGTTGCTCTCGAAGAGTACATCAATTTAAAAAAAAGTTTCTCTCTAGGCACAATAGGACCCGACTTTCATAGGGTCAAAGTTCACGAATCTGACACATTTCGACCGCGACAATTCCCTATAACCGTTGCACCTAATTTCAAACCGCTCACACAGTACTTCCCATTGAGAAACATGAACAATTCCCCGCAAGCGTTTTCTCTTAGCTCAAATTTGACCCCGGCGCAAGCGTCCGAAATTTCGATGGGGTCACGGAAATGGGCCAAATTTAGACACCCCATATCTCGGGCCCTAATTGTCCGATCGACTTGAAATTTTGAACGTGGCCTAACAGGGTTTCGGCCTTCCTCCCCATGCTCGCGAATCGCGGCTCACCATGGGGGTCCGGGCCTTTTCGCCGTAATGGTAAAACCAAAACTCGCGTATATCTCCGAAACGGTTCGATAGAATATCGCAAATTTTGGTGTGAAAGGGCTCCCTATTTTTACCTACAAACCCTCCAAATTCGGTGGTCCTAGCTTCCATAGTTTTTTTATGGCGAATTTTTGAAAGTTTAAAAAATAGCCCAAAAATCGAAAGGAAATTCCCTACAGAAACTCCATTCGCGAATTTTAAAAATCCGAGATAGCCAAAATGTTGCTCTCGAAGAGTACATCAATTTAAAAAAACGTTTCTCTCTAGGCCCAATAGGACCCGACTTTCATAGGGTCAAAGTTCACGAATTTGACACATTTCGGCCGTGACAATTCCCTGTAACCGTTGCACCGAATTTCAAACCGCTCACACAGTACTTCCCATTGAGACACATGAACAATCCCCCGCAAGCGTTTTCTCTTAGCTCAAATTTGACCCCGGCGCAAGCGTCCGAAATTTCGATGGGGTCACGGAAATGGGCCAAAATTTGACCCCCCATATCTCGGGCCCTAATTGTCCGATCGACTTGATATTTGAAACGTCGCCTAACAGGGTTTCGGCCTTCCTCCCCATACTCGCCAATCGCGGCTCACCATGGGGGTCCGGGGCTTTTCGCCGTAATGGTAAAACAAAAACTCGCGAATATCTCCGAAACGGTTCGATAGAATTTCGCAAATTTTGGTGTGAAAGGGCTCCCTATTTTTACCTAAAACTCTGCAAATTTGGTGGTCCTAGCTTCCTTAGTTTTTTTATGGCGAATTTTTGAATGTTTAAAAAATAGCCCAAAAATCGAACGGAAATTCCCTACAGAAACTCCATTCGCGAATTTTAAAAATCCGAGATAGCTAAAATGTTGCTCTCGGAGGGTACATGAATTTAAAAATACGTTTCTCTCTAGGCCCAATAGGACCCGACTTTCATAGGGTCAAAGTTCACGAATTTGACACATTTCGGCCGCGACAATTCCCTATAACCGTTGCACCGAATTTCAAACCGCTCACACAGTACTTCCCATTGGGACACATGAACAATCCCCCGCAAGCGTTTTCTCGTAGCTCAAATTTGACCCCGGCGCAAGCGTCCGAAATTTCGATAGGGTCACGGAAATGGGCCAAACTTTGACCCCCCATATTTCGGGACCTAATTGTCCGATGGACTTGAAATTTGAAACGCGGCCTAAAAGGGTTTCGGCCTTCGTCCCCATGCTCGCCAATCGTGGCTCACCATGGGGGGTCCAGGCCTTTTCGCCGTAATGTTAAAACAAAAACTCGCGAATATCTCGGAAACGGTTCGATAGAATGTCGCAAATTTTGGTGTGAATGGGCTCCCTATTTTTACCTACAAACCCTCCAAATTCGGTGGTCCTAGCTTCCATAGTTTTTTTAAGGCGAATTTTTGAAAGATTAAAAAATAGCCCAAAAATCGAACGGAAATTCCCTACAGAAACTCCATTCGTGAATTTTAAAAATCCGAGATAGCCAAAATGTTGCTCTCGAAGAGTACATCAATTTAAAAAAAAAGTTTCTCTCTAGGCCCAATAAGACCCGACATTCATAGGGTCAAAGTTCACGAATTTGACACATTTCGGCCGCGGCAATTCCCTATAACCGTTGCACCGAATTTCAAACCGCTCACACAGTACTTCCCATTGAGACACATGAACAATCCCCCGCAAGCGTTTTCTCTTAGCTCAAATTTGATACCGGCGCAAGCGTCCGAAATTTCGATGGGGTCACGGAAATGGGCCAATCTTTGACCCCCCATATCTCGGGTCCTAATTGTCCGATCGACTTGAAATTTGAAACGTGGCCTAACAGGGTTTCGGCCTTCCTCCCCATGCTCGCCAATCGCGGCGCATCATGGGGGGGTCCAGGCCTTTTCGCCTTAATGTTAAAACAAAAACTCGCGAATATCTCGGAAACAATTCGATAGAATGTCGCAAATTTGGTGTGAAAGGGCTGCCTATTTTTACCTACAAACCCTCCAAATTTGGTGGTCCTAGCTTCCATAGTTTTTTTATGGCGAATTTTTGAAAGTTTAAAAAATAGCCCAAAAATCGAACGGAAATTCCCTACAGAAACTCCATTCGCGAATTTTACAAATCCGAGATAGCCAAAATGTTGCTCTCGAAGAGTACATCAATTTAAAAAAAAAGTTTCTCTCTAGGCCCAGTAGGACCCGACTTTCATAGGGTCAAAGTTCACGAATTTGACACATTTCGGCCGTGACAATTCCCTATAATCGTTGCACCGAATTTCAAACCGCTCACACAGTACTTCCCATTGAGACACATGAACAATCCCCCGCAAGCGTTTTCTCTTAGCTCAAACTTGACCCCGGCGCAAGCGTCCGAAATTTCGATGGGGTCACGGAAATGGGCCAAAATTAGACCCCCCATATCTCGGGCCCTAATTGTCCGATCGACTTGAAATTTGAAACGTCGCCTAACAGGGTTTCGGCCTTCCTCCCCATACTCGCCAATCGCGGCTCACCATGGGGGTCCGGGCCTTTTCGCCGTAATGGTAAAACAAAAACTCGCGAATATCTCCGAAACGGTTCGATAGAATATCGCAAATTTTGGTGTGAAAGGGCTCCCTATTTTTACCTACAAACCCTCCAAATTTGGTGGTCCTAGCTTCCATTGTTTTTTTATGGCGAATTTTTGAATGTTTAAAAAATAGCCCAAACATCGAACGGAAATTCCCTACAGAAACTCCATTCGCGAATTTTAAAAATCCGAGATAGCCAAAATGTTGCTCTCGAAGGGTACATCAATTTAAAAAAACGTTTCTCTCTAGGCCCAATAGGACCCGACTTTCATAAGGTCAAAGTTCACGAATTTGACACATTTCGGCCGCGACAATTCCCTATAACCGTTGCACCGAATTTCAAACCGCTCACACAGTACTTCCCATTGGGACACATGAACAATCCCCCGCAAGCGTTTTCTCGTAGCTCAAATTTGACCCCGGCGCAAGCGTCCGAAATTTCGATAGGGTCACGGAAATGGGCCAAACTTTGACCCCCCATATTTCGGGACCTAGTTGTCCGATGGACTTGAAATTTGAACCGCGGCCTAAAAGGGTTTCGGCCTTCGTCCCCATGCTCGCCAATCGTGGCTCACCATGGGGGGTCCAGGCCTTTTCGCCGTAATGTTAAAACAAAAACTCGCAAATATCTCCGAAACGGTTCGATAGAATGTCGCAAATTTTGGTGTGAAAGGGCTCCCTATTTTTACCTACAATCCCTCCAAATTCGGTGGTCCTAGCTTCCATAGTTTTTTTATGGCGAATTTTTGAATGTTTAAAAAATAGCCCAAAAATCGAACGGAAATTCCCTACAGAAACTCCATTCGCGAATTTTAAAAATCCGACATAGCCAAAATGTTGCTCTCGAAGAGTACATCAATTTAAAAAAAAAGTTTCTCTCTAGGCACAATAGGACCCGACTTTCATAGGGTCAAAGTTCACGAATTTGACACATTTCGACCGCGACAATTCGCTATAACCGTTGCACCTAATTTCAAACCGCTCACACAGTACTTCCCATTGAGACACATGAACAATTCCCCGCAAGCGTTTTCTCTTAGCTCAAATTTGACCCCGGCGCAAGCGTCCGAAATTTCGATGGGGTCACGGAAATGCGCCAAACTTAGACACCCCATATCTCGGGCCCTAATTGTCCGATCGACTTGAAATTTTGAACGTGGCCTAACAGGGTTTCGGCCTTCGTCCCCATTCTCGCCAATCGCGGCTCACCATTGGTGTCCGGGCCTTTTCGCCGTAATGGTAAAACAAAAACTCGCGAATATCTCCGAAACGGTTCGATAGAATATCGCAAATTTTGGTGTGAAAGGGCTCCCTATTTTTACCTACAAACCCTCCAACTTCGGTGGTCCTAGCTTCCATAGTTTTTTTATGACGAATTTTTGAATGTTTAAAAAATAGCCCAAAAATCGAACGGAAATTCCCTACAGAAACTCCATTCGCGAATTTTAAAAATCCGAGATAGCCAAAATGTTGCTCTCGAAGGGTACATCAATTTAAAAAAACGTTTCTCTCTAGGCCCAATAGGACCCGACTTTCATAGGGTCAAAGTTCACGAATTTGACACATTTCGGCCGCGACAATTACCTATAACCGTTGCACCGAATTTCAATCCGCTCACACAGTACTTCCCATTGGGACACATGAACAATCCCCCGCAAGCGTTTTCTCTTAGCTCAAATTTGACCCCGGCCCAAGCGTCCGAAATTTCGATGGGATCACGGAAATGGGCCAAACTTAGACACCCCATATCTCGGGCCCTAATTGTCCGATCGACTTGAAATTTTGAACGTGGCCTAACAGGGTTTCGGCCTTCCTCCCCATGCTCGCCAATCGCGGCTCACCATGGGGGTCCGGGCCTTTTCGCCGTAATGGTAAAACAAAAACTCGCGAATATCTCCGAAACGGTTCGATAGAATATCGCAAATTTTGGTGTGAAAGGGCTCCCTATTTTTACCTACAAACCCTCCAAATTCGGTGGTCCTAGCTTCCATAGTTTTTTTATGGCGAATTTTTGTAGGTTTAAAAAATAGCCCAAAAATCGAACGGAAATTCCCTACAGAAACTCCATTCGCGAATTTTAAAAATCCGAGATAGCCAAAATATTGCTCTCAAAGGGTACATCAATTTAAAAAAACGTTTCTCTCTAGGCCCAATAGGACCCGACTTTCATAGAGTCAAAGTTCACGAATTTGACATATTTCGGCCGCGACAATTCCCTATAACCGTTGCACCGAATTTCAAACCGCTCACACAGTACTTCCCATTGGGATACATGAACAATACCCCGCAAGCGTTTTCTCGTAGCTCAAATTTGACCCCGGCGCAAGCGTCCGAAATTTCGATAGGGTCACGGAAATGGGCCAAACTTTATCCCCCCATATTTCGGGACCTAATTGTCCGATGGACTTGAAATTTGAAACGCGGCCTAAAAGGGTTTCGGCCTTCGTCCCCATGCTCGCCAATCGTGGCTCACCATGGGGGGTCCA
The DNA here is from genome assembly GCF_044657685.1 of Stegodyphus dumicola. NCBI lineage: Eukaryota > Metazoa > Arthropoda > Arachnida > Araneae > Eresidae > Stegodyphus > Stegodyphus dumicola. Next base: position 285,881,496 of record NC_140769.1, on the reverse strand, counting down.
GGCTTTTTCGCCGTAATGTTAAAACAAAAACTCGCGAATATCTCCGAAACGGTTCGATAGAATGTCGCAAATTTTGGTGTGAAAGGGCTCCCTATTTTTACCTACAATCCCTCCAAATTCGGTGGTCCTAGCTTCCATAGTTTTTTTATGGCGAATTTTTGAATGTTTAAAAAATAGCCCAAAAATCGAACGGAAATTCCCTACAGAAACTCCATTCGCGAATTTTAAAAATCCGACATAGCCAATATGTTGCTCTCGAAGAGTACATCAATTTAAAAAAAAAGTTTCTCTCTAGGCACAATAGGACCCGACTTTCATAGGGTCAAAGTTCACGAATTTGACACATTTCGACCGCGACAATTCGCTATAACCGTTGCACCTAATTTCAAACCGCTCACACAGTACTTCCCATTGAGACACATGAACAATTCCCCGCAAGCGTTTTCTCTTAGCTCAAATTTGACCCCGGCGCAAGCGTCCGAAATTTCGATGGGGTCACGGAAATGCGCCAAACTTAGACACCCCATATCTCGGGCCCTAATTGTCCGATCGACTTGAAATTTTGAACGTGGCCTAACAGGGTTTCGGCCTTCCTCCCCATGCTCGCCAATCGCGGCTCACCATGGGGGTCCGGGCCTTTTCGCCGTAATGGTAAAACAAAAACTCGCGAATATCTCCGAAACGGTTCGATAGAATATCGCAAATTTTGGTGTGAAAGGGCTCCCTATTTTTACCTACAAACCCTCCAAATTCGGTGGTCCTAGCTTCCATAGTTTTTTTATGGCGAATTTTTGTAGGTTTAAAAAATAGCCCAAAAATCGAACGGAAATTCCCTACAGAAACTCCATTCGCGAATTTTAAAAATCCGAGATAGCCAAAATGTTGCTCTCAAAGGGTACATCAATTTAAAAAAACGTTTCTCTCTAGGCCCAATAGGACCCGACTTTCATAGAGTCAAAGTTCACGAATTTGACACATTTCGGCCGCGACAATTCCCTATAACCGTTGCACCGAATTTCAAACCGCTCACACAGTACTTCCCATTGGGATACATGAACAATCCCCCGCAAGCGTTTTCTCGTAGCTCAAATTTGACCCCGGCGCAAGCGTCCGAAATTTCGATAGGGTCACGGAAATGGGCCAAACTTTAACCCCCCCATATTTCGGGACCTAATTGTCCGATGGACTTGAAATTTGAAACGCGGCGTAAAAGGGTTTCGGCCTTCGTCCCCATGCTCGCCAATCGTGGCTCACCATGGGGGGTCCAGGCCTTTTCGCCGTAATGTTAAAACAAAAACTCGCGAATATCTCCGAAACGGTTCGATAGAATGTCGCAAATTTGGTGTGAAAGGGCTCCCTATTTTTACCTACAATCCCTCCAAATTCGGTGGTCCTAGCTTCCATAGTTTTTTTATGGCGAATTTTTGAATGTTTAAAAAATAGCCCAAAAATCGAACGGAAATTCCCTACAGAAACTCCATTCGCGAATTTTAAAAATCCGACATAGCCAATATGTTGCTCTCGAAGAGTACATCAATTTAAAAAAAAAAGTTTCTCTCTAGGCACAATAGGACCCGACTTTCATAGGGTCAAAGTTCACGAATTTGACACATTTCGACCGCGACAATTCGCTATAACCGTTGCACCGAATTTCAAACCGCTCACACAGTACTTCCCATTGAGACACATGTACAATTCCCCGCAAGCGTTTTCTCTTAGCTCAAATTTGACCCCGGCGGCGCAAGCGTCCGAAATTTCGATAGGGTCACGGAAATGCGCCAAACTTAGACACCCCATATCTCGGGCCCTAATTGTCCGATCGACTTGAAATTTTGAACGTGGCCTAACAGGGTTTCGGCCTTCCTCCCCATGCTCGCCAATCGCGGCTCACCATGGGGGTCCGGGCCTTTTCGCCGTAATGGTAAAACAAAAACTCGCGAATATCTCCGAAACGGTTCGATAGAATATCGCAAATTTTGGTGTGAAAGGGCTCCCTATTTTTACCTACAAACCCTCCAAATTCGGTGGTCCTAGCTTCCATAGTTTTTTATGGCGAATTTTTGTAGGTTTAAAAAATAGCCCAAAAATCGAACGGAAATTCCCTACAGAAACTCCATTCGCGAATTTTAAAAATCCGAGATAGCCAAAATGTTGCTCTCAAAGGGTACATCAATTTAAAAAAACGTTTCTCTCTAGGCCCAATAGGTCCCGACTTTCATAGAGTCAAAGTTCACGAATTTGACACATTTCGGCCGCGACAATTCCCTATAACCGTTGCACCGAATTTCAAACCGCTCACACAGTACTTCCCATTGAGACACATGAACAATCCCCCGCAAGCGTTTTCTCGTAGCTCAAATTTGACCCCGGCGCAAGCGTCCGAAATTTCGATAGGGTCACGGAAATGGGCCAAACTTTAACCCCCCATATTTCGGGACCTAATTGTCCGATGGACTTGAAATTTGAAACGCGGCCTAAAAGGGTTTCGGCCTTCGTCCCCATGCTCGCCAATCGTGGCTCACCATGGGGGGTTCAGGCCTTTTCGCCGTAATGTTAAAACAAAAACTCGCGAATATCTCCGAAACGGTTCGATAGAATGTCGCAAATTTTGGTGTGAAAGGGCTCCCTATTTTTACCTACAAACCCTCCAAATTCGGTGGTCCTAGCTTCCATAGTTTTTTTATGGCGAATTTTTGAATGTTTAAAAAATAGCCCAAAAATCGAACGGAAATTCCCTACAGAAACTCCATTCGCGAATTTTAAAAATCCGAGATAGCCAAAATGTTGCTCTCGAAGAGTACATCAATTTAAAAAAAAGTTTCTCTCTAGGCCCAATAAGACCCGACTTTCATAGGGTCAAAGTTCACGAATTTGACACATTTCGGCCGTGACAATTCCCTATAACCGTTGCACCGAATTTCAAACCGCTCACACAGTACTTCCCATTGAGACACATGAACAATCCCCCGCAAGCGTTTTCTCTTAGCTCAAATTTGACCCCGGCGCAAGCGTCCGAAATTTCGATGGGGTCACGGAAATGGGCCAAACTTAGACACCCCATATCTCGGGCCCTAATTGTCCGATCGACTTGAAATTTTGAACGTGGCCTAACAGGGTTTCGGCCTTCCTCCCCATGCTCGCGAATCGCGGCTCACCATGGGGGTCCGGCCTTTTCGCCGTAATGGTAAAACAAAAACTCGCGTATATCTCCGAAACGGTTCGATAGAATATCGCAAATTTTGGTGTGAAAGGGCTCCCTATTTTTACCTACAAACCCTCCAAATTCGGTGGTCCTAGCTTCCATAGTTTTTTTATGGCGAATTTTTGTAGGTTTAAAAAATAGCCCAAAAATCGAACGGAAATTCCCTACAGAAACTCCATACGCGAATTTTAAAAATCCGAGATAGCCAAAATGTTGCTCTCGAAGGGTACATCAATTTAAAAAAACGTTTCTCTCTAGGCCCAATAGGACCCGACTTTCATAGGGTCAAAGTTCACGAATTTGACACATTTCGGCCGCGACAATTCCCTATAACCGTTGCACCGAATTTCAAACCGCTCACACAGTACTTCCCATTGGGATACATGAACAATCCCCCGCAAGCGTTTTCTCGTAGCTCAAATTTGACCCCGGCGCAAGCGTCCGAAATTTCGATAGGGTCACGGAAATGGGCCAAACTTTAACCCCCCATATTTCGGGACCTAATTGTCCGATGGACTTGAAATTTGAAACGCGGCGTAAAAGGGTTTCGGCCTTCGTCCCCATGCTCGCCAATCGTGGCTCACCATGGGGGGTCCAGGCCTTTTCGCCGTAATGTTAAAACAAAAACTCGCGAATATCTCCGAAACGGTTCGATAGAATGTCGCAAATTTTGGTGTGAAAGGGCTCCCTATTTTTACCTACAATCCCTCCAAATTCGGTGGTCCTAGCTTCCATAGTTTTTTTATGGCGAATTTTTGAATGTTTAAAAAATAGCCCAAAAATCGAACGGAAATTCCCTACAGAAACTCCATTCGCGAATTTTAAAAATCCGACATAGCCAATATGTTGCTCTCGAAGAGTACATCAATTTAAAAAAAAAGTTTCTCTCTAGGCACAATAGGACCCGACTTTCATAGGGTCAAAGTTCACGAATTTGACACATTTCGACCGCGACAATTCGCTATAACCGTTGCACCTAATTTCAAACCGCTCACACAGTACTTCCCATTGAGACACATGAACAATTCCCCGCAAGCGTTTTCTCTTAGCTCAAATTTGACCCCGGCGCAAGCGTCCGAAATTTCGATAGGGTCACGGAAATGCGCCAAACTTAGACACCCCATATCTCGGGCCCTAATTGTCCGATCGACTTGAAATTTTGAACGTGGCCTAACAGGGTTTCGGCCTTCCTCCCCATGCTCGCCAATCGCGGCTCACCATGGGGGTCCGGGCCTTTTCGCCGTAATGGTAAAACAAAAACTCGCGAATATCTCCGAAACGGTTCGATAGAATATCGCAAATTTTGGTGTGAAAGGGCTCCCTATTTTTACCTACAAACCCTCCAAATTCGGTGGTCCTAGCTTCCATAGTTTTTTATGGCGAATTTTTGTAGGTTTAAAAAATAGCCCAAAAATCGAACGGAAATTCCCTACAGAAACTCCATTCGCGAATTTTAAAAATCCGAGATAGCCAAAATGTTGCTCTCAAAGGGTACATCAATTTAAAAAAACGTTTCTCTCTAGGCCCAATAGGTCCCGACTTTCATAGAGTCAAAGTTCACGAATTTGACACATTTCGGCCGCGACAATTCCCTATAACCGTTGCACCGAATTTCAAACCGCTCACACAGTACTTCCCATTGAGACACATGAACAATCCCCCGCAAGCGTTTTCTCGTAGCTCAAATTTGACCCCGGCGCAAGCGTCCGAAATTTCGATAGGGTCACGGAAATGGGCCAAAATTTAACCCCCCATATTTCGGGACCTAATTGTCCGATGGACTTGAAATTTGAAACGCGGCCTAAAAGGGTTTCGGCCTTCGTCCCCATGCTCGCCAATCGTGGCTCACCATGGGGGGTTCAGGCCTTTTCGCCGTAATGTTAAAACAAAAACTCGCGAATATCTCCGAAACGGTTCGATAGAATGTCGCAAATTTTGGTGTGAAAGGGCTCCCTATTTTTACCTACAAACCCTCCAAATTCGGTGGTCCTAGCTTCCATAGTTTTTTATGGCGAATTTTTGAATGTTTAAAAAATAGCCCAAAAATCGAACGGAAATTCCCTACAGAAACTCCATTCGCGAATTTTAAAAATCCGAGATAGCCAAAATGTTGCTCTCGAAGAGTACATCAATTTAAAAAAAAGTTTCTCTCTAGGCCCAATAAGACCCGACTTTCATAGGGTCAAAGTTCACGAATTTGACACATTTCGGCCGTGACAATTCCCTATAACCGTTGCACCGAATTTCAAACCGCTCACACAGTACTTCCCATTGAGACACATGAACAATCCCCCGCAAGCGTTTTCTCTTAGCTCAAATTTGACCCCGGCGCAAGCGTCCGAAATTTCGATGGGGTCACGGAAATGGGCCAAACTTAGACACCCCATATCTCGGGCCCTAATTGTCCGATCGACTTGAAATTTTGAACGTGGCCTAACAGGGTTTCGGCCTTCCTCCCCATGCTCGCGAATCGCGGCTCACCATGGGGGTCCGGGCCTTTTCGCCGTAATGGTAAAACAAAAACTCGCGTATATCTCCGAAACGGTTCGATAGAATATCGCAAATTTTGGTGTGAAAGGGCTCCCTATTTTTACCTACAAACCCTCCAAATTTGGTGGTCCTAGCTTCCATTGTTTTTTTATGGCGAATTTTTGAAAGTTTAAAAAATAGCCCAAAAATCGAACGGAAATTCCCTACAGAAACTCCATTCGCGAATTTTAAAAATCCGAGATAGCCAAAATGTTGCTCTCGAAGGGTACATCAATTTAAAAAAACGTTTCTCTCTAGGCCCAATAGGACCCGACTTTCATAGGGTAAAAGTTCACGAATTTGACACATTTCGGCCGCGACAATTCCCTATAACCGTTGCACCGAATTTCAAACCGCTCACACAGTACTTCCCATTGGGACACATGAACAATCCCCCGCAAGCGTTTTCTCGTAGCTCAAATTTGACCCCGGCGCAAGCGTCCGAAATTTCGATAGGGTCACGGAAATGGGCCAAACTTTGACCCCCCATATCTCGGGCCCTAATTGTCCGATCGACTTGAAATTTGAAACGTGGCCTAACAGGGTTTCGGCCTTCATCCCCATGCTCGCCAATCGCGGCTCACCATGGGGGGTCCAGGCTTTTTCGCCGTAATGTTAAAACAAAAACTCGCGAATATCTCCGAAACGGTTCGATAGAATGTCGCAAATTTTGGTGTGAAAGGGCTCCATATTTTTACCTACAAACCCTGCAAATTTGGTGGTCCTAGCTTCCATAGTTTTTTTATGGCGAATTTTTGAATGTTTAAAAAATAGCCCAAAAATCGAACGGAAATTCCCTACAGAAACTCCATTCGCGAATTTTAAAAATCCGAGATAGCCAAAATGTTGCTCTCGAAGAGTACATCAATTTAGAAAAAAAAGTTTCTCTCTAGGCCCAATAGGACCCGAATCTCTAGGCCCAATTGCGGCGCACCGGTCAAAGTTCACGAATTTGACACATTTCGGCCGCGACAATTCCCTATAACCGTTGCACCGAATTTCAAACCGCTCACACAGTACTTCCCATTGCGACACATGAACAATCCCCCTCAAGCGTTTTCTCGTAGCTCAAATTTGACCCCGGCGCAAGCGTCCGAAATTTCGATGGGGTCACGGAAATGGGCCAAGCTTTGACCCCCCATATCTCGGGTCCTAATTGTCCGATCGACTTGAAATTTGAAACGTGGCCTAACAGGATTTCGGCCTTCCTCCCCATGCTCGCCAATCGCGGCGCATCATGGGGGGGGTCCAGGTCTTTTCGCCTTAATGTTAAAACAAAAACTCGCGAACATCTCGGAAACAATTCGATTGAATGTCGCAAAATTGGTGTGAAAGGGCTGCCTATTTTTACCTACAAACCCTCCAAATTTGGTGGTCCTAGCTTCCATAGTTTTTTTATGGCGAATTTTTGAAAGATTAAAAAATAGCCCAAAAATCGAACGGAAATTCCCTACAGAAACTCCATTCGCGAATTTTATAAATCCGAGATAGCCAAAATGTTGCTCTCGAAGAGTACATCAATTTAAAAAAAAAGTTTCTCTCTAGGCCCAATAGGACCCGACTTTCATAGGGTCAAAGTTCACGAATTTGACACATTTCGGCCGTGACAATTCCCTATAACCGTTGCACCGAATTTCAAACCGCTCACACAGTACTTCCCATTGAGACACATGAACAATCCCCCGCAAGCGTTTTCACTTAGCTCAAATTTGACCCCGGCGCAAGCGTCCGAAATTTCGATGGGGTCACGGAAATGGGCCAAACTTTGACCCCCCATATCTCGGGTCCTAATTGTCCGATCGACTTGAAATTTGAAACGTGGCCTAACAGGGTTTCGGCCTTCCTCCCCATGCTCGCCAATCGCGGCGCATCATGGGGGGGTCCAGGCCTTTTCGACTTAATGTTAAAACAAAAACTCGCGAATATCTCCGAAACGGTTCGATAGAATATCGCAAATTTTGGTGTGAAAGGGCTCCATATTTTTACCTACAAACCCTCCAAATTCGGTGGTCCTAGCTTCCATAGTTTTTTTATGGCGAATTTTTGAATGTTTAAAAAATAGCCCAAAAATCGAACGGAAATTCCCTACAGAAATTCCATTCGCGAATTTTAAAAATCCGAGATAGCCAAAATGTTGCTCTCGAAGAGTACATCAATTTAAAAAAAAGTTTCTCTCTAGGCACAATAGGACCCGACTTTCATAGGGTCAAAGTTCACGAATTGACACATTTCGACCGCGACAATTCCCTATAACCGTTGCACCTAATTTCAAATCGCTCACACAGTACTTCCCATTGAGACACATGAACAATCCCCCTCAAGCGTTTTCTCGTAGCTCAAATTTGATCCCGGCGCAAGCGTCCGAAATTTCGATGGGGTCACGGAAATGGGCCAAACTTTGACCCCCCATATCTCGGGTCCTAATTGTCCGATCGACTTGAAATTTGAAACGTGGCCTAACAGGGTTTCGGCCTTCCTCCCCATGCTCGCCAATTGCGGCGCATCATGGGGGGGTCCAGGCCTTTTCGCCTTAATGTTAAAACAAAAACTCGCGAATATCTCGGAAACAATTCGATAGAATGTCGCAAATTTGGTGTGAAAGGGCTGCCTATTGTTACCTACAAACCCTCCAAATTTGATGGTCGTAGCTTCCATAGTTTTTTTATGGCGAATTTTTGAAAGATTAAAAAATAGCCCAAAAATTGAACGGAAATTCCCATAGAAACTCCATTCGCGAATTTTAAAAATCCGAGATAGACAAAATGTTGCTCTCGAAGAGTACATCAATTTAAAAAAAAAGTTTCTCTCTAGGCCCAATAGGACCCGACTTTCATAGCGTCAAAGTTCACGAATTTGACACATTTCGGCCGTGACAATTCCCTATAACCGTTGCACCGAATTTCAAACCGCTCACACAGTACTTCCCATTGAGACACATGAACAATCCCCCGCAAGCGTTTTCTCTTACCTCAAATTTGACCCCGGCGCAAGCGTCCGAAATTTCGATGGGGTCACGGAAATGGGCCAAAATTAGACCCCCTATATCTCGGGCCCTAATTGTCCGATCGACTTGAAATTTGAAACGTCGCCTAACAGGGTTTCGGCCTTCCTCCCCATACTCGCCAATCGCGGCTCACCATGGGGGTCCGGGCCTTTTCGCCGTAATGGTAAAACAAAAACTCGCGAATATCTCCGAAACGGTTCGATAGAATATCGCAAATTTTGGTGTGAAAGGGCTCCCTATTTTTACCTACAAACCCTCCAAATTTGGTGGTCCTAGCTTCAATTGTTTTTTTATGGCGAATTTTTGAAAGTTTAAAAAATAGCCGAAAAATCGAACGGAAATTCCCTACAGAAACTCCATTCGCGAATTTTAAAAATCCGAGATAGCCAAAATGTTGCTCTCGAAGGGTACATCAATTTAAAAAAACGTTTCTCTCTAGGCCCAATAGGACCCGACTTTCATAGGGTAAAAGTTCACGAATTTGACACATTTCGGCCGCGACAATTCCCTATAACCGTTGCACCGAATTTCAAACCGCTCACACAGTACTTCCCATTGGGACACATGAACAATCCCCCGCAAGCGTTTTCTCGTAGCTCAAATTTGACCCCGGCGCAAGCGTCCGAAATTTCGATAGGGTCACGGAAATGGGCCAAACTTTGACCCCCCATATCTCGGGCCCTAATTGTCCGATCGACTTGAAATTTGAAACGTGGCCTAACAGGGTTTCGGCCTTCATCCCCATGCTCGCCAATCGCGGCTCACCATGGGGGGTCCAGGCTTTTTCGCCGTAATGTTAAAACAAAAACTCGCGAATATCTCCGAAACGGTTCAATAGAATGTCGCCAATTTTGGTGTGAAAGGGCTCCCTATTTTTACCTACAAACCCTGCAAATTTGGTGGTCCTAGCTTCCATAGTTTTTTTATGGCGAATTTTTGAATGTTTAAAAAGTAGCCCAAAAATCGAACGGAAATTCCCTACAGAAACTCCATTCGCGAATTTTAAAAATCCGAGATAGCCAAAATGTTGCTCTCGAAGAGTACATCAATTTAAAAAAAAGTTTCTCTCTAGGCCCAATAGGACCCGACTTTCATAGGGTCAAAGTTCACGAATTTGACACATTTCGGCCGTGACAATTCCCTATAACCGTTGCACCGTATTTCAAACCGCTCACACAGTACTTCCCATTGGGACACATGAACAATCCCCCGCAAGCGTTTTCTCGTAGCTCAAATTTGACCCCGGCGCAAGCGTCCGAAATTTCGATAGGGTCACGGAAATGGGCCAAACTTTAACCCCCCATATTTCGGGACCTAATTGTCGGATGCACTTGAAATTTGAAACGCGGCCTAAAAGGGTTTCGGCCTTCGTCGCCATGCTCGCCAATCGTGGCTCACCATGGGGGGTCCAGGCTATTTCGCCGTAATTTTAAAACAAAAACTCGCGAATATCTCCGAAACGGTTCGATAGAATGTCGCAAATTTTGGTGTGAAAGGGCTCCCTATTTTTACCTACAAACCCTCCAAATTCGGTGGTCCTAGCTTCCACAGTTTTTTTATGGCGAATTTTTGAATGTTTAAAAAATAGCCCAAAAATCGAACGGAAATTCCCTACAGAAATTCCATTCGCGAATTTTAAAAATCCGAGATAGCCAAAATGTTGCTCTCGAAGAGTACATCAATTTAAAAAAAAGTTTCTCTCTAGGCACAATAGGACCCGAATTTCATAGGGTCAAAGTTCACGAATTGACACATTTCGACCGCGACAATTCCCTATAACCGTTGCACCTAATTTCAAACCGCTCACACAGTACTTCCCATTGAGACACATGAACAATTCCCCGCAAGCGTTTTCTCTTAGCTCAAATTTGACCCCGGCGCAAGCGTCCGAAATTTCGATAGGGTCACGGAAATGGGCCAAACTTTGACCTCCCATATCTCGGGCCCTAATTGTCCGATCGACTTGAAATTTGAAACGTGGCCTAACAGGGTTTCGGCCTTCATCCCCATGCTCGCCAATCGCGGCTCACCATGGGGGGTCCAGGCTTTTTCGCCGTAATGTTAAAACAAAAACTCGCGAATATCTCCGAAACGGTTCAATAGAATGTCGCCAATTTTGGTGTGAAAGGGCTCCCTATTTTTACCTACAAACCCTGCAAATTTGGTGGTCCTAGCTTCCATAGTTTTTTTATGGCGAATTTTTGAATGTTTAAAAAATAGCCCAAAAATCGAACGGAAATTCCCTACAGAAACTCCATTCGCGAATTTTAAAAATCCGAGATAGCCAAAATGTTGCTCTCGAAGAGTACATCAATTTAAAAAAAAGTTTCTCTCTAGGCCCAATAGGACCCGACTTTCATAGGGTCAAAGTTCACGAATTTGACACATTTCGGCCGTGACAATTCCCTATAACCGTTGCACCGAATTTCAAACCGCTCACACAGTACTTCCCATTGGGACACATGAACAATCCCCCGCAAGCGTTTTCTCGTAGCTCAAATGTGACCCCGGCGCAAGCGTCCGAAATTTCGATAGGGTCACGGAAATGGGCCAAACTTTAACCCCCCATATTTCGGGTCCTAATTGTCCGATCGACTTGAAATTTGAAACGTGGCCTAACAGGGTTTCGGCCTTCCTCCCCATGCTCGCCAATCGCGGCGCATCATGGGGGGGTCCAGGCCTTTTCGACTTAATGTTAAAACAAAAACTCGCGAATATCTCCGAAACGGTTCGATAGAATATCGCAAATTTTGGTGTGAAAGGGCTCCATATTTTTACCTACAAACCCTCCAAATTCGGTGGTCCTAGCTTCCATAGTTTTTTTATGGCGAATTTTTGAATGTTTAAAAAATAGCCCAAAAATCGAACGGAAATTCCCTACAGAAATTCCATTCGCGAATTTTAAAAATCCGAGATAGCCAAAATGTTGCTCTCGAAGAGTACATCAATTTAAAAAAAAGTTTCTCTCTAGGCACAATAGGACCCGACTTTCATAGGGTCAAAGTTCACGAATTGACACATTTCGACCGCGACAATTCCCTATAACCGTTGCACCTAATTTCAAATCGCTCACACAGTACTTCCCATTGAGACACATGAACAATCCCCCTCAAGCGTTTTCTCGTAGCTCAAATTTGATCCCGGCGCAAGCGTCCGAAATTTCGATGGGGTCACGGAAATGGGCCAAACTTTGACCCCCCATATCTCGGGTCCTAATTGTCCGATCGACTTGAAATTTGAAACGTGGCCTAACAGGGTTTCGGCCTTCCTCCCCATGCTCGCCAATTGCGGCGCATCATGGGGGGGTCCAGGCCTTTTCGCCTTAATGTTAAAACAAAAACTCGCGAATATCTCGGAAACAATTCGATAGAATGTCGCAAATTTGGTGTGAAAGGGCTGCCTATTGTTACCTACAAACCCTCCAAATTTGATGGTCGTAGCTTCCATAGTTTTTTTATGGCGAATTTTTGAAAGATTAAAAAATAGCCCAAAAATTGAACGGAAATTCCCATAGAAACTCCATTCGCGAATTTTAAAAATCCGAGATAGACAAAATGTTGCTCTCGAAGAGTACATCAATTTAAAAAAAAAGTTTCTCTCTAGGCCCAATAGGACCCGACTTTCATAGCGTCAAAGTTCACGAATTTGACACATTTCGGCCGTGACAATTCCCTATAACCGTTGCACCGAATTTCAAACCGCTCACACAGTACTTCCCATTGAGACACATGAACAATCCCCCGCAAGCGTTTTCTCTTACCTCAAATTTGACCCCGGCGCAAGCGTCCGAAATTTCGATGGGGTCACGGAAATGGGCCAAAATTAGACCCCCTATATCTCGGGCCCTAATTGTCCGATCGACTTGAAATTTGAAACGTCGCCTAACAGGGTTTCGGCCTTCCTCCCCATACTCGCCAATCGCGGCTCACCATGGGGGTCCGGGCCTTTTCGCCGTAATGGTAAAACAAAAACTCGCGAATATCTCCGAAACGGTTCGATAGAATATCGCAAATTTTGGTGTGAAAGGGCTCCCTATTTTTACCTACAAACCCTCCAAATTTGGTGGTCCTAGCTTCAATTGTTTTTTTATGGCGAATTTTTGAAAGTTTAAAAAATAGCCGAAAAATCGAACGGAAATTCCCTACAGAAACTCCATTCGCGAATTTTAAAAATCCGAGATAGCCAAAATGTTGCTCTCGAAGGGTACATCAATTTAAAAAAACGTTTCTCTCTAGGCCCAATAGGACCCGACTTTCATAGGGTAAAAGTTCACGAATTTGACACATTTCGGCCGCGACAATTCCCTATAACCGTTGCACCGAATTTCAAACCGCTCACACAGTACTTCCCATTGGGACACATGAACAATCCCCCGCAAGCGTTTTCTCGTAGCTCAAATTTGACCCCGGCGCAAGCGTCCGAAATTTCGATAGGGTCACGGAAATGGGCCAAACTTTGACCCCCCATATCTCGGGCCCTAATTGTCCGATCGACTTGAAATTTGAAACGTGGCCTAACAGGGTTTCGGCCTTCATCCCCATGCTCGCCAATCGCGGCTCACCATGGGGGGTCCAGGCTTTTTCGCCGTAATGTTAAAACAAAAACTCGCGAATATCTCCGAAACGGTTCAATAGAATGTCGCCAATTTTGGTGTGAAAGGGCTCCCTATTTTTACCTACAAACCCTGCAAATTTGGTGGTCCTAGCTTCCATAGTTTTTTTATGGCGAATTTTTGAATGTTTAAAAAATAGCCCAAAAATCGAACGGAAATTCCCTACAGAAACTCCATTCGCGAATTTTAAAAATCCGAGATAGCCAAAATGTTGCTCTCGAAGAGTACATCAATTTAAAAAAAAGTTTCTCTCTAGGCCCAATAGGACCCGACTTTCATAGGGTCAAAGTTCACGAATTTGACACATTTCGGCCGTGACAATTCCCTATAACCGTTGCACCGTATTTCAAACCGCTCACACAGTACTTCCCATTGGGACACATGAACAATCCCCCGCAAGCGTTTTCTCGTAGCTCAAATTTGACCCCGGCGCAAGCGTCCGAAATTTCGATAGGGTCACGGAAATGGGCCAAACTTTAACCCCCCATATTTCGGGACCTAATTGTCGGATGCACTTGAAATTTGAAACGCGGCCTAAAAGGGTTTCGGCCTTCGTCGCCATGCTCGCCAATCGTGGCTCACCATGGGGGGTCCAGGCTATTTCGCCGTAATTTTAAAACAAAAACTCGCGAATATCTCCGAAACGGTTCGATAGAATGTCGCAAATTTTGGTGTGAAAGGGCTCCCTATTTTTACCTACAAACCCTCCAAATTCGGTGGTCCTAGCTTCCACAGTTTTTTTATGGCGAATTTTTGAATGTTTAAAAAATAGCCCAAAAATCGAACGGAAATTCCCTACAGAAATTCCATTCGCGAATTTTAAAAATCCGAGATAGCCAAAATGTTGCTCTCGAAGAGTACATCAATTTAAAAAAAAGTTTCTCTCTAGGCACAATAGGACCCGAATTTCATAGGGTCAAAGTTCACGAATTGACACATTTCGACCGCGACAATTCCCTATAACCGTTGCACCTAATTTCAAACCGCTCACACAGTACTTCCCATTGAGACACATGAACAATTCCCCGCAAGCGTTTTCTCTTAGCTCAAATTTGACCCCGGCGCAAGCGTCCGAAATTTCGATAGGGTCACGGAAATGGGCCAAACTTTGACCTCCCATATCTCGGGCCCTAATTGTCCGATCGACTTGAAATTTGAAACGTGGCCTAACAGGGTTTCGGCCTTCATCCCCATGCTCGCCAATCGCGGCTCACCATGGGGGGTCCAGGCTTTTTCGCCGTAATGTTAAAACAAAAACTCGCGAATATCTCCGAAACGGTTCAATAGAATGTCGCCAATTTTGGTGTGAAAGGGCTCCCTATTTTTACCTACAAACCCTGCAAATTTGGTGGTCCTAGCTTCCATAGTTTTTTTATGGCGAATTTTTGAATGTTTAAAAAATAGCCCAAAAATCGAACGGAAATTCCCTACAGAAACTCCATTCGCGAATTTTAAAAATCCGAGATAGCCAAAATGTTGCTCTCGAAGAGTACATCAATTTAAAAAAAAGTTTCTCTCTAGGCCCAATAGGACCCGACTTTCATAGGGTCAAAGTTCACGAATTTGACACATTTCGGCCGTGACAATTCCCTATAACCGTTGCACCGTATTTCAAACCGCTCACACAGTACTTCCCATTGGGACACATGAACAATCCCCCGCAAGCGTTTTCTCGTAGCTCAAATTTGACCCCGGCGCAAGCGTCCGAAATTTCGATAGGGTCACGGAAATGGGCCAAACTTTAACCCCCCATATTTCGGGACCTAATTGTCGGATGCACTTGAAATTTGAAACGCGGCCTAAAAGGGTTTCGGCCTTCGTCGCCATGCTCGCCAATCGTGGCTCACCATGGGGGGTCCAGGCTATTTCGCCGTAATTTTAAAACAAAAACTCGCGAATATCTCCGAAACGGTTCGATAGAATGTCGCAAATTTTGGTGTGAAAGGGCTCCCTATTTTTACCTACAAACCCTCCAAATTCGGTGGTCCTAGCTTCCACAGTTTTTTTATGGCGAATTTTTGAATGTTTAAAAAATAGCCCAAAAATCGAACGGAAATTCCCTACAGAAATTCCATTCGCGAATTTTAAAAATCCGAGATAGCCAAAATGTTGCTCTCGAAGAGTACATCAATTTAAAAAAAAGTTTCTCTCTAGGCACAATAGGACCCGAATTTCATAGGGTCAAAGTTCACGAATTGACACATTTCGACCGCGACAATTCCCTATAACCGTTGCACCTAATTTCAAACCGCTCACACAGTACTTCCCATTGAGACACATGAACAATTCCCCGCAAGCGTTTTCTCTTAGCTCAAATTTGACCCCGGCGCAAGCGTCCGAAATTTCGATAGGGTCACGGAAATGGGCCAAACTTTGACCTCCCATATCTCGGGCCCTAATTGTCCGATCGACTTGAAATTTGAAACGTGGCCTAACAGGGTTTCGGCCTTCATCCCCATGCTCGCCAATCGCGGCTCACCATGGGGGGTCCAGGCTTTTTCGCCGTAATGTTAAAACAAAAACTCGCGAATATCTCCGAAACGGTTCAATAGAATGTCGCCAATTTTGGTGTGAAAGGGCTCCCTATTTTTACCTACAAACCCTGCAAATTTGGTGGTCCTAGCTTCCATAGTTTTTTTATGGCGAATTTTTGAATGTTTAAAAAATAGCCCAAAAATCGAACGGAAATTCCCTACAGAAACTCCATTCGCGAATTTTAAAAATCCGAGATAGCCAAAATGTTGCTCTCGAAGAGTACATCAATTTAAAAAAAAGTTTCTCTCTAGGCCCAATAGGACCCGACTTTCATAGGGTCAAAGTTCACGAATTTGACACATTTCGGCCGTGACAATTCCCTATAACCGTTGCACCGAATTTCAAACCGCTCACACAGTACTTCCCATTGGGACACATGAACAATCCCCCGCAAGCGTTTTCTCGTAGCTCAAATGTGACCCCGGCGCAAGCGTCCGAAATTTCGATAGGGTCACGGAAATGGGCCAAACTTTAACCCCCCATATTTCGGGACCTAATTGTCGGATGCACTTGAAATTTGAAACGCGGCCTAAAAGGGTTTCGGCCTTCGTCGCCATGCTCGCCAATCGTGGCTCACCATGGGGGGTCCAGGCTATTTCGCCGTAATTTTAAAACAAAAACTCGCGAATATCTCCGAAACGGTTCGATAGAATGTCGCAAATTTTGGTGTGAAAGGGCTCCCTATTTTTACCTACAAACCCTCCAAATTCGGTGGTCCTAGCTTCCACAGTTTTTTTATGGCGAATTTTTGAATGTTTAAAAAATAGCCCAAAAATCGAACGGAAATTCCCTACAGAAATTCCATTCGCGAATTTTAAAAATCCGAGATAGCCAAAATGTTGCTCTCGAAGAGTACATCAATTTAAAAAAAAGTTTCTCTCTAGGCACAATAGGACCCGAATTTCATAGGGTCAAAGTTCACGAATTGACACATTTCGACCGCGACAATTCCCTATAACCGTTGCACCTAATTTCAAACCGCTCACACAGTACTTCCCATTGAGACACATGAACAATTCCCCGCAAGCGTTTTCTCTTAGCTCAAATTTGACCCCGGCGCAAGCGTCCGAAATTTCGATGGGGTCACGGAAATGGGCCAAACTTAGACACCCCATATCTCGGGCCCTAATTGTCCGATCGACTTGAAATTTTGAACGTGGCCTAACAGGGTTTCGGCCTTCCTCCCCACGCTCGCCAATCGCGGCTCACAATGGGGGTCCGGGCCTTTTCGCCGTAATGGTAAAACAAAAACTCGCGAATATCTCCGAAACGGTTCGATAGAATATCGCAAATTTTGGTGTGAAAGGGCTCCCTATTTTTACATACAAACCCTCCAAATTCGGTGGTCCTAGCTTCCATAGTTTTTTTATGGCGAATTTTTGTAGGTTTAAAAAATAGCCCAAAAATCGAACGGAAATTCCCTACAGAAACTCCATTCGCGAATTTTAAAAATCCGAGATAGCCAAAATGTTGCTCTCGAAGAGTACATCAATTTAAAAAAAAAGTTTCTCTCTAGGCCCAATAGGACCCGACTTTCATAGCGTCAAAGTTCACGAATTTGACACATTTCGGCCGTGACAATTCCCTATAACCGTTGCACCGAATTTCAAACCGCTCACACAGTACTTCCCATTGAGACACATGAACAATCCCCCGCAAGCGTTTTCTCTTACCTCAAATTTGACCCCGGCGCAAGCGTCCGAAATTTCGATGGGGTCACGGAAATGGGCCAAAATTAGACCCCCTATATCTCGGGCCCTAATTGTCCGATCGACTTGAAATTTGAAACGTCGCCTAACAGGGTTTCGGCCTTCCTCCCCATACTCGCCAATCGCGGCTCACCATGGGGGTCCGGGCCTTTTCGCCGTAATGGTAAAACAAAAACTCGCGAATATCTCCGAAACGGTTCGATAGAATATCGCAAATTTTGGTGTGAAAGGGCTCCCTATTTTTACCTACAAACCCTCCAAATTTGGTGGTCCTAGCTTCAATTGTTTTTTTATGGCGAATTTTTGAAAGTTTAAAAAATAGCCGAAAAATCGAACGGAAATTCCCTACAGAAACTCCATTCGCGAATTTTAAAAATCCGAGATAGCCAAAATGTTGCTCTCGAAGGGTACATCAATTTAAAAAAACGTTTCTCTCTAGGCCCAATAGGACCCGACTTTCATAGGGTAAAAGTTCACGAATTTGACACATTTCGGCCGCGACAATTCCCTATAACCGTTGCACCGAATTTCAAACCGCTCACACAGTACTTCCCATTGGGACACATGAACAATCCCCCGCAAGCGTTTTCTCGTAGCTCAAATTTGACCCCGGCGCAAGCGTCCGAAATTTCGATAGGGTCACGGAAATGGGCCAAACTTTGACCCCCCATATCTCGGGCCCTAATTGTCCGATCGACTTGAAATTTGAAACGTGGCCTAACAGGGTTTCGGCCTTCATCCCCATGCTCGGCAATCGCGGCTCACCATGGGGGGTCCAGGCTTTTTCGCCGTAATGTTAAAACAAAAACTCGCGAATATCTCCGAAACGGTTCAATAGAATGTCGCCAATTTTGGTGTGAAAGGGCTCCCTATTTTTACCTACAAACCCTGCAAATTTGGTGGTCCTAGCTTCCATTGTTTTTTTATGGCGAATTTTTGAATGTTTAAAAAATAGCCCAAAAATCGAACGGAAATTCCCTACAGAAACTCCATTCGCGAATTTTAAAAATCCGAGATAGCCAAAATGTTGCTCTCGAAGAGTACATCAATTTAAAAAAAGTTTCTCTCTAGGCCCAATAGGACCCGACTTTCATAGGGTCAAAGTTCACGAATTTGACACATTTCGGCCGTGACAATTCCCTATAACCGTTGCACCGAATTTCAAACCGCTCACACAGTACTTCCCATTGGGACACATGAACAATCCCCCGCAAGCGTTTTCTCGTAGCTCAAATGTGACCCCGGCGCAAGCGTCCGAAATTTCGATAGGGTCACGGAAATGGGCCAAACTTTAACCCCCCATATTTCGGGACCTAATTGTCGGATGCACTTGAAATTTGAAACGCGGCCTAAGAGGGTTTCGGCCTTCGTCGCCATGCTCGCCAATCGTGGCTCACCATGGGGGGTCCAGGCTATTTCGCCGTAATTTTAAAACAAAAACTCGCGAATATCTCCGAAACGGTTCGATAGAATGTCGCAAATTTTGGTGTGAAAGGGCTCCCTATTTTTACCTACAAACCCTCCAAATTCGGTGGTCCTAGCTTCCACAGTTTTTCTATGGCGAATTTTTGAATGTTTAAAAAATAGCCCAAAAATCGAACGGAAATTCCCTACAGAAATTCCATTCGCGAATTTTAAAAATCCGAGATAGCCAAAATGTTGCTCTCGAAGAGTACATCAATTTAAAAAAAAGTTTCTCTCTAGGCACAATAGGACCCGAATTTCATAGGGTCAAAGTTCACGAATTGACACATTTCGACCGCGACAATTCCCTATAACCGTTGCACCTAATTTCAAACCGCTCACACAGTACTTCCCATTGAGACACATGAACAATTCCCCGCAAGCGTTTTCTCTTAGCTCAAATTTGACCCCGGCGCAAGCGTCCGAAATTTCGATAGGGTCACGGAAATGGGCCAAACTTTGACCCCCCATATCTCGGGCCCTAATTGTCCGATCGACTTGAAATTTGAAACGTGGCCTAACAGGGTTTCGGCCTTCATCCCCATGCTCGCCAATCGCGGCTCACCATGGGGGGTCCAGGCTTTTTCGCCGTAATGTTAAAACAAAAACTCGCGAATATCTCCGAAACGGTTCAATAGAATGTCGCCAATTTTGGTGTGAAAGGGCTCCCTATTTTTACCTACAAACCCTGCAAATTTGGTGGTCCTAGCTTCCATAGTTTTTTTATGGCGAATTTTTGAATGTTTAAAAAATAGCCCAAAAATCGAACGGAAATTCCCTACAGAAACTCCATTCGCGAATTTTAAAAATCCGAGATAGCCAAAATGTTGCTCTCGAAGAGTACATCAATTTAAAAAAAAGTTTCTCTCTAGGCCCAATAGGACCCGACTTTCATAGGGTCAAAGTTCACGAATTTGACACATTTCGGCCGTGACAATTCCCTATAACCGTTGCACCGAATTTCAAACCGCTCACACAGTACTTCCCATTGGGACACATGAACAATCCCCCGCAAGCGTTTTCTCGTAGCTCAAATTTGACCCCGGCGCAAGCGTCCGAAATTTCGATAGGGTCACGGAAATGGGCCAAACTTTAACCCCCCATATTTCGGGACCTAATTGTCGGATGCACTTGAAATTTGAAACGCGGCCTAAAAGGGTTTCGGCCTTCGTCGCCATGCTCGCCAATCGTGGCTCACCATGGGGGGTCCAGGCTATTTCGCCGTAATTTTAAAACAAAAACTCGCGAATATCTCCGAAACGGTTCGATAGAATGTCGCAAATTTTGGTGTGAAAGGGCTCCCTATTTTTACCTACAAACCCTCCAAATTCGGTGGTCCTAGCTTCCACAGTTTTTTTATGGCGAATTTTTGAATGTTTAAAAAATAGCCCAAAAATCGAACGGAAATTCCCTACAGAAATTCCATTCGCGAATTTTAAAAATCCGAGATAGCCAAAATGTTGCTCTCGAAGAGTACATCAATTTAAAAAAAAGTTTCTCTCTAGGCACAATAGGACCCGAATTTCATAGGGTCAAAGTTCACGAATTGACACATTTCGACCGCGACAATTCCCTATAACCGTTGCACCTAATTTCAAACCGCTCACACAGTACTTCCCATTGAGACACATGAACAATTCCCCGCAAGCGTTTTCTCTTAGCTCAAATTTGACCCCGGCGCAAGCGTCCGAAATTTCGATGGGGTCACGGAAATGGGCCAAACTTAGACACCCCATATCTCGGGCCCTAATTGTCCGATCGACTTGAAATTTTGAACGTGGCCTAACAGGGTTTCGGCCTTCCTCCCCACGCTCGCCAATCGCGGCTCACAATGGGGGTCCGGGCCTTTTCGCCGTAATGGTAAAACAAAAACTCGCGAATATCTCCGAAACGGTTCGATAGAATATCGCAAATTTTGGTGTGAAAGGGCTCCCTATTTTTACATACAAACCCTCCAAATTCGGTGGTCCTAGCTTCCATAGTTTTTTTATGGCGAATTTTTGTAGGTTTAAAAAATAGCCCAAAAATCGAACGGAAATTCCCTACAGAAACTCCATTCGCGAATTTTAAAAATCCGAGATAGCCAAAATGTTGCTCTCGAAGGGTACATTAATTTAAAAAAACGTTTCTCTCTAGGCCCAATAGGACCCGACTTTCATAGGGTCAAAGTTCACGAATTTGACACATTTCGGCCGCGACAATTCCCTATAACCGTTGCACCGAATTTCAAACCGCTCACACAGTACTTCCCATTGGGACACATGAACAATCCCCCGCAAGCGTTTTCTCGTAGCTCAAATTTGACCCCGGGGCAAGCGTCCGAAATTTCGATAGGGTCACGGAAATGGGCCAAACTTTAACCCCCCATATTTCGGGACCTAATTGTCGGATGGACTTGAAATTTGAAACGCGGCCTAAAAGGGTTTCGGCCTTCGTCCCCATGCTCGCCAATCGTGGCTCACCATGGGGGGTCCAGGCTATTTCGCCGTAATTTTAAAACAAAAACTCGCGAATATCTCCGAAACGGTTCGATAGAATGTCGCAAATTTTGGTGTGAAAGAGCTCCCTATTTTTACTTACAAACCCTCCAAATTCGGTGGTCCTAGCTTCCACAGTTTTTTTATGGCGAATTTTTGAATGTTTAAAAAATAGCCCAAAAATCGAACGGAAATTCCCTACAGAAATTCCATTCGCGAAATTTAAAAATCCGAGATAGCCAAAATGTTGCTCTCGAAGAGTACATCAATTTAAAAAAAAGTTTCTCTCTAGGCACAATAGGACCCGAATTTCATAGGGTCAAAGTTCACGAATTGACACATTTCGACCGCGACAATTCCCTATAACCGTTGCACCTAATTTCAAACCGCTCACACAGTACTTCCCATTGAGACACATGAACAATTCCCCGCAAGCGTTTTCTCTTAGCTCAAATTTGACCCCGGCGCAAGCGTCCGAAATTTCGATGGGGTCACGGAAATGGGCCAAACTTAGACACCCCATATCTCGGGCCCTAATTGTCCGATCGACTTGAAATTTTGAACGTGGCCTAACAGGGTTTCGGCCTTCCTCCCCACGCTCGCCAATCGCGGCTCACAATGGGGGTCCGGGCCTTTTCGCCGTAATGGTAAAACAAAAACTCGCGAATATCTCCGAAACGGTTCGATAGAATATCGCAAATTTTGGTGTGAAAGGGCTCCCTATTTTTCCATACAAACCCACCAAATTCGGTGGTCCTAGCTTCCATAGTTTTTTTATGGCGAATTTTTGTAGGTTTAAAAAATAGCCCAAAAATCGAACGGAAATTCCCTACAGAAACTCCATTCGCGAATTTTAAAAATCCGAGATAGCCAAAATGTTGCTCTCGAAGGGTACATCAATTTAAAAAAACGTTTCTCTCTAGGCCCAATAGGACCCGACTTTCATAGAGTCAAAGTTCACGAATTTGACACATTTCGGCCGCGACAATTCCCTATAACCGTTGCACCGAATTTCAAACCGCTCACACAGTACTTCCCATTGGGACACATGAACAATCCCCCGCAAGCGTTTTCTCGTAGCTCAAATTTGACCCCGGCGCAAGCGTCCGAAATTTCGATGGGGTCACGGAAATGGGCCAAACTTAGACACCCCATATCTCGGTCCCTAATTGTCCGATCGACTTGAAATTTTGAACGTGGCCTAACAGGGTTTCGGCCTTCCTCCCCATGCTCGCGAATCGCGGCTCACCATGGGGGTCCGGGCCTTTTCGCCGTAATGGTAAAACAAAAACTCGCGTATATCTCCGAAACGGTTCGATAGAATATCGCAAATTTTGGTGTGATAGGGCTCCCTATTTTTACCTACAAACCCTCCAAATTCGGTGGTCCTAGCTTCCATAGTTTTTTTATGGCGAATTTTTGAATGTTTAAAAAATAGCCCAAAAATCGAAAGGAAATTCCCTACAGAAACTCCATTCGCGAATTTTAAAAATCCGAGATAGCCAAAATGTTGCTCTCGAAGAGTACATCAATTTAAAAAAACGTTTCTCTCTAGGCCCAATAGGACCCGACTTTCATAGGGTCAAAGTTCACGAATTTGACACATTTCGGCCGCGAGAATTCCCTATAACCGTTGCACCGAATTTCAAACCGCTCACACAGTACTTCCCATTGCGACACATGAACAATCCCCCTCAAGCGTTTTCTCGTAGCTCAAATTTGATCCCGGCGCAAGCGTCCGAAATTTCGATGGGGTCACGGAAATGGGCCAAACTTTGACCCCCCATATCTCGGGTCCTAATTGTCCGATCGACTTGAAATTTGAAACGTGGCCTAACAGGGTTTCGGCCTTCCTCCCCATGCTCGCCAATTGCGGCGCATCATGGGGGGGTCCAGGCCTTTTCGCCTTAATTTTAAAACAAAAACTCGCGAATATCTCGGAAACAATTCGATAGAATGTCGCAAATTTGGTGTGAAAGGGCTGCCTATTTTTACCTACAAACCCTCCAAATTTGATGGTCCTAGCTTCCATAGTTTTTTTATGGCGAATTTTTGAAAGATTAAAAAATAACCCAAAAATCGAGCGGAAATTCCCTACAGAAACTCCATTCGCGAATTTTAAAAATCCGAGATAGACAAAATGTTGCTCTCGAAGAGTACATCAATTTAAAAAAAAAGTTTCTCTCTAGGCCCAATAGGACCCGACTTTCATAGGGTCAAAGTTCACGAATTTGACACATTTCGGCCGTGACAATTCCCTATAACCGTTGCACCGAATTTCAAACCGCTCACACAGTACTTCCCATTGAGACACATGAACAATCCCCCGCAAGCGTTTTCTCTTAGCTCAAATTTGACGCCGGCGCAAGCGTCCGAAATTTCGATGGGGTCACGGAAATGGGCCAAAATTAGACCCCCCATATCTCGGGCCCTAATTGTTCGATCGACTTGAAATTTGAAACGTCGCCTAACAGGGTTTCGGCCTTCCTCCCCATACTCGCCAATCGCGGCTCACCATGGGGGTCCGGGCCTTTTCGCCGTAATGGTAAAACAAAAACTCGCGAATATCTCCGAAACGGTTCGATAGAATGTCGCAAATTTTGGTGTGAAAGGGCTCCCTATTTTTACTACAAACCCTGCAAATTCGGTGGTCCTAGCTTCCATAGTTTTTTTATGGCGAATTTTTGAATGTTTAAAAAATAGCCCAAAAATCGAACGGAAATTCCCTACAGAAATTCCATTCGCGAATTTTAAAAATCCGAGATAGCCAAAATGTTGCTCTCGAAGAGTACATCAATTTAAAAAAAAGTTTCTCTCTAGGCACAATAGGACCCGACTTTCATAGGGTCAAAGTTCACGAATTGACACATTTCGACCGCGACAATTCCCTATAACCGTTGCACCTAATTTCAAACCGCTCACACAGTACTTCCCATTGAGACACATGAACAATTCCCCGCAAGCGTTTTCTCTTAGCTCAAATTTGACCCCGGCGCAAGCGTCCGAAATTTCGATGGGGTCACGGAAATGGGCCAAACTTAGACACCCCATATCTCGGGCGCTAATTGTCCGATCGACTTGAAATTTTGAACGTGGCCTAACAGGGTTTCGGCCTTCCTCCCCATGCTCGCGAATCGCGGCTCACCATGGGGGTCCGGGCCTTTTCGCCGTAATGGTAAAACAAAAACTCGCGTATATCTCCGAAACGGTTCGATAGAATATCGCAAATTTTGGTGTGAAAGGGCTCCCTATTTTTACCTACAAACCCTCCAAATTCGGTGGTCCTAGCTTCCATAGTTTTTTTATGGCGAATTTTTGAATGTTTAAAAAATAGCCCAAAAATCGAACGGAAATTCCCTACAGAAACTCCATTCGCGAATTTTAAAAATCCGAGTTAGCCAAAATGTTGCTCTCGAAGGGTACATCAATTTAAAAAAACGTTTCTCTCTAGGCCCAATAGGACCCGACATTCATAGGGTCAAAGTTCACGAATTTGACACATTTCGGCCGCGAAAATTCCCTATAACCGTTGCACCGAATTTCAAACCGCTCACACAGTACTTCCCATTGGGACACATGAACAATACCCCGCAAGCGTTTTCTCGTAGCTCAAATTTGACCCCGGCGCAAGCGTCCGAAATTTCGATAGGGTCACGGAAATGGGCCAAACTTTGACCCCCCATATCTCGGGCCCTAATTGTCCGATCGACTTGAAATTTGAAACGTGGCCTAACAGGGTTTCGGCCTTCATCCCCATGCTCGCCAATCGCGGCTCACCATGGGGGGTCCAGGCTTTTTCGCCGTAATGTTAAAACAAAAACTCGCGAATATCTCCGAAACGGTTCGATAGAATGTCGCAAATTTTGGTGTGAAAGGGCTCCCTATTTTTACCTACAAACCCTGCAAATTCGGTGGTCCTAGCTTCCATAGTTTTTTTATGGCGAATTTTTGAATGTTTAAAAAATAGCCCAAAAATCGAACGGAAATTCCCTACAGAAATTCCATTCGCGAATTTTAAAAATCCGAGATAGCCAAAATGTTGCTCTCGAAGAGTACATCAATTTAAAAAAAAGTTTCTCTCTAGGGACAATAGGACCCGACTTTCATAGGGTCAAAGTTCACGAATTGACACATTTCGACCGCGACAATTCCCTATAACCGTTGCACCTAATTTTAAACCGCTCACACAGTACTTCCCATTGAGACACATGAAGAATCCACCGCAAGCGTTTTCTCGTAGCTCAAATTTGACCCCGGCGCAAGCGTCCGAAATTTCGATAGGGTCACGGAAATGGGCCAAACTTTAACCCCCCATATTTCGGGACCTAATTGTCCGATGGACTTGAAATTTGAAACGCGGCCTAAAAGGGTTTCGGCCTTCGTCCCCATGCTCGCCAATCGTGGTTCACCATGGGGGGTCCAGGCCTTTTCGCCGTAATGTTAAAACAAAAACTCGCGAATATCTCCGAAACGGTTCGATAGAATGTCGCAAATTTTGGTGTGAAAGGGCTCCCTATTTTTACCTACAAACCCTGCAAATTGGGTGGTCCTAGCTTCCATAGTTTTTTTATGGCGAATTTTTGAATGTTTAAAAAATAGCCCAAAAATCGAACGGATATTCCGTACAGAAATTCCATTCGCGAATTTTAAAAATCCGAGATAGCCAAAATGTTGCTCTCGAAGAGTACATCAATTTAAAAAAAAGTTTCTCTCTAGGCACAATAGGACCCGACTTTCATAGGGTCAAAGTTCACGAATTGACACATTTCGACCGCGACAATTCCCTATAACCGTTGCACCTAATTTCAAACCGCTCACACAGTACTTCCCATTGAGACACATGAACAATTCCCCGCAAGCGTTTTCTCTTAGCTCAAATTTGACCCCGGCGCAAGCGTCCGAAATTTCGATGGGGTCACGGAAATGGGCCAAACTTAGACACCCCATATCTCGGGCCCTAATTGTCCGATCGACTTGAAATTTTGAACGTTGCCTAACAGGGTTTCGGCCTTCGTCCCCATGCTCGCCAATCGTGGCTCACCATGGGGGGTCCAGGCCTTTTCGCCGTAATGTTAAAACAAAAACTCGCGAATATCTCCGAAACGGTTCGATAGAATGTCGCAAATTTTGGTGTGAAAGGGCTCCCTATTTTTACCTACAAACCCTCCAAATTCGGTGGTCCTAGCTTCCATAGTTTTTTTATGGCGAATTTTTGAATGTTTAAAAAATAGCCCAAAAATCGAACGGAAATTCCCTACAGAAATTCCATTCGCGAATTTTAAAAATCCGAGATAGCCAAAATGTTGCTCTCGAAGAGTACATCAATTTAAAAAAAAGTTTCTCTCTAGGCACAATAGGACCCGAATTTCATAGGGTCAAAGGACACGAATTGACACATTTCGACCGCGACAATTCCCTATAATCGTTGCACCTAATTTCAAACCGCTCACACAGTACTTCCCATTGAGACACATGAACAATTCCCCGCAAGCGTTTTCTCTTAGCTCAAATTTGACCCCGGCGCAAGCGTCCGAAATTTCGATGGGGTCACGGAAATGGGCCAAACTTAGACACCCCATATCTCGGGCCCTAATTGTCCGATCGACTTGAAATTTTGAACGTGGCCTAACAGGGTTTCGGCCTTCCTCCCCATGCTCGCGAATCGCGGCTCACCATGGGGGTCCGGGCCTTTTCGCCGTAATGGTAAAACAAAAACTCGCGAATATCTCCGAAACGGTTCAATAGAATATCGCAAATTTTGGTGTGAAAGGGCTCCCTATTTTTACCTACAAACCCTCCAAATTCGGTGGTCCTAGCTTCCATAGTTTTTTTATTGGGAATTTTTGTAGGTTTAAAAAATAGCCCAAAAATCGAACGGAAATTCCCTACAGAAACTCCATTCGCGAATTTTAAAAATCCGAGATAGCCAAAATGTTGCTCTCGAAGGGTACATCAATTTAAAAAAACGTTTCTCTCTAGGCCCAATAGGACCCGACTTTCATAGGGTCAAAGTTCACGAATTTGACACATTTCGGCCGCGACAATTCCCTATAACCGTTGCACCGAATTTCAAACCGCTCACACAGTACTTCCCATTGGGACACATGAACAATCCCCCGCAAGCGTTTTCTCGTAGCTCAAATTTGACCCCGGCGCAAGCGTCCGAAATTTCGATAGGGTCACGGAAATGGGCCAAACTTTAACCCCCCATATTTCGGGACCTAATTGTCCGATGGACTTGAAATTTGAAACGCGGCCTAAAAGGGTTTCGGCCTTCGTCCCCATGCTCGCCAATCGTGGCTCACCATGGGGGGTCCAGGCCTTTTCGCCGTAATGTTAAAACAAAAACTCGCGAATATCTCCGAAACGGTTCGATAGAATGTCGCAAATTTTGGTGTGAAAGGGCTCCCTATTTTTACCTACAAACCCTCCAAATTCGGTGGTCCTAGCTTCCATAGTTTTTTTATGGCGAATTTTTGAATCTTTAAAAAATAGCCCAAAAATCGAACGGAAATTCCCTACAGAAATTCCATTCGCGAATTTTAAAAATCCGAGATAGCCAAAATGTTGCTCTCGAAGAGTACATCAATTTAAAAAATGTTTCTCTCTAGGCACAATAGGACCCGACTTTCATAGGGTCAAAGTTCACGAATTGACACATTTCGACCGCGACAATTCCCTATAACCGTTGCACCTAATTTCAAACCGCTCACACAGTACTTCCCATTGAGACACATGAACAATTCCCCGCAAGCGTTTTCTCTTAGCTCAAATTTGACCGGCGCAAGCGTCAGAAATTTCGATGGGGTCACGGAAATGGGCCAAACTTAGACACCCCATATCTCGGGCCCTAATTGTCCGATCGACTTGAAATTTGAAACGTGGCTTAACAGGGTTTCGGCCTTCCTCCCCATGCTCGCCAATTGCGGCGCATCATGGGGGGGTCCAGGCCTTTTCGCCTTAATGTTAAAACAAAAACTCGCGAATATCTCGGAAACAATTCGATAGAATGTCGCAAATTTGGTGTGAAAGGGCTGCCTATTTTTACCTACAAACCCTCCAAATTTGATGGTCCTAGCTTCCATAGTTTTTTTATGGCGAATTTTTGAAAGATTAAAAAATAGCCCAAAAATCGAACGGAAATTCCCTACAGAAACTCCATTCGCGAATTTTAAAAATCCGAGATAGACAAAATGTTGCTCTCGAAGAGTACATCAATTTAAAAAAAAAGTTTCTCTCTAGGCCCAATAGGACCCGACTTTCAAAGGGTCAAAGTTCACGAATTTGACACATTTCGGCCGTGACAATTCCCTATAACCGTTGCACCGAATTTCAAACCGCTCACACAGTACTTCCCATTGAGACACATGAACAATCCCCCGCAAGCGTTTTCTCTTAGCTCAAATTTGACCCCGGCGCAAGCGTCCGAAATTTCGATAGGGTCACGGAAATGGGCCAAACTTTGACCCCCCATATCTCGGGCCCTAATTGTCCGATCGACTTGAAATTTGAAACGTGGCCTAACAGGGTTTCGGCCTTCGTCCCCATGCTCGCCAATCGCGGCTCACCATGGGGGGTCCAGGCTTTTTCGCCGTAATGTTAAAACAAAAACTCGCGAATATCTCCGAAACGGTTCGATAGAATGTCGCAAATTTTGGTGTGAAAGGGCTCCCTATTTTTACCTACAAACCCTGCAAATTGGGTGGTCCTAGCTTCCATAGTTTTTTATGGCGAATTTTTGAATGTTTAAAAAATAGCCCAAAAATCGAACGGAAATTCCGTACAGAAATTCCATTCGCGAATTTTAAAAATCCGGGATAGCCAAAATGTTGCTCTCGAAGAGTACATCAATTTAAAAAAAAGTTTCTCTCTAGGCACAATAGGACCCGACTTTCATAGGGTCAAAGTTCACGAATTGACACATTTCGACCGCGACAATTCCCTATAACCGTTGCACCTAATTTCAAACCGCTCACACAGTACTTCCCATTGAGACACATGAACAATTCCCCGCAAGCGTTTTCTCTTAGCTCAAATTTGACCCCGGCGCAAGCGTCCGAAATTTCGATGGGGTCACGGAAATGGGCCAAACTTAGACACCCCATATCTCGGGCCCTAATTGTCCGATCGACTTGAAATTTTGAACATGGCCTAACAGGGTTTCGGCCTTCCTCCCCATGCTCGCGAATCGCGGCTCACCATGGGGGTCCGGGCCTTTTCGCCGTAATGGTAAAACAAAAACTCGCGTATATCTCCGAAACGGTTCGATAGAATATCGCAAATTTTGGTGTGAAAGAGCTCCGTATTTTTACCTACAAACCCTCCAAATTCGGTGGTCCTAGCTTCCATAGTTTTTTTATGGCGAATTTTTGAATGTTTAAAAAATAGCCCAAAAATCGAAAGGAAATTCCCTACAGAAACCCCATTCGCGAATTTTAAAAATCCGAGATAGCCAAAATGTTGCTCTCGAAGATTACATCAATTTAAAAAAAAAGTTTCTCTCTAGGCCCAATAGGACCCGACTTTCATAGGGTCAAATTTCACGAATTTGACACATTTCGGCCGTGACAATTCCCTATAACCGTTGCACCGAATTTCAAACCGCTCACACAGTACTTCCCATTCAGACACATGAACAATCCCCCGCAAGCGTTTTCTCTTAGCTCAAATTTGACCCCGGCGCAAGCGTCCGAAATTTCGATGGGGTCACGGAAATGGGCCAAACTTAGACACCCCATATCTCGGGCCCTAATTGTCCGATCGACTTGAAATTTTGAACGTGGCCTAACAGGGTTTCGGCCTTCCTCCCCATGCTGGCGAATCGCGGCTCACCATGGGGGTCCGGGCCTTTTCGCCGTAATGGTAAAACAAAAACTCGCGAATATCTCCGAAACGGTTCAATAGAATATCGCAAATTTTGGTGTGAAAGGGCTCCCTATTTTTACCTACAAACCCTCCAAATTCGGTGGTCCTAGCTTCCATAGTTTTTTTATTGGGAATTTTTGTATGTTTAAAAAATAGCCCAAAAATCGAACGGAAATTCCCTACAGAAACTCCATTCGCGAATTTTAAAAATCCGAGATAGCCAAAATGTTGCTCTCGAAGGGTACATCAATTTAAAAAAACGTTTCTCTCTAGGCCCAATAGGACCCGACTTTCATAGGGTCAAAGTTCACGAATTTGACACATTTCGGCCGCGACAATTCCCTATAACCGTTGCACCGAATTTCAAACCGCTCACACAGTACTTCCCATTGGGACACATGAACAATCCCCCGCAAGCGTTTTCTCGTAGCTCAAATTTGACCCCGGCGCAAGCGTCCGAAATTTCGATAGGGTCACGGAAATGGGCCAAACTTTAACCCCCCATATTTCGGGACCTAATTGTCCGATGGACTTGAAATTTGAAACGCGGCCTAAAAGGGTTTCGGCCTTCGTCCCCATGCTCGCCAATCGTGGCTCACCATGGGGGGTCCAGGCCTTTTCGCCGTAATGTTAAAACAAAAACTCGCGAATATCTCCGAAACGGTTCGATAGAATGTCGCAAATTTTGGTGTGAAAGGGCTCCCTATTTTTACCTACAAACCCTCCAAATTCGGTGGTCCTAGCTTCCATAGTTTTTTTATGGCGAATTTTTGAATGTTTAAAAAATAGCCCAAAAATCGAACGGAAATTCCCTACAGAAATTCCATTCGCGAATTTTAAAAATCCGAGATAGCCAAAATGTTGCTCTCGAAGAGTACATCAATTTAAAAAATGTTTCTCTCTAGGCACAATAGGACCCGACTTTCATAGGGTCAAAGTTCACGAATTGACACATTTCGACCGCGACAATTCCCTATAACCGTTGCACCTAATTTCAAACCGCTCACACAGTACTTCCCATTGAGACACATGAACAATTCCCCGCAAGCGTTTTCTCTTAGCTCAAATTTGACCGGCGCAAGCGTCAGAAATTTCGATGGGGTCACGGAAATGGGCCAAACTTAGACACCCCATATCTCGGGCCCTAATTGTCCGATCGACTTGAATTTTGAACGTGGCCTAACAGGGTTTCGGCCTTCCTCCCCATGCTCGCGAATCGCGGCTCACCATGGGGGTCCGGGCCTTTTCGCCGTAATGGTAAAACAAAAACTCGCGAATATCTCCGAAACGGTTCGATAGAATATCGCAAATTTTGGTGTGAAAGGGCTCCCTATTTTTACCTACAAACCCTCCAAATTCGGTGGTCCTAGCTTCCATAGTTTTTTTATGGCGAATTTTTGTAGGTTTAAAAAATAGCCCAAAATCGAACGGAAATTCCCTACAGAAACTCCATTCGCGAATTTTAAAAATCCGAGATAGCCAAAATGTTGCTCTCGAAGGGTACATCAATTTAAAAAAACGTTTCTCTCTAGGCCCAATAGGACCCGACTTTCATAGGGTCAAAGTTCACGAATTTGACACATTTCGGCCGCGACAATTCCCTATAACCGTTGCACCGAATTTCAAACCGCTCACACAGTACTTCCCATTGAGACACATGAACAATTCCCCGCAAGCGTTTTCTCTTAGCTCAAATTTGACCCCGGCGCAAGCGTCCGAAATTTCGATGGGGTCACGGAAATGGGCCAAACTTAGACACCCCATATCTCGGGCCCTAATTGTCCGATCGACTTGAAATTTTGAACGTGGCCTAACAGGGTTTCGGCCTTCCTCCCCATGCTCGCGAATCGCGGCTCACCATGGGGGTCCGGGCTTTTTCGCCGTAATGGTAAAACAAAAACTCGCGTATATCTCCGAAACGGTTCGATAGAATATCGCAAATTTTGGTGTGAAAGGGCTCCCTATTTTTACCTACAAACCCTCCAAATTCGGTGGTCCTAGCTTCCATAGTTTTTTTATGGCGAATTTTTGAATGTTTAAAAAATAGCCCAAAAATCGAAAGGAAATTCCCTACAGAAACTCCATTCGCGAATTTTAAAAATCCGAGATAGCCAAAATGTTGCTCTCGAAGAGTACATCAATTTAAAAAAACGTTTCTCTCTAGGCCCAATAGGACCCGACTTTCATAGGGTCAAAGTTCACGAATTTGACACATTTCGGCCGCGACAATTCCCTATAACCGTTGCACCGAATTTCAAACCGCTCACACAGTAACTTCCCATTGCGACACATGAACAATCCCCCTCAAGCGTTTTCTCGTAGCTCAAATTTGATCCCGGCGCAAGCGTCCGAAATTTCGATGGGGTCACGGAAATGGGCCAAACTTTGACCCCCCATATCTCGGGTCCTAATTGTCCGATCGACTTGAAATTTGAAACGTGGCCTAACAGGGTTTCGGCCTTCCTCCCCATGCTCGCCAATTGCGGCGCATCATGGGGGGGTCCAGGCCTTTTCGCCTTAATGTTAAAACAAAAACTCGCGAATATCTCGGAAACAATTCGATAGAATGTCGCAAATTTGGTGTGAAAGGGCTGCCTATTTTTACCTACAAACCCTCCAAATTTGATGGTCCTAGCTTCCATAGTTTTTTTATGGCGAATTTTTGAAAGATTAAAAAATAGCCCAAAAATCGAACGGAAATTCCCTACAGAAACTCCATTCGCGAATTTTAAAAATCCGAGATAGACAAAATGTTGCTCTCGAAGAGTACATCAATTTAAAAAAAAAGTTTCTCTCTAGGCCCAATAGGACCCGACTTTCATAGGGTCAAAGTTCACGAATTTGACACATTTCGGCCGTGACAATTCCCTATAACCGTTGCACCGAATTTCAAACCGCTCACACAGTACTTCCCATTGAGACACATGAACAATCCCCCGCAAGCGTTTTCTCTTAGCTCAAATTTGACCCCGGCGCAAGCGTCCGAAATTTCGATGGGGTCACGGAAATGGGCCAAAATTAGACCCCCCATATCTCGGGCCCTAATTGTCCGATCGACTTGAAATTTGAAACGTCGCCTAACAGGGTTTCGGCCTTCCTCCCCATACTCGCCATTCGCGGCTCCCCATGGGGGTCCGGGCCTTTTCGCCGTAATGGTAAAACAAAAACTCGCGAATATCTCCGAAACGGTTCGATAGAATATCGCAAATTTTGGTGTGAAAGGGCTCCCTATTTTTACCTACAAACCCTCCAAATTCGGTGGTCCTAGCTTCCATAGTTTTTTTATGGCGAATTTTTGTAGGTTTAAAAAATAGCCCAAAAATCGAACGGAAATTCCCTACAGAAACTCCATTCGCGAATTTTAAAAATCCGAGATAGCCAAAATGTTGCTCTCGAAGGGTACATCAATTTAAAAAAACGTTTCTCTCTAGGCCCAATAGGACCCGACTTTCATAGGGTCAAAGTTCACGAATTTGACACATTTCGGCCGCGACAATTCCCTATAACCGTTGCACCGAATTTCAAACCGCTCACACAGTATTTCCCATTGGGACACATGAACAATCCCCCGCAAGCGTTTTCTCGTAGCTCAAATTTGACCCCGGCGCAAGCGTCCGAAATTTCGATAGGGTCACGGAAATGGGCCAAACTTTGACCCCCCATATCTCGGGTCCTAATTGTCCGATCGACTTGAAATTTGAAACGTGGCCTAACAGGGTTTCGGCCTTCCTCCCCATGCTCGCCAATTGCGGCGCATCATGGGGGGGTCCAGGCCTTTTCGCCTTAATATTAAAACAAAAACTCGCGAATATCTCCGAAACGGTTCGATAGAATGTCGCAAATTTTGGTGTGAAAGGGCTCCCTATTTTTACCTACAAACCCTCCAAATTCGGTGGTCCTAGCTTCCATAGTTTTTTTATGGCGAATTTTTGAATGTTTAAAAAATAGCCCAAAAATCGAACGGAAATTCCCTACAGAAATTCCATTCGCGAATTTTAAAAATCCGAGATAGCCAAAATGTTGCTCTCGAAGAGTACATCAATTTAAAAAATGTTTCTCTCTAGGCACAATAGGACCCGACTTTCATAGGGTCAAAGTTCACGAATTGACACATTTCGACCGCGACAATTCCCTATAACCGTTGCACCTAATTTCAAACCGCTCACACAGTACTTCCCATTGAGACACATGAACAATTCCCCGCAAGCGTTTTCTCTTAGCTCAAATTTGACCGGCGCAAGCGTCAGAAATTTCGATGGGGTCACGGAAATGGGCCAAACTTAGACACCCCATATCTCGGGCCCTAATTGTCCGATCGACTTGAAATTTTGAACGTGGCCTAACAGGGTTTCGGCCTTCCTCCCCATGCTCGCGAATCGCGGCTCACCATGGGGGTCCGGGCCTTTTCGCCGTAATGGTAAAACAAAAACTCGCGAATATCTCCGAAACGGTTCGATAGAATATCGCAAATTTTGGTGTGAAAGGGCTCCCTATTTTTACCTACAAACCCTCCAAATTCGGTGGTCCTAGCTTCCATAGTTTTTTTATGGCGAATTTTTGTAGGTTTAAAAAATAGCCCAAAATCGAACGGAAATTCCCTACAGAAACTCCATTCGCGAATTTTAAAAATCCGAGATAGCCAAAATGTTGCTCTCGAAGGGTACATCAATTTAAAAAAACGTTTCTCTCTAGGCCCAATAGGACCCGACTTTCATAGGGTCAAAGTTCACGAATTTGACACATTTCGGCCGCGACAATTCCCTATAACCGTTGCACCGAATTTCAAACCGCTCACACAGTACTTCCCATTGAGACACATGAACAATTCCCCGCAAGCGTTTTCTCTTAGCTCAAATTTGACCCCGGCGCAAGCGTCCGAAATTTCGATGGGGTCACGGAAATGGGCCAAACTTAGACACCCCATATCTCGGGCCCTAATTGTCCGATCGACTTGAAATTTTGAACGTGGCCTAACAGGGTTTCGGCCTTCCTCCCCATGCTCGCGAATCGCGGCTCACCATGGGGGTCCGGGCTTTTTCGCCGTAATGGTAAAACAAAAACTCGCGTATATCTCCGAAACGGTTCGATAGAATATCGCAAATTTTGGTGTGAAAGGGCTCCCTATTTTTACCTACAAACCCTCCAAATTCGGTGGTCCTAGCTTCCATAGTTTTTTTATGGCGAATTTTTGAATGTTTAAAAAATAGCCCAAAAATCGAAAGGAAATTCCCTACAGAAACTCCATTCGCGAATTTTAAAAATCCGAGATAGCCAAAATGTTGCTCTCGAAGAGTACATCAATTTAAAAAAACGTTTCTCTCTAGGCCCAATAGGACCCGACTTTCATAGGGTCAAAGTTCACGAATTTGACACATTTCGGCCGCGACAATTCCCTATAACCGTTGCACCGAATTTCAAACCGCTCACACAGTACTTCCCATTGCGACACATGAACAATCCCCCTCAAGCGTTTTCTCGTAGCTCAAATTTGATCCCGGCGCAAGCGTCCGAAATTTCGATGGGGTCACGGAAATGGGCCAAACTTTGACCCCCCATATCTCGGGTCCTAATTGTCCGATCGACTTGAAATTTGAAACGTGGCCTAACAGGGTTTCGGCCTTCCTCCCCATGCTCGCCAATTGCGGCGCATCATGGGGGGGTCCAGGCCTTTTCGCCTTAATATTAAAACAAAAACTCGCGAATATCTCGGAAACAATTCGATAGAATGTCGCAAATTTGGTGTGAAAGGGCTGCCTATTTTTACCTACAAACCCTCCAAATTTGATGGTCCTAGCTTCCATAGTTTTTTTATGGCGAATTTTTGAATGTTTAAAAAATAGCCCAAAAATCGAACGGAAATTCCCTACAGAAACTCCATTCGCGAAGTTTAAAAATCCGAGATAGACAAAATGTTGCTCTCGAAGAGTACATCAATTTAAAAAAAAAGTTTCTCTCTAGGCCCAATAGGACCCGACTTTCATAGGGTCAAAGTTCACGAATTTGACACATTTCGGCCGTGACAATTCCCTATAACCGTTGCACCGAATTTCAAACCGCTCACACAGTACTTCCCATTGAGACACATGAACAATCCCCCGCAAGCGTTTTCTCTTAGCTCAAATTTGACCCCGGCGCAAGCGTCCGAAATTTCGATGGGGTCACGGAAATGGGCCAAAATTAGACCCCCCATATCTCGGGCCCTAATTGTCCGATCGACTTGAAATTTGAAACGTGGCCTAACAGGGTTTCGGCCTTCCTCCCCATGCTCGCCAATTGCGGCGCATCATGGGGGGGTCCAGGCCTTTTCGCCTTAATATTAAAACAAAAACTCGCGAATATCTCGGAAACAATT
Organism: Stegodyphus dumicola; assembly: GCF_044657685.1. Lineage (NCBI taxonomy): Eukaryota > Metazoa > Arthropoda > Arachnida > Araneae > Eresidae > Stegodyphus > Stegodyphus dumicola. The sequence continues at coordinate 285,844,747 of NC_140769.1, read as the reverse complement.
CGATAGAATGTCGCAAATTTGGTGTGAAAGGGCTGCCTATTTTTACCTACAAACCCTCCAAATTTGATGGTCCTAGCTTCCATAGTTTTTTTATGGCGAATTTTTGAAAGATTAAAAAATAGCCCAAAAATCGAACGGAAATTCCCTACAGAAACTCCATTCGCGAATTTTAAAAATCCGAGATAGACAAAATGTTGCTCTCGAAGAGTACATCAATTTAAAAAAAAAGTTTCTCTCTAGGCCCAATAGGACCCGACTTTCATAGGGTCAAAGTTCACGAATTTGACACATTTCGGCCGTGACAATTCCCTATAACCGTTGCACAGAATTTCAAACCGCTCACACAGTACTTCCCATTGAGACACATGAACAATCCCCCGCAAGCGTTTTCTCTTAGCTCAAATTTGACCCCGGCGCAAGCGTCCGAAATTTCGATGGGGTCACGGAAATGGGCCAAAATTAGACCCCCCATATCTCGGGCCCTAATTGTCCGATCGACTTGAAATTTGAAACGTCGCCTAACAGGGTTTCGGCCTTCCTCCCCATACTCGCCATTCGCGGCTCCCCATGGGGGTCCGGGCCTTTTCGCCGTAATGGTAAAACAAAAACTCGCGAATATCTCCGAAACGGTTCGATAGAATATCGCAAATTTTGGTGTGAAAGGGCTCCCTATTTTTACTACAAACCCTCCAAATTCGGTGGTCCTAGCTTCCATAGTTTTTTTATGGCGAATTTTTGTAGGTTTAAAAAATAGCCCAAAAATCGAACGGAAATTCCCTACAGAAACTCCATTCGCGAATTTTAAAAATCCGAGATAGCCAAAATGTTGCTCTCGAAGGGTACATCAATTTAAAAAAACGTTTCTCTCTAGGCCCAATAGGACCCGACTTTCATAGGGTCAAAGTTCACGAATTTGACACATTTCGGCCGCGACAATTCCCTATAACCGTTGCACCGAATTTCAAACCGCTCACACAGTATTTCCCATTGGGACACATGAACAATCCCCCGCAAGCGTTTTCTCGTAGCTCAAATTTGACCCCGGCGCAAGCGTCCGAAATTTCGATGGGGTCACGGAAATGGGCCAAACTTTGACCCCCCATATCTCGGGTCCTAATTGTCCGATCGACTTGAAATTTGAAACGTGGCCTAACAGGGTTTCGGCCTTCCTCCCCATGCTCGCCAATTGCGGCGCATCATGGGGGGGTCCAGGCCTTTTCGCCTTAATATTAAAACAAAAACTCGCGAATATCTCGGAAACAATTCGATAGAATGTCGCAAATTTGGTGTGAAAGGGCTGCCTATTTTTACCTACAAACCCTCCAAATTTGATGGTCCTAGCTTCCATAGTTTTTTTATGGCGAATTTTTGAAAGATTAAAAAATAGCCCAAAAATCGAACGGAAATTCCCTACAGAAACTCCATTCGCGAATTTTAAAAATCCGAGATAGCCAAAATGTTGCTCTCGAAGGGTACATCAATTTAAAAAAACGTTTATCTCTAGGCCCAATAGGACCCGACTTTCATAGGGTCAAAGTTCACGAATTTGACACATTTCGGCCGCGACAATTCCCTATAACCGTTGCACCGAATTTCAAACCGCTCACACAGTACTTCCCATTGAGACACATGAACAATTCCCCGCAAGCGTTTTCTCTTAGCTCAAATTTGACCCCGGCGCAAGCGTCCGAAATTTCGATGGGGTCACGGAAATGGGCCAAACTTAGACACCCCATATCTCGGGCCCTAATTGTCCGATCGACTTGAAATTTTGAACGTGGCCTAACAGGGTTTCGGCCTTCCTCCCCATGCTCGCGAATCGCGGCTCACCATGGGGGTCCGGGCTTTTTCGCCGTAATGGTAAAACAAAAACTCGCGTATATCTCCGAAACGGTTCGATAGAATATCGCAAATTTTGGTGTGAAAGGGCTCCCTATTTTTACCTACAAACCCTCCAAATTCGGTGGTCCTAGCTTCCATAGTTTTTTTATGGCGAATTTTTGAATGTTTAAAAAATAGCCCAAAAATCGAAAGGAAATTCCCTACAGAAACTCCATTCGCGAATTTTAAAAATCCGAGATAGCCAAAATGTTGCTCTCGAAGAGTACATCAATTTAAAAAAACGTTTCTCTCTAGGCCCAATAGGACCCGACTTTCATAGGGTCAAAGTTCACGAATTTGACACATTTCGGCCGCGACAATTCCCTATAACCGTTGCACCGAATTTCAAACCGCTCACACAGTACTTCCCATTGCGACACATGAACAATCCCCCTCAAGCGTTTTCTCGTAGCTCAAATTTGATCCCGGCGCAAGCGTCCGAAATTTCGATGGGGTCACGGAAATGGGCCAAACTTTGACCCCCCATATCTCGGGTCCTAATTGTCCGATCGACTTGAAATTTGAAACGTGGCCTAACAGGGTTTCGGCCTTCCTCCCCATGCTCGCCAATTGCGGCGCATCATGGGGGGGTCCAGGCCTTTTCGCCTTAATGTTAAAACAAAAACTCGCGAATATCTCGGAAACAATTCGATAGAATGTCGCAAATTTGGTGTGAAAGGGCTGCCTATTTTTACCTACAAACCCTCCAAATTTGATGGTCCTAGCTTCCATAGTTTTTTTATGGCGAATTTTTGAAAGATTAAAAAATAGCCCAAAAATCGAACGGAAATTCCCTACAGAAACTCCATTCGCGAATTTTAAAAATCCGAGATAGACAAAATGTTGCTCTCGAAGAGTACATCAATTTAAAAAAAAAGTTTCTCTCTAGGCCCAATAGGACCCGACTTTCATAGGGTCAAAGTTCACGAATTTGACACATTTCGGCCGTGACAATTCCCTATAACCGTTGCACCGAATTTCAAACCGCTGTCACAGTACTTCCCATTGAGACACATGAACAATCCCCCGCAAGCGTTTTCTCTTAGCTCAAATTTGACCCCGGCGCAAGCGTCCGAAATTTCGATGGGGTCACGGAAATGGGCCAAAATTAGACCCCCCATATCTCGGGCCCTAATTGTCCGATCGACTTGAAATTTGAAACGTCGCCTAACAGGGTTTCGGCCTTCCTCCCCATGCTCGCGAATCGCGGCTCACCATGGGGGTCCGGGCCTTTTCGCCGTAATGGTAAAACAAAAACTCGCGAATATCTCCGAAACGGTTCGATAGAATATCGCAAATTTTGGTGTGAAAGGGCTCCCTATTTTTACCTACAAACCCTCCAAATTCGGTGGTCCTAGCTTCCATAGTTTTTTTATGGCGAATTTTTGTAGGTTTAAAAAATAGCCCAAAATCGAACGGAAATTCCCTACAGAAACTCCATTCGCGAATTTTAAAAATCCGAGATAGCCAAAATGTTGCTCTCGAAGGGTACATCAATTTAAAAAAACGTTTCTCTCTAGGCCCAATAGGACCCGACTTTCATAGGGTCAAAGTTCACGAATTTGACACATTTCGGCCGCGACAATTCCCTATAACCGTTGCACCGAATTTCAAACCGCTCACACAGTACTTCCCATTGAGACACATGAACAATTCCCCGCAAGCGTTTTCTCTTAGCTCAAATTTGACCCCGGCGCAAGCGTCCGAAATTTCGATGGGGTCACGGAAATGGGCCAAACTTAGACACCCCATATCTCGGGCCCTAATTGTCCGATCGACTTGAAATTTTGAACGTGGCCTAACAGGGTTTCGGCCTTCCTCCCCATGCTCGCGAATCGCGGCTCACCATGGGGGTCCGGGCTTTTTCGCCGTAATGGTAAAACAAAAACTCGCGTATATCTCCGAAACGGTTCGATAGAATATCGCAAATTTTGGTGTGAAAGGGCTCCCTATTTTTACCTACAAACCCTCCAAATTCGGTGGTCCTAGCTTCCATAGTTTTTTTATGGCGAATTTTTGAATGTTTAAAAAATAGCCCAAAAATCGAAAGGAAATTCCCTACAGAAACTCCATTCGCGAATTTTAAAAATCCGAGATAGCCAAAATGTTGCTCTCGAAGAGTACATCAATTTAAAAAAACGTTTCTCTCTAGGCCCAATAGGACCCGACTTTCATAGGGTCAAAGTTCACGAATTTGACACATTTCGGCCGCGACAATTCCCTATAACCGTTGCACCGAATTTCAAACCGCTCACACAGTACTTCCCATTGCGACACATGAACAATCCCCCTCAAGCGTTTTCTCGTAGCTCAAATTTGATCCCGGCGCAAGCGTCCGAAATTTCGATGGGGTCACGGAAATGGGCCAAACTTTGACCCCCCATATCTCGGGTCCTAATTGTCCGATCGACTTGAAATTTGAAACGTGGCCTAACAGGGTTTCGGCCTTCCTCCCCATGCTCGCCAATTGCGGCGCATCATGCGGGGGTCCAGGCCTTTTCGCCTTAATATTAAAACAAAAACTCGCGAATATCTCGGAAACAATTCGATAGAATGTCGCAAATTTGGTGTGAAAGGGCTGCCTATTTTTACCTACAAACCCTCCAAATTTGATGGTCCTAGCTTCCATAGTTTTTTTATGGCGAATTTTTGAATGTTTAAAAAATAGCCCAAAAATCGAACGGAAATTCCCTACAGAAACTCCATTCGCGAAGTTTAAAAATCCGAGATAGACAAAATGTTGCTCTCGAAGAGTACATCAATTTAAAAAAAAAGTTTCTCTCTAGGCCCAATAGGACCCGACTTTCATAGGGTCAAAGTTCACGAATTTGACACATTTCGGCCGTGACAATTCCCTATAACCGTTGCACCGAATTTCAAACCGCTCACACAGTACTTCCCATTGAGACACATGAACAATCCCCCGCAAGCGTTTTCCCTTAGCTCAAATTTGACCCCGGCGCAAGCGTCCGAAATTTCGATGGGGTCACGGAAATGGGCCAAAATTAGACCCCCCATATCTCGGGCCCTAATTGTCCGATCGACTTGAAATTTGAAACGTGGCCTAACAGGGTTTCGGCCTTCCTCCCCATGCTCGCCAATTGCGGCGCATCATGGGGGGGTCCAGGCCTTTTCGCCTTAATATTAAAACAAAAACTCGCGAATATCTCGGAAACAATTCGATAGAATGTCGCAAATTTGGTGTGAAAGGGCTGCCTATTTTTACCTACAAACCCTCCAAATTTGATGGTCCTAGCTTCCATAGTTTTTTTATGGCGAATTTTTGAAAGATTAAAAAATAGCCCAAAAATCGAACGGAAATTCCCTACAGAAACTCCATTCGCGAATTTTAAAAATCCGAGATAGACAAAATGTTGCTCTCGAAGAGTACATCAATTTAAAAAAAAAGTTTCTCTCTAGGCCCAATAGGACCCGACTTTCATAGGGTCAAAGTTCACGAATTTGACACATTTCGGCCGTGACAATTCCCTATAACCGTTGCACAGAATTTCAAACCGCTCACACAGTACTTCCCATTGAGACACATGAACAATCCCCCGCAAGCGTTTTCTCTTAGCTCAAATTTGACCCCGGCGCAAGCGTCCGAAATTTCGATGGGGTCACGGAAATGGGCCAAAATTAGACCCCCCATATCTCGGGCCCTAATTGTCCGATCGACTTGAAATTTGAAACGTCGCCTAACAGGGTTTCGGCCTTCCTCCCCATACTCGCCATTCGCGGCTCCCCATGGGGGTCCGGGCCTTTTCGCCGTAATGGTAAAACAAAAACTCGCGAATATCTCCGAAACGGTTCGATAGAATATCGCAAATTTTGGTGTGAAAGGGCTCCCTATTTTTACTACAAACCCTCCAAATTCGGTGGTCCTAGCTTCCATAGTTTTTTTATGGCGAATTTTTGTAGGTTTAAAAAATAGCCCAAAAATCGAACGGAAATTCCCTACAGAAACTCCATTCGCGAATTTTAAAAATCCGAGATAGCCAAAATGTTGCTCTCGAAGGGTACATCAATTTAAAAAAACGTTTCTCTCTAGGCCCAATAGGACCCGACTTTCATAGGGTCAAAGTTCACGAATTTGACACATTTCGGCCGCGACAATTCCCTATAACCGTTGCACCGAATTTCAAACCGCTCACACAGTATTTCCCATTGGGACACATGAACAATCCCCCGCAAGCGTTTTCTCGTAGCTCAAATTTGACCCCGGCGCAAGCGTCCGAAATTTCGATGGGGTCACGGAAATGGGCCAAACTTTGACCCCCCATATCTCGGGTCCTAATTGTCCGATCGACTTGAAATTTGAAACGTGGCCTAACAGGGTTTCGGCCTTCCTCCCCATGCTCGCCAATTGCGGCGCATCATGGGGGGGTCCAGGCCTTTTCGCCTTAATATTAAAACAAAAACTCGCGAATATCTCGGAAACAATTCGATAGAATGTCGCAAATTTGGTGTGAAAGGGCTGCCTATTTTTACCTACAAACCCTCCAAATTTGATGGTCCTAGCTTCCATAGTTTTTTTATGGCGAATTTTTGAAAGATTAAAAAATAGCCCAAAAATCGAACGGAAATTCCCTACAGAAACTCCATTCGCGAATTTTAAAAATCCGAGATAGACAAAATGTTGCTCTCGAAGAGTACATCAATTTAAAAAAAAAGTTTCTCTCTAGGCCCAATAGGACCCGACTTTCATAGGGTCAAAGTTCACGAATTTGACACATTTCGGCCGTGACAATTCCCTATAACCGTTGCACCGAATTTCAAACCGCTCACACAGTACTTCCCATTGAGACACATGAACAATCCCCCGCAAGCGTTTTCTCTTAGCTCAAATTTGACCCCGGCGCAAGCGTCCGAAATTTCGATGGGGTCACGGAAATGGGCCAAAATTAGACCCCCCATATCTCGGGCCCTAATTGTCCGATCGACTTGAAATTTGAAACGTCGCCTAACAGGGTTTCGGCCTTCCTCCCCATACTCGCCATTCGCGGCTCCCCATGGGGGTCCGGGCCTTTTCGCCGTAATGGTAAAACAAAAACTCGCGAATATCTCCGAAACGGTTCGATAGAATATCGCAAATTTTGGTGTGAAAGGGCTCCCTATTTTTACCTACAAACCCTCCAAATTCGGTGGTCCTAGCTTCCATAGTTTTTTTATGGCGAATTTTTGTAGGTTTAAAAAATAGCCCAAAAATCGAACGGAAATTCCCTACAGAAACTCCATTCGCGAATTTTAAAAATCCGAGATAGCCAAAATGTTGCTCTCGAAGGGTACATCAATTTAAAAAACGTTTCTCTCTAGGCCCAATAGGACCCGACTTTCATAGGGTCAAAGTTCACGAATTTGACACATTTCGGCCGCGACAATTCCCTATAACCGTTGCACCGAATTTCAAACCGCTCACACAGTATTTCCCATTGGGACACATGAACAATCCCCCGCAAGCGTTTTCTCGTAGCTCAGATTTGACCCCGGCGCAAGCGTCCGAAATTTCGATAGGGTCACGGAAATGGGCCAAACTTTGACCCCCCATATCTCGGGTCCTAATTGTCCGATCGACTTGAAATTTGAAACGTGGCCTAACAGGGTTTCGGCCTTCCTCCCCATGCTCGCCAATTGCGGCGCATCATGGGGGGGTCCAGGCCTTTTCGCCTTAATGTTAAAACAAAAACTCGCGAATATCTCGGAAACAATTCGATAGAATGTCGCAAATTTGGTGTGAAAGGGCTGCCTATTTTTACCTACAAACCCTCCAAATTTGATGGTCCTAGCTTCCATAGTTTTTTTATGGCGAATTTTTGAAAGATTAAAAAATAGCCCAAAAATCGAACGGAAATTCCCTACAGAAACTCCATTAGCGAATTTTAAAAATCCGAGATAGACAAAATGTTGCTCTCGAAGAGTACATCAATTTAAAAAAACGTTTCTCTCTAGGCCCAATAGGACCCGACTTTCATAGGGTCAAAGTTCACGAATTTGACACATTTCGGCCGCGACAATTCCCTATAACCGTTGCACCGAATTTCAAACCGCTCACACAGTACTTCCCATTGCGACACATGAACAATCCCCCTCAAGCGTTTTCTCGTAGCTCAAATTTGATCCCGGCGCAAGGGTCCGAAATTTCGATGGGGTCACGGAAATGGGCCAAACTTTGACCCCCCATATCTCGGGTCCTAATTGTCCGATCGACTTGAAATTTGAAACGTGGCCTAACAGGGTTTCGGCCTTCCTCCCCATGCTCGCCAATTGCGGCGCATCATGGGGGGGTCCAGGCCTTTTCGCCTTAATGTTAAAACAAAAACTCGCGAATATCTCGGAAACAATTCGATAGAATGTCGCAAATTTGGTGTGAAAGGGCTGCCTATTTTTACCTACAAACCCTCCAAATTTGATGGTCCTAGCTTCCATAGTTTTTTTATGGCGAATTTTTGAAAGATTAAAAAATAGCCCAAAAATCGAACGGAAATTCCCTACAGAAACTCCATTCGCGAATTTTAAAAATCCGAGATAGACAAAATGTTGCTCTCGAAGAGTACATCAATTTAAAAAAAAAGTTTCTCTCTAGGCCCAATAGGACCCGACTTTCATAGGGTCAAAGTTCACGAATTTGACACATTTCGGCCGTGACAATTCCCTATAACCGTTGCACCGAATTTCAAACCGCTCACACAGTACTTCCCATTGCGACACATGAACAATCCCCCTCAAGCGTTTTCTCGTAGCTCAAATTTGATCCCGGCGCAAGGGTCCGAAATTTCGATGGGGTCACGGAAATGGGCCAAAATTAGACCCCCCATATCTCGGGCCCTAATTTTCCGATCGACTTGAAATTTGAAACGTCGCCTAACAGGGTTTCGGCCTTCCTCCCCATACTCGCCAATCGCGGCTCACCATGGGGGTCCGGGACTTTTCGCCGTAATGGTAAAACAAAAACTCGCGAATATCTCCGAAACGGTTCGATAGAATATCGCAAATTTTGGTGTGAAAGGGCTCCCTATTTTTACCTACAAACCCTCCAAATTTGGTGGTCCTAGCTTCCATTGTTTTTTTATGGCGAATTTTTGAAAGTTTAAAAAATAGCCCAAAAATCGAACGGAAATTCCCTACAGAAATTCCATTCGCGAATTTTAAAAATCCGAGATAGCCAAAATGTTGCTCTCGAAGAGTACATCAATTTAAAAAAAAGTTTCTCTCTAGGCACAATAGGACCCGAATTTCATAGGGTCAAAGTTCACGAATTGACACATTTCGCCCGCGACAATTCCCTATAACCGTTGCACCTAATTTCAAACCGCTCACACAGTACTTCCCATTGAGACACATGAACAATTCCCCGCAAGCGTTTTCTCTTAGCTCAAATTTGACCCCGGCGCAAGCGTCCGAAATTTCGATGGGGTCACGGAAATGGGCCAAACTTAGACACCCCATATCTCGGGCCCTAATTGTCCGATCGACTTGAAATTTTGAACGTGGCCTAACAGGGTTTCGACCTTCCTCCCCATGCTCGCGAATCGCGGCTCACCATGGGGGTCCGGGTCTTTTCGCCGTAATGGTAAAACAAAAACTCGCGAATATCTCCGAAACGGTTCGATAGAATATCGCAAATTTTGGTGTGAAAGGGCTCCCTATTTTTACCTACAAACCCTCCAAATTCGGTGGTCCTAGCTTCCATAGTTTTTTTATGGCGAATTTTTGTAGGTTTAAAAAATAGCCCAAAAATCGAACGGAAATTCCCTACAGAAACTCCATTCGCGAATTTTAAAAATCCGAGATAGCCAAAATGTTGCTCTCGAAGGGTACATCAATTTAAAAAAACGTTTCTCTCTAGGCCCAATAGGACCCGACTTTCATAGGGTCAAAGTTCACGAATTTGACACATTTCGGCCGCGACAATTCCCTATAACCGTTGCACCGAATTTCAAACCGCTCACACAGTACTTCCCATTGCGACACATGAACAATCCCCCTCAAGCGTTTTCTCGTAGCTCAAATTTGATCCCGGCGCAAGGGTCCGAAATTTCGATGGGGTCACGGAAATGGGCCAAACTTTGACCCCCCATATCTCGGGTCCTAATTGTCCGATCGACTTGAAATTTGAAACGTGGCCTAACAGGGTTTCGGCCTTCCTCCCCATGCTCGCCAATTGCGGCGCATCATGGGGGGGTCCAAGCCTTTTCGCCTTAATGTTAAAACAAAAACTCGCGAATATCTCGGAAACAATTCGATAGAATGTCGCAAATTTGGTGTGAAAGGGCTGCCTATTTTTACCTACAAACCCTCCAAATTTGATGGTCCTAGCTTCCATAGTTTTTTTCTGGCGAATTTTTGAAAGATTAAAAAATAGCCCAAAAATCGAACGGAAATTCCCTACAGAAACTCCATTCGCGAATTTTAAAAATCCGAGATAGACAAAATGTTGCTCTCGAAGAGTACATCAATTTAAAAAAAAAGTTTCTCTCTAGGCCCAATAGGACCCGACTTTCATAGGGTCAAAGTTCACGAATTTGACACATTTCGGCCGTGACAATTCCCTATAACCGTTGCACCGAATTTCAAACCGCTCACACAGTACTTCCCATTGCGACACATGAACAATCCCCCTCAAGCGTTTTCTCGTAGCTCAAATTTGATCCCGGCGCAAGGGTCCGAAATTTCGATGGGGTCACGGAAATGGGCCAAAATTAGACCCCCCATATCTCGGGCCCTAATTTTCCGATCGACTTGAAATTTGAAACGTCGCCTAACAGGGTTTCGGCCTTCCTCCCCATACTCGCCAATCGCGGCTCACCATGGGGGTCCGGGACTTTTCGCCGTAATGGTAAAACAAAAACTCGCGAATATCTCCGAAACGGTTCGATAGAATATCGCAAATTTTGGTGTGAAAGGGCTCCCTATTTTTACCTACAAACCCTCCAAATTTGGTGGTCCTAGCTTCCATTGTTTTTTTATGGCGAATTTTTGAAAGTTTAAAAAATAGCCCAAAAATCGAACGGAAATTCCCTACAGAAATTCCATTCGCGAATTTTAAAAATCCGAGATAGCCAAAATGTTGCTCTCGAAGAGTACATCAATTTAAAAAAAAGTTTCTCTCTAGGCACAATAGGACCCGAATTTCATAGGGTCAAAGTTCACGAATTGACACATTTCGCCCGCGACAATTCCCTATAACCGTTGCACCTAATTTCAAACCGCTCACACAGTACTTCCCATTGAGACACATGAACAATTCCCCGCAAGCGTTTTCTCTTAGCTCAAATTTGACCCCGGCGCAAGCGTCCGAAATTTCGATGGGGTCACGGAAATGGGCCAAACTTAGACACCCCATATCTCGGGCCCTAATTGTCCGATCGACTTGAAATTTTGAACGTGGCCTAACAGGGTTTCGACCTTCCTCCCCATGCTCGCGAATCGCGGCTCACCATGGGGGTCCGGGTCTTTTCGCCGTAATGGTAAAACAAAAACTCGCGAATATCTCCGAAACGGTTCGATAGAATATCGCAAATTTTGGTGTGAAAGGGCTCCCTATTTTTACCTACAAACCCTCCAAATTCGGTGCTCCTAGCTTCCATAGTTTTTTTATGGCGAATTTTTGTAGGTTTAAAAAATAGCCCAAAAATCGAACGGAAATTCCCTACAGAAACTCCATTCGCGAATTTTAAAAATCCGAGATAGCCAAAATGTTGCTCTCGAAGGGTACATCAATTTAAAAAAACGTTTCTCTCTAGGCCCAATAGGACCCGACTTTCATAGGGTCAAAGTTCACGAATTTGACACATTTCGGCCGCGACAATTCCCTATAACCGTTGCACCGAATTTCAAACCGCTCACACAGTACTTCCCATTGGGACACATGAACAATCCCCCGCAAGCGTTTTCTCTTAGCTCAAATTTGACCCCGGCGCAAGCGTCCGAAATTTCGATGGGGTCACGGAAATGGGCCAAACTTAGACACCCCATATCTCGGGCCCTAATTGTCCGATCGACTTGAAATTTTGAACGTGGCCTAACAGGGTTTCGGCCTTCCTCCCCATGCTCGCGAATCGCGGCTCACCATGGGGGTCCGGGCTTTTTCGCCGTAATGTTAAAAGAAAAACTCGCGTATATCTCCGAAACGGTTCGATAGAATATCGCAAATTTTGGTGTGAAAGGGCTCCCTATTTTTACCTACAAACCCTCCAAATTCGGTGGTCCTAGCTTCCATAGTTTTTTTATGGCGAATTTTTGAATGTTTAAAAAATAGCCCAAAAATCGAAAGGAAATTCCCTACAGAAACTCCATTCGCGAATTTTAAAAATCCGAGATAGCCAAAATGTTGCTCTCGAAGAGTACATCAATTTAAAAAAAAGTTTCTCTCTAGTCACAATAGGACCCGAATTTCATAGGGTCAAAGTTCACGAATTGACACATTTCGCCCGCGACAATTCCCTATAACCGTTGCACCTAATTTCAAACCGCTCACACAGTACTTCCCATTGAGACACATGAACAATTCCCCGCAAGCGTTTTCTCTTAGCTCAAATTTGACCCCGGCGCAAGCGTCCGAAATTTCGATGGGGTCACGGAAATGGGCCAAACTTAGACACCCCATATCTCGGGCCCTAATTGCCCGATCGACTTGAAATTTTGAACGTGGCCTAACAGGGTTTCGACCTTCCTCCCCATGCTTGCGAATCGCGGCTCACCATGGGGGTCCGGGTCTTTTCGCCGTAATGTTAAAACAAAAACTCGCGAATATCTCCGAAACGGTTCGATAGAATATCGCAAATTTTGGTGTGAAAGGGCTCCCTATTTTTACCTACAAACCCTCCAAATTCGGTGGTCCTAGCTTCCATAGTTTTTTTATGGCGAATTTTTGTAGGTTTAAAAAATAGCCCAAAAATCGAACGGAAATTCCCTACAGAAACTCCATTCGCGAATTTTAAAAATCCGAGATAGCCAAAATGTTGCTCTCGAAGGGTACATCAATTTAAAAAAACGTTTCTCTCTAGGCCCAATAGGACCCGACTTTCATAGGGTCAAAGTTCACGAATTTGACACATTTCGGCCGCGACAATTCCCTATAACCGTTGCACCGAATTTCAAACCGCTCACACAGTACTTCCCATTGAGACACATGAACAATCCCCCGCAAGCGTTTTCTCTTAGCTCAAATTTGACCCCGGCGCAAGCGTCCGAAATTTCGATGGGGTCACGGAAATGGGCCAAAATTAGACCCCCCATATCTCGGGCCCTAATTGTCCGATCGACTTGAAATTTGAAACGTCGCCTAACAGGGTTTCGGCCTTCCTCCCCATACTCGCCAATCGCGGCTCACCATGGGGGTCCGGGCCTTTTCGCCGTAATGGTAAAACAAAAACTCGCGAATATCTCAGAAACGGTTCGATAGAATATCGCAAATTTTGGTGTGAGAGGGCTCCCTATTTTTACCTACAAACCCTCCAAATTTGGTGGTCCTAGCTTCCATTGTTTTTTTATGGCGAATTTTTGAAAGTTTAAAAAATAGCCCAAAAATCGAACGGAAATTCCCTACAGAAATTCCATTCGCGAATTTTAAAAATCCGAGATAGCCAAAATGTTGCTCTCGAAGAGTACATCAATTTAAAAAAAAGTTTCTCTCTAGGCACAATAGGACCCGAATTTCATAGGGTCAAAGTTCACGAATTGACACATTTCGACCGCGACAATTCCCTATAACCGTTGCACCTAATTTCAAACCGCTCACACAGTACTTCCCATTGAGACACATGAACAATTCCCCGCAAGCGTTTTCTCTTAGCTCAAATTTGACCCCGGCGCAAGCGTCCGAAATTTCGATGGGGTCACGGAAATGGGCCAAACTTAGACACCCCATATCTCGGGCCCTAATTGTCCGATCGACTTGAAATTTTGAACGTGGCCTAACAGGGTTTCGGCCTTCCTCCCCATGCTCGCGAATCGCGGCTCACCATGGGGGTCCGGGCCTTTTCGCCGTAATGGTAAAACAAAAACTCGCGAATATCTCCGAAACGGTTCGATAGAATATCGCAAATTTTGGTGTGAAAGGGCTCCCTATTTTTACCTACAAACCCTCCAAATTCGGTGGTCCTAGCTTCCATAGTTTTTTTATGGCGAATTTTTGTAGGTTTAAAAAATAGCCCAAAAATCGAACGGAAATTCCCTACAGAAACTCCATTCGCGAATTTTAAAAATCCGAGATAGCCAAAATGTTGCTCTCGAAGGGTACATCAATTTAAAAAAACGTTTCTCTCTAGGCCCAATAGGACCCGACTTTCATAGGGTCAAAGTTCACGAATTTGACACATTTCGGCGGCGACAATTCCCTATAACCGTTGCACCGAATTTCAAACCGCTCACACAGTACTTCCCATTGGGACACATGAACAATCCCCCGCAAGCGTTTTCTCGTAGCTCAAATTTGACCCCGGCGCAAGCGTCCGAAATTTCGATAGGGTCACGGAAATGGGCCAAACTTTAACCCCCCATATTTCGGGACCTAATTGTCCGATGGACTTGAAATTTGAAACGCGGCCTAAAAGGGTTTCGGCCTTCGTCCCCATGCTCGCCAATCGTGGCTCACCATGGGGGGTCCAGGCCTTTTCGCCGTAATGTTAAAACAAAAACTCGCGAATATCTCCGAAACGGTTCGATAGAATGTCGCAAATTTTGGTGTGAAAGGGCTCCCTATTTTTACCTACAAACCCTCCAAATTCGGTGGTCCTAGCTTCCATAGTTTTTTTATGGCGAATTTTTGAATGTTTAAAAAATAGCCCAAAAATCGAACGGAAATTCCCTACAGAAATTCCATTCGCGAATTTTAAAAATCCGAGATAGCCAAAATGTTGCTCTCGAAGAGTACATCAATTTAAAAAAACGTTTCTCTCTAGGCACAATAAGACCCGACTTTCATAGGGTCAAAGTTCACGAATTGACACATTTCGACCGCGACAATTCCCTATAACCGTTGCACCAAATTTCAAACCGCTCACACAGTACTTCCCATTGCGACACATGAACAATCCCCCTCAAGCGTTTTCTCGTAGCTCAAATTTGATCCCGGCGCAAGCGTCCGAAATTTCGATGGGGTCACGGAAATGGACCAAACTTTGACCCCCCATATCTCATGTCCTAATTGTCCGATCGACTTGAAATTTGAAACGTGGCCTAACAGGGTTTCGGCCTTCCTCCCCATGCTCGCCAATTGCGGCGCATCATGGGGGGGTCCAGGCCTTTTCGCCTTAATGTTAAAACAAAAACTCGCGAATATCTCGGAAACAATTCGATAGAATGTCGCAAATTTGGTGTGAAAGGGCTGCCTATTTTTACCTACAAACCCTCCAAATTTGATGGTCCTAGCTTCCATAGTTTTTTTATGGCGAATTTTTGGAAGATTAAAAAATAGCCCAAAAATCGAACGGAAATTCCCTACAGAAACTCCATTCGCGAATTTTAAAAATCCGAGATAGACAAAATGTTGCTCTCGAAGAGTACATCAATTTAAAAAAAAAGTTTCTCTCTAGGCCCAATAGGACCCGACTTTCATAGGGTCAAAGTTCACGAATTTGACACATTTCGGCCGTGACAATTCCCTATAACCGTTGCACCGAATTTCAAACCGCTCACACAGTACTTCCCATTGAGACACATGAACAATCCCCCGCAAGCGTTTTCTCTTAGCTCAAATTTGACCCCGGCGCAAGCGTCCGAAATTTCGATGGGGTCACGGAAATGGGCCAAAATTAGACCCCCCATATCTCGGGCCCTAATTGTCCGATCGACTTGAAATTTGAAACGTCGCCTAACAGGGTTTCGGCCTTCCTCCCCATACTCGCCAATCGCGGCTCACCATGGGGTCCGGGACTTTTCGCCGTAATGGTAAAACAAAAACTCGCGAATATCTCCGAAACGGTTCGATAGAATATCGCAAATTTTGGTGTGAAAGGGCTCCCTATTTTTACCTACAAACCCTCCAAATTTGGTGGTCCTAGCTTCCATTGTTATTTTATGGCGAATTTTTGAAAGTTTAAAAAATAACCCAAAAATCGAACGGAAATTCCCTACAGAAACTCCATTCGCGAATTTTAAAAATCCGAGATAGCCAAAATGTTGCTCTCGAAGGGTACATCAATTTAAAAAAACGTTTCTCTCTAGGCCCAATAGGACCCGACTTTCATAGGGTAAAAGTTCACGAATTTGACACATTTCGGCCGCGACAATTCCCTATAACCGTTGCACCGAATTTCAAACCGCTCACACAGTACTTCCCATTGGGACACATGAACAATCCCCCGCAAGCGTTTTCTCGTAGCTCAAATTTGACCCCGGCGCAAGCGTCCGAAATTTCGATAGGGTCACGGAAATGGGCCAAACTTTGACCCCCCATATCTCGGGCCCTAATTGTCCGATCGACTTGAAATTTGAAACGTGGCCTAACAGGGTTTCGGCCTTCATCCCCATGCTCGCCAATTGCGGCTCACCATGGGGGGTCCAGGCTTTTTCGCCGTAATGTTAAAACAAAAACTCGCGAATATCTCGGAAACAATTCGATAGAATGTCGCAAATTTGGTGTGAGAGGGCTCCCTATTTTTACCTACAAACCCTCCAAATTTGGTGGTCCTAGCTTCCATTGTTTTTTTATGGCGAATTTTTGAAAGTTTAAAAAATAGCCCAAAAATCGAACGGAAATTCCCTACAGAAATTCCATTCGCGAATTTTAAAAATCCGAGATAGCCAAAATGTTGCTCTCGAAGAGTACATCAATTTAAAAAAAAGTTTCTCTCTAGGCACAATAGGACCCGAATTTCATAGGGTCAAAGTTCACGAATTGACACATTTCGACCGCGACAATTCCCTATAACCGTTGCACCTAATTTCAAACCGCTCACACAGTACTTCCCATTGAGACACATGAACAATTCCCCGCAAGCGTTTTCTCTTAGCTCAAATTTGACCCCGGCGCAAGCGTCCGAAATTTCGATGGGGTCACGGAAATGGGCCAAACTTAGACACCCCATATCTCGGGCCCTAATTGTCCGATCGACTTGAAATTTTGAACGTGGCCTAACAGGGTTTCGGCCTTCCTCCCCATGCTCGCGAATCGCGGCTCACCATGGGGGTCCGGGCCTTTTCGCCGTAATGGTAAAACAAAAACTCGCGAATATCTCCGAAACGGTTCGATAGAATATCGCAAATTTTGGTGTGAAAGGGCTCCCTATTTTTACCTACAAACCCTCCAAATTCGGTGGTCCTAGCTTCCATAGTTTTTTTATGGCGAATTTTTGTAGGTTTAAAAAATAGCCCAAAAATCGAACGGAAATTCCCTACAGAAACTCCATTCGCGAATTTTAAAAATCCGAGATAGCCAAAATGTTGCTCTCGAAGGGTACATCAATTTAAAAAAACGTTTCTCTCTAGGCCCAATAGGACCCGACTTTCATAGGGTCAAAGTTCACGAATTTGACACATTTCGGCCGCGACAATTCCCTATAACCGTTGCACCGAATTTCAAACCGCTCACACAGTACTTCCCATTGGGACACATGAACAATCCCCCGCAAGCGTTTTCTCGTAGCTCAAATTTGACCCCGGCGCAAGCGTCCGAAATTTCGATAGGGTCACGGAAATGGGCCAAACTTTAACCCCCCATATTTCGGGACCTAATTGTCCGATGGACTTGAAATTTGAAACGCGGCCTAAAAGGGTTTCGGCCTTCGTCCCCATGCTCGCCAATCGTGGCTCACCATGGGGGGTCCAGGCCTTTTCGCCGTAATGGTAAAACAAAAACTCGCGAATATCTCAGAAACGGTTGGATAGAATATCGCAAATTTTGGTGTGAGAGGGCTCCCTATTTTTACCTACAAACCCTCCAAATTTGGTGGTCCTAGCTTCCATTGTTTTTTTATGGCGAATTTTTGAAAGTTTAAAAAATAGCCCAAAAATCGAACGGAAATTCCCTACAGAAATTCCATTCGCGAATTTTAAAAATCCGAGATAGCCAAAATGTTGCTCTCGAAGAGTACATCAATTTAAAAAAAAGTTTCTCTCTAGGCACAATAGGACCCGAATTTCATAGGGTCAAAGTTCACGAATTGACACATTTCGACCGCGACAATTCCCTATAACCGTTGCACCTAATTTCAAACCGCTCACACAGTACTTCCCATTGAGACACATGAACAATTCCCCGCAAGCGTTTTCTCTTAGCTCAAATTTGACCCCGGCGCAAGCGTCCGAAATTTCGATGGGGTCACGGAAATGGGCCAAACTTAGACACCCCATATCTCGGGCCCTAATTGTCCGATCGACTTGAAATTTTGAACGTGGCCTAACAGGGTTTCGGCCTTCCTCCCCATGCTCGCGAATCGCGGCTCACCATGGGGGTCCGGGCCTTTTCGCCGTAATGGTAAAACAAAAACTCGCGAATATGTCCGAAACGGTTCGATAGAATATCGCAAATTTTGGTGTGAAAGGGCTCCCTATTTTTACCTACAAACCCTCCAAATTCGGTGGTCCTAGCTTCCATAGTTTTTTTATGGCGAATTTTTGTAGGTTTAAAAAATAGCCCAAAAATCGAACGGAAATTCCCTACAGAAACTCCATTCGCGAATTTTAAAAATCCGAGATAGCCAAAATGTTGCTCTCGAAGGGTACATCAATTTAAAAAAACGTTTCTCTCTAGGCCCAATAGGACCCGACTTTCATAGGGTCAAAGTTCACGAATTTGACACATTTCGGCCGCGACAATTCCCTATAACCGTTGCACCGAATTTCAAACCGCTCACACAGTACTTCCCATTGGGACACATGAACAATCCCCCGCAAGCGTTTTCTCGTAGCTCAAATTTGACCCCGGCGCAAGCGTCCGAAATTTCGATAGGGTCACGGAAATGGGCCAAACTTTAACCCCCCATATTTCGGGACCTAATTGTCCGATGGACTTGAAATTTGAAACGCGGCCTAAAAGGGTTTCGGCCTTCGTCCCCATGCTCGCCAATCGTGGCTCACCATGGGGGGTCCAGGCCTTTTCGCCGTAATGTTAAAACAAAAACTCGCGAATATCTCCGAAACGGTTCGATAGAATGTCGCAAATTTTGGTGTGAAAGGGCTCCCTATTTTTACCTACAAACCCTCCAAATTCGGTGGTCCTAGCTTCCATAGTTTTTTTATGGCGAATTTTTGAATGTTTAAAAAATAGCCCAAAAATCGAACGGAAATTCCCTACAGAAATTCCATTCGCGAATTTTAAAAATCCGAGATAGCCAAAATGTTGCTCTCGAAGAGTACATCAATTTAAAAAAACGTTTCTCTCTAGGCACAATAAGACCCGACTTTCATAGGGTCAAAGTTCACGAATTGACACATTTCGACCGCGACAATTCCCTATAACCGTTGCACCAAATTTCAAACCGCTCACACAGTACTTCCCATTGCGACACATGAACAATCCCCCTCAAGCGTTTTCTCGTAGCTCAAATTTGATCCCGGCGCAAGCGTCCGAAATTTCGATGGGGTCACGGAAATGGACCAAACTTTGACCCCCCATATCTCATGTCCTAATTGTCCGATCGACTTGAAATTTGAAACGTGGCCTAACAGGGTTTCGGCCTTCCTCCCCATGCTCGCCAATTGCGGCGCATCATGGGGGGGTCCAGGCCTTTTCGCCTTAATGTTAAAACAAAAACTCGCGAATATCTCGGAAACAATTCGATAGAATGTCGCAAATTTGGTGTGAAAGGGCTGCCTATTTTTACCTACAAACCCTCCAAATTTGATGGTCCTAGCTTCCATAGTTTTTTTATGGCGAATTTTTGAAAGATTAAAAAATAGCCCAAAAATCGAACGGAAATTCCCTACAGAAACTCCATTCGCGAATTTTAAAAATCCGAGATAGACAAAATGTTGCTCTCGAAGAGTACATCAATTTAAAAAAACGTTTCTCTCTAGGCCCAATAGGACCCGACTTTCATAGGGTCAAAGTTCACGAATTTGACACATTTCGGCCGCGACAATTCCCTATAACCGTTGCACCGAATTTCAAACCGCTCACACAGTACTTCCCATTGCGACACATGAACAATCCCCCTCAAGCGTTTTCTCGTAGCTCAAATTTGATCCCGGCGCAAGGGTCCGAAATTTCGATGGGGTCACGGAAATGGGCCAAACTTTGACCCCCCATATCTCGGGTCCTAATTGTCCGATCGACTTGAAATTTGAAACGTGGCCTAACAGGGTTTCGGCCTTCCTCCCCATGCTCGCCAATTGCGGCGCATCATGGGGGGGTCCAGGCCTTTTCGCCTTAATGTTAAAACAAAAACTCGCGAATATCTCGGAAACAATTCGATAGAATGTCGCAAATTTGGTGTGAAAGGGCTGCCTATTTTTACCTACAAACCCTCCAAATTTGATGGTCCTAGCTTCCATAGTTTTTTTATGGCGAATTTTTGAAAGATTAAAAAATAGCCCAAAAATCGAACGGAAATTCCCTACAGAAACTCCATTCGCGAATTTTAAAAATCCGAGATAGACAAAATGTTGCTCTCGAAGAGTACATCAATTTAAAAAAAAAGTTTCTCTCTAGGCCCAATAGGACCCGACTTTCATAGGGTCAAAGTTCACGAATTTGACACATTTCGGCCGTGACAATTCCCTATAACCGTTGCACCGAATTTCAAACCGCTCACACAGTACTTCCCATTGCGACACATGAACAATCCCCCTCAAGCGTTTTCTCGTAGCTCAAATTTGATCCCGGCGCAAGGGTCCGAAATTTCGATGGGGTCACGGAAATGGGCCAAAATTAGACCCCCCATATCTCGGGCCCTAATTTTCCGATCGACTTGAAATTTGAAACGTCGCCTAACAGGGTTTCGGCCTTCCTCCCCATACTCGCCAATCGCGGCTCACCATGGGGGTCCGGGACTTTTCGCCGTAATGGTAAAACAAAAACTCGCGAATATCTCCGAAACGGTTCGATAGAATATCGCAAATTTTGGTGTGAAAGGGCTCCCTATTTTTACCTACAAACCCTCCAAATTTGGTGGTCCTAGCTTCCATTGTTTTTTTATGGCGAATTTTTGAAAGTTTAAAAAATAGCCCAAAAATCGAACGGAAATTCCCTACAGAAATTCCATTCGCGAATTTTAAAAATCCGAGATAGCCAAAATGTTGCTCTCGAAGAGTACATCAATTTAAAAAAAAGTTTCTCTCTAGGCACAATAGGACCCGAATTTCATAGGGTCAAAGTTCACGAATTGACACATTTCGCCCGCGACAATTCCCTATAACCGTTGCACCTAATTTCAAACCGCTCACACAGTACTTCCCATTGAGACACATGAACAATTCCCCGCAAGCGTTTTCTCTTAGCTCAAATTTGACCCCGGCGCAAGCGTCCGAAATTTCGATGGGGTCACGGAAATGGGCCAAACTTAGACACCCCATATCTCGGGCCCTAATTGTCCGATCGACTTGAAATTTTGAACGTGGCCTAACAGGGTTTCGACCTTCCTCCCCATGCTCGCGAATCGCGGCTCACCATGGGGGTCCGGGTCTTTTCGCCGTAATGGTAAAACAAAAACTCGCGAATATCTCCGAAACGGTTCGATAGAATATCGCAAATTTTGGTGTGAAAGGGCTCCCTATTTTTACCTACAAACCCTCCAAATTCGGTGGTCCTAGCTTCCATAGTTTTTTTATGGCGAATTTTTGTAGGTTTAAAAAATAGCCCAAAAATCGAACGGAAATTCCCTACAGAAACTCCATTCGCGAATTTTAAAAATCCGAGATAGCCAAAATGTTGCTCTCGAAGGGTACATCAATTTAAAAAAACGTTTCTCTCTAGGCCCAATAGGACCCGACTTTCATAGGGTCAAAGTTCACGAATTTGACACATTTCGGCCGCGACAATTCCCTATAACCGTTGCACCGAATTTCAAACCGCTCACACAGTACTTCCCATTGCGACACATGAACAATCCCCCTCAAGCGTTTTCTCGTAGCTCAAATTTGATCCCGGCGCAAGGGTCCGAAATTTCGATGGGGTCACGGAAATGGGCCAAACTTTGACCCCCCATATCTCGGGTCCTAATTGTCCGATCGACTTGAAATTTGAAACGTGGCCTAACAGGGTTTCGGCCTTCCTCCCCATGCTCGCCAATTGCGGCGCATCATGGGGGGGTCCAGGCCTTTTCGCCTTAATGTTAAAACAAAAACTCGCGAATATCTCGGAAACAATTCGATAGAATGTCGCAAATTTGGTGTGAAAGGGCTGCCTATTTTTACCTACAAACCCTCCAAATTTGATGGTCCTAGCTTCCATAGTTTTTTTCTGGCGAATTTTTGAAAGATTAAAAAATAGCCCAAAAATCGAACGGAAATTCCCTACAGAAACTCCATTCGCGAATTTTAAAAATCCGAGATAGACAAAATGTTGCTCTCGAAGAGTACATCAATTTAAAAAAAAAGTTTCTCTCTAGGCCCAATAGGACCCGACTTTCATAGGGTCAAAGTTCACGAATTTGACACATTTCGGCCGTGACAATTCCCTATAACCGTTGCACCGAATTTCAAACCGCTCACACAGTACTTCCCATTGCGACACATGAACAATCCCCCTCAAGCGTTTTCTCGTAGCTCAAATTTGATCCCGGCGCAAGGGTCCGAAATTTCGATGGGGTCACGGAAATGGGCCAAAATTAGACCCCCCATATCTCGGGCCCTAATTTTCCGATCGACTTGAAATTTGAAACGTCGCCTAACAGGGTTTCGGCCTTCCTCCCCATACTCGCCAATCGCGGCTCACCATGGGGGTCCGGGACTTTTCGCCGTAATGGTAAAACAAAAACTCGCGAATATCTCCGAAACGGTTCGATAGAATATCGCAAATTTTGGTGTGAAAGGGCTCCCTATTTTTACCTACAAACCCTCCAAATTTGGTGGTCCTAGCTTCCATTGTTTTTTTATGGCGAATTTTTGAAAGTTTAAAAAATAGCCCAAAAATCGAACGGAAATTCCCTACAGAAATTCCATTCGCGAATTTTAAAAATCCGAGATAGCCAAAATGTTGCTCTCGAAGAGTACATCAATTTAAAAAAAAGTTTCTCTCTAGGCACAATAGGACCCGAATTTCATAGGGTCAAAGTTCACGAATTGACACATTTCGCCCGCGACAATTCCCTATAACCGTTGCACCTAATTTCAAACCGCTCACACAGTACTTCCCATTGAGACACATGAACAATTCCCCGCAAGCGTTTTCTCTTAGCTCAAATTTGACCCCGGCGCAAGCGTCCGAAATTTCGATAGGGTCACGGAAATGGGCCAAACTTAGACACCCCATATCTCGGGCCCTAATTGTCCGATCGACTTGAAATTTTGAACGTGGCCTAACAGGGTTTCGACCTTCCTCCCCATGCTCGCGAATCGCGGCTCACCATGGGGGTCCGGGTCTTTTCGCCGTAATGGTAAAACAAAAACTCGCGAATATCTCCGAAACGGTTCGATAGAATATCGCAAATTTTGGTGTGAAAGGGCTCCCTATTTTTACCTACAAACCCTCCAAATTCGGTGCTCCTAGCTTCCATAGTTTTTTTATGGCGAATTTTTGTAGGTTTAAAAAATAGCCCAAAAATCGAACGGAAATTCCCTACAGAAACTCCATTCGCGAATTTTAAAAATCCGAGATAGCCAAAATGTTGCTCTCGAAGGGTACATCAATTTAAAAAAACGTTTCTCTCTAGGCCCAATAGGACCCGACTTTCATAGGGTCAAAGTTCACGAATTTGACACATTTCGGCCGCGACAATTCCCTATAACCGTTGCACCGAATTTCAAACCGCTCACACAGTACTTCCCATTGGGACACATGAACAATCCCCCGCAAGCGTTTTCTCTTAGCTCAAATTTGACCCCGGCGCAAGCGTCCGAAATTTCGATGGGGTCACGGAAATGGGCCAAACTTAGACACCCCATATCTCGGGCCCTAATTGTCCGATCGACTTGAAATTTTGAACGTGGCCTAACAGGGTTTCGGCCTTCCTCCCCATGCTCGCGAATCGCGGCTCACCATGGGGGTCCGGGCTTTTTCGCCGTAATGTTAAAAGAAAAACTCGCGTATATCTCCGAAACGGTTCGATAGAATATCGCAAATTTTGGTGTGAAAGGGCTCCCTATTTTTACCTACAAACCCTCCAAATTCGGTGGTCCTAGCTTCCATAGTTTTTTTATGGCGAATTTTTGAATGTTTAAAAAATAGCCCAAAAATCGAAAGGAAATTCCCTACAGAAACTCCATTCGCGAATTTTAAAAATCCGAGATAGCCAAAATGTTGCTCTCGAAGAGTACATCAATTTAAAAAAAAGTTTCTCTCTAGTCACAATAGGACCCGAATTTCATAGGGTCAAAGTTCACGAATTGACACATTTCGCCCGCGACAATTCCCTATAACCGTTGCACCTAATTTCAAACCGCTCACACAGTACTTCCCATTGAGACACATGAACAATTCCCCGCAAGCGTTTTCTCTTAGCTCAAATTTGACCCCGGCGCAAGCGTCCGAAATTTCGATGGGGTCACGGAAATGGGCCAAACTTAGACACCCCATATCTCGGGCCCAAATTGCCCGATCGACTTGAAATTTTGAACGTGGCCTAACAGGGTTTCGACCTTCCTCCCCATGCTTGCGAATCGCGGCTCACCATGGGGGTCCGGGTCTTTTCGCCGTAATGTTAAAACAAAAACTCGCGAATATCTCCGAAACGGTTCGATAGAATATCGCAAATTTTGGTGTGAAAGGGCTCCCTATTTTTACCTACAAACCCTCCAAATTCGGTGGTCCTAGCTTCCATAGTTTTTTTATGGCGAATTTTTGTAGGTTTAAAAAATAGCCCAAAAATCGAACGGAAATTCCCTACAGAAACTCCATTCGCGAATTTTAAAAATCCGAGATAGCCAAAATGTTGCTCTCGAAGGGTACATCAATTTAAAAAAACGTTTCTCTCTAGGCCCAATAGGACCCGACTTTCATAGGGTCAAAGTTCACGAATTTGACACATTTCGGCCGCGACAATTCCCTATAACCGTTGCACCGAATTTCAAACCGCTCACACAGTACTTCCCATTGAGACACATGAACAATCCCCCGCAAGCGTTTTCTCTTAGCTCAAATTTGACCCCGGCGCAAGCGTCCGAAATTTCGATGGGGTCACGGAAATGGGCCAAAATTAGACCCCCCATATCTCGGGCCCTAATTGTCCGATCGACTTGAAATTTGAAACGTCGCCTAACAGGGTTTCGGCCTTCCTCCCCATACTCGCCAATCGCGGCTCACCATGGGGGTCCGGGCCTTTTCGCCGTAATGGTAAAACAAAAACTCGCGAATATCTCAGAAACGGTTCGATAGAATATCGCAAATTTTGGTGTGAGAGGGCTCCCTATTTTTACCTACAAACCCTCCAAATTTGGTGGTCCTAGCTTCCATTGTTTTTTTATGGCGAATTTTTGAAAGTTTAAAAAATAGCCCAAAAATCGAACGGAAATTCCCTACAGAAATTCCATTCGCGAATTTTAAAAATCCGAGATAGCCAAAATGTTGCTCTCGAAGAGTACATCAATTTAAAAAAAAGTTTCTCTCTAGGCACAATAGGACCCGAATTTCATAGGGTCAAAGTTCACGAATTGACACATTTCGACCGCGACAATTCCCTATAACCGTTGCACCTAATTTCAAACCGCTCACACAGTACTTCCCATTGAGACACATGAACAATTCCCCGCAAGCGTTTTCTCTTAGCTCAAATTTGACCCCGGCGCAAGCGTCCGAAATTTCGATGGGGTCACGGAAATGGGCCAAACTTAGACACCCCATATCTCGGGCCCTAATTGTCCGATCGACTTGAAATTTTGAACGTGGCCTAACAGGGTTTCGGCCTTCCTCCCCATGCTCGCGAATCGCGGCTCACCATGGGGGTCCGGGCCTTTTCGCCGTAATGGTAAAACAAAAACTCGCGAATATCTCCGAAACGGTTCGATAGAATATCGCAAATTTTGGTGTGAAAGGGCTCCCTATTTTTACCTACAAACCCTCCAAATTCGGTGGTCCTAGCTTCCATAGTTTTTTTATGGCGAATTTTTGTAGGTTTAAAAAATAGCCCAAAAATCGAACGGAAATTCCCTACAGAAACTCCATTCGCGAATTTTAAAAATCCGAGATAGCCAAAATGTTGCTCTCGAAGGGTACATCAATTTAAAAAAACGTTTCTCTCTAGGCCCAATAGGACCCGACTTTCATAGGGTCAAAGTTCACGAATTTGACACATTTCGGCGGCGACAATTCCCTATAACCGTTGCACCGAATTTCAAACCGCTCACACAGTACTTCCCATTGGGACACATGAACAATCCCCCGCAAGCGTTTTCTCGTAGCTCAAATTTGACCCCGGCGCAAGCGTCCGAAATTTCGATAGGGTCACGGAAATGGGCCAAACTTTAACCCCCCATATTTCGGGACCTAATTGTCCGATGGACTTGAAATTTGAAACGCGGCCTAAAAGGGTTTCGGCCTTCGTCCCCATGCTCGCCAATCGTGGCTCACCATGGGGGGTCCAGGCCTTTTCGCCGTAATGTTAAAACAAAAACTCGCGAATATCTCCGAAACGGTTCGATAGAATGTCGCAAATTTTGGTGTGAAAGGGCTCCCTATTTTTACCTACAAACCCTCCAAATTCGGTGGTCCTAGCTTCCATAGTTTTTTTATGGCGAATTTTTGAATGTTTAAAAAATAGCCCAAAAATCGAACGGAAATTCCCTACAGAAATTCCATTCGCGAATTTTAAAAATCCGAGATAGCCAAAATGTTGCTCTCGAAGAGTACATCAATTTAAAAAAACGTTTCTCTCTAGGCACAATAAGACCCGACTTTCATAGGGTCAAAGTTCACGAATTGACACATTTCGACCGCGACAATTCCCTATAACCGTTGCACCAAATTTCAAACCGCTCACACAGTACTTCCCATTGCGACACATGAACAATCCCCCTCAAGCGTTTTCTCGTAGCTCAAATTTGATCCCGGCGCAAGCGTCCGAAATTTCGATGGGGTCACGGAAATGGACCAAACTTTGACCCCCCATATCTCATGTCCTAATTGTCCGATCGACTTGAAATTTGAAACGTGGCCTAACAGGGTTTCGGCCTTCCTCCCCATGCTCGCCAATTGCGGCGCATCATGGGGGGGTCCAGGCCTTTTCGCCTTAATGTTAAAACAAAAACTCGCGAATATCTCGGAAACAATTCGATAGAATGTCGCAAATTTGGTGTGAAAGGGCTGCCTATTTTTACCTACAAACCCTCCAAATTTGATGGTCCTAGCTTCCATAGTTTTTTTATGGCGAATTTTTGGAAGATTAAAAAATAGCCCAAAAATCGAACGGAAATTCCCTACAGAAACTCCATTCGCGAATTTTAAAAATCCGAGATAGACAAAATGTTGCTCTCGAAGAGTACATCAATTTAAAAAAAAAGTTTCTCTCTAGGCCCAATAGGACCCGACTTTCATAGGGTCAAAGTTCACGAATTTGACACATTTCGGCCGTGACAATTCCCTATAACCGTTGCACCGAATTTCAAACCGCTCACACAGTACTTCCCATTGAGACACATGAACAATCCCCCGCAAGCGTTTTCTCTTAGCTCAAATTTGACCCCGGCGCAAGCGTCCGAAATTTCGATGGGGTCACGGAAATGGGCCAAAATTAGACCCCCCATATCTCGGGCCCTAATTGTCCGATCGACTTGAAATTTGAAACGTCGCCTAACAGGGTTTCGGCCTTCCTCCCCATACTCGCCAATCGCGGCTCACCATGGGGTCCGGGACTTTTCGCCGTAATGGTAAAACAAAAACTCGCGAATATCTCCGAAACGGTTCGATAGAATATCGCAAATTTTGGTGTGAAAGGGCTCCCTATTTTTACCTACAAACCCTCCAAATTTGGTGGTCCTAGCTTCCATTGTTATTTTATGGCGAATTTTTGAAAGTTTAAAAAATAACCCAAAAATCGAACGGAAATTCCCTACAGAAACTCCATTCGCGAATTTTAAAAATCCGAGATAGCCAAAATGTTGCTCTCGAAGGGTACATCAATTTAAAAAAACGTTTCTCTCTAGGCCCAATAGGACCCGACTTTCATAGGGTAAAAGTTCACGAATTTGACACATTTCGGCCGCGACAATTCCCTATAACCGTTGCACCGAATTTCAAACCGCTCACACAGTACTTCCCATTGGGACACATGAACAATCCCCCGCAAGCGTTTTCTCGTAGCTCAAATTTGACCCCGGCGCAAGCGTCCGAAATTTCGATAGGGTCACGGAAATGGGCCAAACTTTGACCCCCCATATCTCGGGCCCTAATTGTCCGATCGACTTGAAATTTGAAACGTGGCCTAACAGGGTTTCGGCCTTCATCCCCATGCTCGCCAATCGCGGCTCACCATGGGGGGTCCAGGCTTTTTCGCCGTAATGTTAAAACAAAAACTCGCGAATATCTCGGAAACAATTCGATAGAATGTCGCAAATTTGGTGTGAGAGGGCTCCCTATTTTTACCTACAAACCCTCCAAATTTGGTGGTCCTAGCTTCCATTGTTTTTTTATGGCGAATTTTTGAAAGTTTAAAAAATAGCCCAAAAATCGAACGGAAATTCCCTACAGAAATTCCATTCGCGAATTTTAAAAATCCGAGATAGCCAAAATGTTGCTCTCGAAGAGTACATCAATTTAAAAAAAAGTTTCTCTCTAGGCACAATAGGACCCGAATTTCATAGGGTCAAAGTTCACGAATTGACACATTTCGACCGCGACAATTCCCTATAACCGTTGCACCTAATTTCAAACCGCTCACACAGTACTTCCCATTGAGACACATGAACAATTCCCCGCAAGCGTTTTCTCTTAGCTCAAATTTGACCCCGGCGCAAGCGTCCGAAATTTCGATGGGGTCACGGAAATGGGCCAAACTTAGACACCCCATATCTCGGGCCCTAATTGTCCGATCGACTTGAAATTTTGAACGTGGCCTAACAGGGTTTCGGCCTTCCTCCCCATGCTCGCGAATCGCGGCTCACCATGGGGGTCCGGGCCTTTTCGCCGTAATGGTAAAACAAAAACTCGCGAATATCTCCGAAACGGTTCGATAGAATATCGCAAATTTTGGTGTGAAAGGGCTCCCTATTTTTACCTACAAACCCTCCAAATTCGGTGGTCCTAGCTTCCATAGTTTTTTTATGGCGAATTTTTGTAGGTTTAAAAAATAGCCCAAAAATCGAACGGAAATTCCCTACAGAAACTCCATTCGCGAATTTTAAAAATCCGAGATAGCCAAAATGTTGCTCTCGAAGGGTACATCAATTTAAAAAAACGTTTCTCTCTAGGCCCAATAGGACCCGACTTTCATAGGGTCAAAGTTCACGAATTTGACACATTTCGGCCGCGACAATTCCCTATAACCGTTGCACCGAATTTCAAACCGCTCACACAGTACTTCCCATTGGGACACATGAACAATCCCCCGCAAGCGTTTTCTCGTAGCTCAAATTTGACCCCGGCGCAAGCGTCCGAAATTTCGATAGGGTCACGGAAATGGGCCAAACTTTAACCCCCCCATATTTCGGGACCTAATTGTCCGATGGACTTGAAATTTGAAACGCGGCCTAAAAGGGTTTCGGCCTTCGTCCCCATGCTCGCCAATCGTGGCTCACCATGGGGGGTCCAGGCCTTTTCGCCGTAATGGTAAAACAAAAACTCGCGAATATCTCAGAAACGGTTCGATAGAATATCGCAAATTTTGGTGTGAGAGGGCTCCCTATTTTTACCTACAAACCCTCCAAATTTGGTGGTCCTAGCTTCCATTGTTTTTTTATGGCGAATTTTTGAAAGTTTAAAAAATAGCCCAAAAATCGAACGGAAATTCCCTACAGAAATTCCATTCGCGAATTTTAAAAATCCGAGATAGCCAAAATGTTGCTCTCGAAGAGTACATCAATTTAAAAAAAAGTTTCTCTCTAGGCACAATAGGACCCGAATTTCATAGGGTCAAAGTTCACGAATTGACACATTTCGACCGCGACAATTCCCTATAACCGTTGCACCTAATTTCAAACCGCTCACACAGTACTTCCCATTGAGACACATGAACAATTCCCCGCAAGCGTTTTCTCTTAGCTCAAATTTGACCCCGGCGCAAGCGTCCGAAATTTCGATGGGGTCACGGAAATGGGCCAAACTTAGACACCCCATATCTCGGGCCCTAATTGTCCGATCGACTTGAAATTTTGAACGTGGGCCTAACAGGGTTTCGGCCTTCCTCCCCATGCTCGCGAATCGCGGCTCACCATGGGGGTCCGGGCCTTTTCGCCGTAATGGTAAAACAAAAACTCGCGAATATGTCCGAAACGGTTCGATAGAATATCGCAAATTTTGGTGTGAAAGGGCTCCCTATTTTTACCTACAAACCCTCCAAATTCGGTGGTCCTAGCTTCCATAGTTTTTTTTATGGCGAATTTTTGTAGCGTTTAAAAAATAGCCCAAAAATCGAACGGAAATTCCCTACAGAAACTCCATTCGCGAATTTTAAAAATCCGAGATAGCCAAAATGTTGCTCTCGAAGGGTACATCAATTTAAAAAAACGTTTCTCTCTAGGCCCAATAGGACCCGACTTTCATAGGGTCAAAGTTCACGAATTTGACACATTTCGGCCGCGACAATTCCCTATAACCGTTGCACCGAATTTCAAACCGCTCACACAGTACTTCCCATTGGGACACATGAACAATCCCCCGCAAGCGTTTTCTCGTAGCTCAAATTTGACCCCGGCGCAAGCGTCCGAAATTTCGATAGGGTCACGGAAATGGGCCAAA
>NC_140769.1:285752190-285813442 GCF_044657685.1 Stegodyphus dumicola | reverse complement strand
GTTACTTTTTTAGTTACTTTTTTAGTTACTTTTTTAGTTACTTTTTTAGTTACTTTTTTAGTTACTTTTTTAGTTACTTTTTTAGTTACTTTTTTAGTTAGTTACTTTTTTAGTTAATTACTTTTTTAGTTAGTTACTTTTTTAGTTAGTTACTTTTTTAGTTAGTTACTTTTTTAGTTACTTTTTTAGTTACTTTTTTAGTTACTTTTTTAGTTACTTTTTTAGTTACTTTTTTAGTTACTTTTTTAGTTACTTTTTTAGTTACTTACTTTTTTAGTTAGTT
This sequence comes from Stegodyphus dumicola, assembly GCF_044657685.1. Classification (NCBI taxonomy): domain Eukaryota; kingdom Metazoa; phylum Arthropoda; class Arachnida; order Araneae; family Eresidae; genus Stegodyphus; species Stegodyphus dumicola. The sequence goes on along the minus strand of NC_140769.1, from coordinate 285,813,159 downwards.
ACTTTTTTAGTTAGTTACTTTTTTAGTTAGTTACTTTTTTAGTTAGTTACTTTTTTAGTTAGTTACTTTTTTAGTTAGTTACTTTTTTAGTTAGTTACTTTTTTAGTTAGTTACTTTTTTAGTTAGTTACTTTTTTAGTTAGTTACTTTTTTAGTTAGTTACTTTTTTAGTTACTTTTTTAGTTACTTTTTTAGTTACTTTTTTAGTTACTTTTTTAGTTACTTTTTTAGTTACTTTTTTAGTTACTTACTTTTTTAGTTAGTTACTTTTTTAGTTAGTTACTTTTTTAGTTAGTTACTTTTTTAGTTAGTTACTTTTTTAGTTAGTTACTTTTTTAGTTAGTTACTTTTTTAGTTAGTTACTTTTTTAGTTAGTTACTTTTTTAGTTAGTTACTTTTTTAGTTAGTTACTTTTTTAGTTAGTTACTTTTTTAGTTAGTTACTTTTTTAGTTAGTTACTTTTTTAGTTAGTTACATTTTAGTTACTTTTTTAGTTACTTTTTTAGTTAGTTACTTTTTTAGTTACTTTTTTAGTTACTTTTTTAGTTACTTTTTTAGTTACTTTTTTAGTTACTTTTTTAGTTACTTTTTTAGTTACTTTTTTAGTTACTTTTTTAGTTACTTTTTTAGTTACTTTTTTAGTTACTTTTTTAGTTACTTTTTTAGTTACTTTTTTAGTTACTTTTTTAGTTAGTTACTTTTTTAGTTAGTTACTTTTTAGTTAGTTACTTTTTTAGTTAGTTACTTTTTTAGTTAGTTACTTTTTTAGTTAGTTACTTTTTTAGTTAGTTACTTTTTTAGTTAGTTACTTTTTTAGTTAGTTACTTTTTTAGTTAGTTACTTTTTTAGTTAGTTACTTTTTTAGTTACTTTTTTAGTTACTTTTTTAGTTACTTTTTAGTTACTTTTTTAGTTACTTTTTTAGTTACTTTTTTAGTTACTTTTTTAGTTACTTTTTTAGTTACTTTTTTAGTTACTTTTTTAGTTACTTTTTTAGTTACTTTTTTAGTTACTTTTTTAGTTACTTTTTTAGTTACTTTTTTAGTTACTTTTTTAGTTACTTTTTTAGTTACTTTTTTAGTTACTTTTTTAGTTACTTTTTTAGTTACTTTTTTAGTTACTTTTTTAGTTACTTTTTTAGTTACTTTTTTAGTTACTTTTTTAGTTACTTTTTTAGTTACTTTTTTAGTTACTTTTTTAGTTACTTTTTTAGTTACTTTTTTAGTTACTTTTTTAGTTACTTTTTTAGTTACTTTTTTAGTTACTTTTTTAGTTACTTTTTTAGTTACTTTTTTAGTTACTTTTTTAGTTACTTTTTTAGTTACTTTTTTAGTTACTTTTTTAGTTACTTTTTTAGTTACTTTTTTAGTTACTTTTTTAGTTACTTTTTTAGTTACTTTTTTAGTTACTTTTTTAGTTACTTTTTTAGTTACTTTTTTAGTTACTTTTTTAGTTACTTTTTTAGTTACTTTTTTAGTTACTTTTTTAGTTACTTTTTTAGTTACTTTTTTAGTTACTTTTTTAGTTACTTTTTTAGTTACTTTTTTAGTTACTTTTTTAGTTACTTTTTTAGTTACTTTTTTAGTTACTTTTTTAGTTACTTTTTTAGTTACTTTTTTAGTTACTTTTTTAGTTACTTTTTTAGTTACTTTTTTAGTTACTTTTTTAGTTACTTTTTTAGTTACTTTTTTAGTTACTTTTTTAGTTACTTTTTTAGTTACTTACTTTTTTAGTTACTTACTTTTTTAGTTAGTTACTTTTTTAGTTACTTACTTTTTTAGTTAGTTACTTTTTTAGTTAGTTACTTTTTTAGTTAGTTACTTTTTTAGTTAGTTACTTTTTTAGTTAGTTACTTTTTTAGTTAGTTACTTTTTTAGTTAGTTACTTTTTTAGTTAGTTACTTTTTTAGTTAGTTACTTTTTTAGTTAGTTACTTTTTTAGTTAGTTACTTTTTTAGTTACTTTTTTAGTTACTTTTTTAGTTAGTTACTTTTTTAGTTACTTTTTTAGTTACTTTTTTAGTTACTTTTTTAGTTACTTTTTTAGTTACTTTTTTAGTTACTTTTTTAGTTACTTTTTTAGTTACTTTTTTAGTTACTTTTTTAGTTACTTTTTTAGTTACTTTTTTAGTAGTTACTTTTTTAGTTAGTTACTTTTTTAGTTAGTTACTTTTTTAGTTAGTTACTTTTTTAGTTAGTTACTTTTTTAGTTAGTTACTTTTTTAGTTAGTTACTTTTTTAGTTAGTTACTTTTTTAGTTAGTTACTTTTTTAGTTAGTTACTTTTTTAGTTACTTTTTTAGTTACTTTTTTAGTTACTTTTTAGTTACTTTTTTAGTTACTTTTTTAGTTACTTTTTTAGTTACTTTTTTAGTTACTTTTTTAGTTACTTTTTTAGTTACTTTTTTAGTTACTTTTTTAGTTACTTTTTTAGTTACTTTTTTAGTTACTTTTTTAGTTACTTTTTTAGTTACTTTTTTAGTTACTTTTTTAGTTACTTTTTTAGTTACTTACTTTTTTAGTTAGTTACTTTTTTAGTTAGTTACTTTTTTAGTTAGTTACTTTTTTAGTTAGTTACTTTTTTAGTTAGTTACTTTTTTAGTTAGTTACTTTTTTAGTTAGTTACTTTTTTAGTTAGTTACTTTTTAGTTAGTTACTTTTTTAGTTAGTTACTTTTTTAGTTAGTTACTTTTTTAGTTAGTTACTTTTTTAGTTACTTTTTTAGTTACTTTTTTAGTTACTTTTTTAGTTACTTTTTTAGTTACTTACTTTTTTAGTTAGTTACTTTTTTAGTTAGTTACTTTTTTAGTTAGTTACTTTTTTAGTTAGTTACTTTTTTAGTTAGTTACTTTTTTAGTTAGTTACTTTTTTAGTTAGTTACTTTTTTAGTTAGTTACTTTTTTAGTTAGTTACTTTTTTAGTTAGTTACTTTTTTAGTTAGTTACTTTTTTAGTTAGTTACTTTTTTAGTTAGTTACTTTTTTAGTTAGTTACTTTTTTAGTTAGTTACTTTTTTAGTTAGTTACTTTTTTAGTTAGTTACTTTTTTAGTTAGTTACTTTTTTAGTTAGTTACTTTTTTAGTTAGTTACTTTTTTAGTTACTTTTTTAGTTAGTTACTTTTTTAGTTACTTTTTTAGTTACTTTTTTAGTTACTTTTTTAGTTACTTTTTTAGTTACTTTTTTAGTTACTTTTTTAGTTACTTTTTTAGTTACTTTTTTAGTTACTTTTTTAGTTACTTTTTTAGTTACTTTTTTAGTTACTTTTTTAGTTACTTTTTTAGTTAGTTACTTTTTTAGTTAGTTACTTTTTTAGTTAGTTACTTTTTTAGTTAGTTACTTTTTTAGTTAGTTACTTTTTTAGTTAGTTACTTTTTTAGTTACTTTTTTAGTTACTTTTTTAGTTACTTTTTTAGTTACTTTTTAGTTACTTTTTTAGTTACTTTTTTAGTTACTTTTTTAGTTACTTTTTTAGTTACTTTTTTAGTTACTTTTTTAGTTACTTTTTTAGTTACTTTTTTAGTTACTTTTTTAGTTACTTTTTTAGTTACTTTTTTAGTTACTTTTTTAGTTACTTTTTTAGTTACTTTTTTAGTTACTTTTTTAGTTACTTTTTTAGTTACTTTTTTAGTTACTTTTTAGTTACTTTTTTAGTTACTTTTTTAGTTACTTTTTTAGTTACTTTTTTAGTTACTTTTTTAGTTACTTTTTTAGTTACTTTTTTAGTTACTTTTTTAGTTACTTTTTTAGTTACTTTTTAGTTACTTTTTTAGTTACTTTTTCTAGTTACTTTTTAGTTACTTTTATCTTACTTCTTTTAGTTACTTTTTTAGTTACTTTTTTAGTTACTTTTTTAGTTACTTTTTTAGTTACTTTTTTAGTTACTTTTTTAGTTACTTTTTTAGTTACTTTTTTAGTTACTTTTTTAGTTACTTTTTAGTTACTTTTTTAGTTACTTTTTTAGTTACTTTTTAGTTACTTTTTTAGTTACTTTTTAGTTACTTTTTTAGTTACTTTTTTAGTTACTTTTTTAGTTACTTTTTAGTTACTTTTTAGTTACTTTTTAGTTACTTTTTTAGTTACTTTTTTAGTTACTTTTTTAGTTACTTTTTTAGTTACTTTTTTAGTTACTTTTTTAGTTACTTTTTTAGTTACTTTTTTAGTTACTTTTTTAGTTACTTTTTAGTTACTTTTTTAGTTACTTACTTTTTTAGTTACTTACTTTTTTAGTTACTTACTTTTTAGTTACTTACTTTTTTAGTTACTTACTTTTTTAGTTACTTACTTTTTTAGTTAGTTACTTTTTTAGTTAGTTACTTTTTTAGTTAGTTACTTTTTTAGTTAGTTACTTTTTTAGTTAGTTACTTTTTTAGTTAGTTACTTTTTTAGTTAGTTACTTTTTTAGTTAGTTACTTTTTTAGTTAGTTACTTTTTTAGTTACTTTTTTAGTTACTTTTTTAGTTAGTTACTTTTTTAGTTACTTTTTTAGTTACTTTTTTAGTTACTTTTTTAGTTACTTTTTTAGTTACTTTTTTAGTTACTTTTTTAGTTACTTTTTTAGTTACTTTTTTAGTTACTTTTTTAGTTACTTTTTTAGTTACTTTTTTAGTTACTTTTTTAGTTACTTTTTTAGTTACTTTTTTAGTTACTTTTTTAGTTACTTTTTTAGTTACTTTTTTAGTTACTTTTTTAGTTACTTTTTTAGTTACTTTTTTAGTTACTTTTTAGTTACTTTTTTAGTTACTTTTTTAGTTACTTTTTTAGTTACTTTTTTAGTTACTTTTTTAGTTACTTTTTTAGTTACTTTTTTAGTTACTTTTTTAGTTACTTTTTTAGTTACTTTTTTAGTTACTTTTTAGTTACTTTTTTAGTTACTTTTTTAGTTACTTTTTTAGTTACTTTTTTAGTTAGTTACTTTTTTAGTTAGTTACTTTTTTAGTTAGTTACTTTTTTAGTTAGTTACTTTTTTAGTTAGTTACTTTTTTAGTTAGTTACTTTTTTAGTTAGTTACTTTTTTAGTTAGTTACTTTTTTAGTTAGTTACTTTTTTAGTTACTTTTTTAGTTACTTTTTAGTTACTTTTTTAGTTACTTTTTTAGTTACTTTTTTAGTTACTTTTTTAGTTACTTTTTTAGTTACTTTTTTAGTTACTTTTTTAGTTACTTTTTAGTTACTTTTTTAGTTACTTTTTTAGTTACTTTTTTAGTTACTTTTTTAGTTACTTTTTTAGTTACTTTTTTAGTTACTTTTTTAGTTACTTTTTTAGTTACTTTTTTAGTTACTTTTTTAGTTACTTTTTTAGTTACTTTTTTAGTTACTTTTTTAGTTACTTTTTTAGTTACTTTTTTAGTTACTTTTTTAGTTACTTTTTTAGTTACTTTTTTAGTTACTTTTTTAGTTACTTTTTTAGTTACTTTTTTAGTTACTTTTTTAGTTACTTTTTTAGTTACTTTTTTAGTTACTTTTTTAGTTACTTTTTTAGTTACTTTTTTAGTTACTTTTTTAGTTACTTTTTTAGTTAGTTACTTTTTTAGTTAGTTACTTTTTTAGTTAGTTACTTTTTTAGTTAGTTACTTTTTTAGTTAGTTACTTTTTTAGTTAGTTACTTTTTTAGTTAGTTACTTTTTTAGTTAGTTACTTTTTTAGTTAGTTACTTTTTTAGTTACTTTTTTAGTTACTTTTTAGTTACTTTTTTAGTTACTTTTTTAGTTACTTTTTTAGTTACTTTTTTAGTTACTTTTTTAGTTACTTTTTTAGTTACTTTTTTAGTTACTTTTTTAGTTACTTTTTTAGTTACTTTTTTAGTTACTTTTTTAGTTACTTTTTTAGTTACTTTTTTAGTTACTTTTTTAGTTACTTTTTTAGTTACTTTTTTAGTTACTTTTTTAGTTACTTTTTTAGTTACTTTTTTAGTTACTTTTTTAGTTACTTTTTTAGTTACTTTTTTAGTTACTTTTTTAGTTACTTTTTTAGTTACTTTTTTAGTTACTTTTTTAGTTACTTTTTTAGTTACTTTTTTAGTTACTTTTTTAGTTACTTTTTTAGTTACTTTTTTAGTTACTTTTTTAGTTACTTTTTTAGTTACTTTTTTAGTTACTTTTTTAGTTACTTTTTTAGTTACTTTTTTAGTTACTTTTTTAGTTAGTTACTTTTTTAGTTAGTTACTTTTTAGTTAGTTACTTTTTTAGTTAGTTACTTTTTTAGTTAGTTACTTTTTTAGTTAGTTACTTTTTTAGTTAGTTACTTTTTTAGTTAGTTACTTTTTTAGTTAGTTACTTTTTTAGTTAGTTACTTTTTTAGTTAGTTACTTTTTTAGTTACTTTTTTAGTTACTTTTTTAGTTACTTTTTAGTTACTTTTTTAGTTACTTTTTTAGTTACTTTTTTAGTTACTTTTTTAGTTACTTTTTTAGTTACTTTTTTAGTTACTTTTTTAGTTACTTTTTTAGTTACTTTTTTAGTTACTTTTTTAGTTACTTTTTTAGTTACTTTTTTAGTTACTTTTTTAGTTACTTTTTTAGTTACTTTTTTAGTTACTTTTTTAGTTACTTTTTTAGTTACTTTTTTAGTTACTTTTTTAGTTACTTTTTTAGTTACTTTTTTAGTTACTTTTTTAGTTACTTTTTTAGTTACTTTTTTAGTTACTTTTTTAGTTACTTTTTTAGTTACTTTTTTAGTTACTTTTTTAGTTACTTTTTTAGTTACTTTTTTAGTTACTTTTTTAGTTACTTTTTTAGTTACTTTTTTAGTTACTTTTTTAGTTACTTTTTTAGTTACTTTTTTAGTTACTTTTTTAGTTACTTTTTTAGTTACTTTTTTAGTTACTTTTTTAGTTACTTTTTTAGTTACTTTTTTAGTTACTTTTTTAGTTACTTTTTTAGTTAGTTACTTTTTTAGTTACTTACTTTTTTAGTTAGTTACTTTTTTAGTTACTTACTTTTTTAGTTAGTTACTTTTTTAGTTAGTTACTTTTTTAGTTAGTTACTTTTTTAGTTAGTTACTTTTTTAGTTAGTTACTTTTTTAGTTAGTTACTTTTTTAGTTAGTTACTTTTTTAGTTAGTTACTTTTTTAGTTAGTTACTTTTTTAGTTAGTTACTTTTTTAGTTAGTTACTTTTTTAGTTAGTTACTTTTTTAGTTACTTTTTTAGTTACTTTTTTAGTTAGTTACTTTTTTAGTTACTTTTTTAGTTACTTTTTAGTTACTTTTTTAGTTACTTTTTTAGTTACTTTTTTAGTTACTTTTTTAGTTACTTTTTTAGTTACTTTTTTAGTTACTTTTTTAGTTACTTTTTTAGTTACTTTTTTAGTTACTTTTTTAGTTACTTTTTTAGTTACTTTTTTAGTTAGTTACTTTTTTAGTTAGTTACTTTTTTAGTTAGTTACTTTTTTAGTTAGTTACTTTTTTAGTTAGTTACTTTTTTAGTTAGTTACTTTTTTAGTTAGTTACTTTTTTAGTTAGTTACTTTTTTAGTTAGTTACTTTTTTAGTTACTTTTTTAGTTACTTTTTTAGTTACTTTTTAGTTACTTTTTTAGTTACTTTTTTAGTTACTTTTTTAGTTACTTTTTTAGTTACTTTTTTAGTTACTTTTTTAGTTACTTTTTTAGTTACTTTTTTAGTTACTTTTTTAGTTACTTTTTTAGTTACTTTTTTAGTTACTTTTTTAGTTACTTTTTTAGTTACTTTTTTAGTTACTTTTTTAGTTACTTTTTTAGTTACTTTTTTAGTTACTTACTTTTTTAGTTAGTTACTTTTTTAGTTAGTTACTTTTTTAGTTAGTTACTTTTTTAGTTAGTTACTTTTTTAGTTAGTTACTTTTTTAGTTAGTTACTTTTTTAGTTAGTTACTTTTTTAGTTAGTTACTTTTTTAGTTAGTTACTTTTTTAGTTAGTTACTTTTTTAGTTACTTTTTTAGTTACTTTTTTAGTTACTTTTTTAGTTACTTTTTTAGTTACTTTTTTAGTTACTTTTTTAGTTACTTTTTTAGTTACTTACTTTTTTAGTTAGTTACTTTTTTAGTTAGTTACTTTTTTAGTTAGTTACTTTTTAGTTTAGTTAGTTACTTTTTTAGTTAGTTACTTTTTTAGTTAGTTACTTTTTTAGTTAGTTACTTTTTTAGTTAGTTACTTTTTTAGTTAGTTACTTTTTTAGTTAGTTACTTTTTTAGTTAGTTACTTTTTAGTTAGTTACTTTTTTAGTTAGTTACTTTTTTAGTTAGTTACTTTTTTAGTTAGTTACTTTTTTAGTTAGTTACTTTTTTAGTTAGTTACTTTTTTAGTTACTTTTTTAGTTAGTTACTTTTTTAGTTACTTTTTTAGTTACTTTTTTAGTTACTTTTTTAGTTACTTTTTTAGTTACTTTTTTAGTTACTTTTTTAGTTACTTTTTTAGTTACTTTTTTAGTTACTTTTTTAGTTACTTTTTTAGTTACTTTTTTAGTTACTTTTTTAGTTAGTTACTTTTTTAGTTAGTTACTTTTTTAGTTAGTTACTTTTTTAGTTAGTTACTTTTTTAGTTAGTTACTTTTTTAGTTAGTTACTTTTTAGTTAGTTACTTTTTTAGTTACTTTTTTAGTTACTTTTTTAGTTACTTTTTTAGTTACTTTTTAGTTACTTTTTTAGTTACTTTTTTAGTTACTTTTTTAGTTACTTTTTTAGTTACTTTTTTAGTTACTTTTTTAGTTACTTTTTTAGTTACTTTTTTAGTTACTTTTTTAGTTACTTTTTTAGTTACTTTTTTAGTTACTTTTTTAGTTACTTTTTTAGTTACTTTTTTAGTTACTTTTTTAGTTACTTTTTTAGTTACTTTTTTAGTTACTTTTTTAGTTACTTTTTTAGTTACTTTTTTAGTTACTTTTTTAGTTACTTTTTTAGTTACTTTTTTAGTTACTTTTTTAGTTACTTTTTTAGTTACTTTTTTAGTTACTTTTTTAGTTACTTTTTTAGTTACTTTTTTAGTTACTTTTTAGTTACTTTTTTAGTTACTTTTTTAGTTACTTTTTTAGTTACTTTTTTAGTTACTTTTTTAGTTACTTTTTTAGTTACTTTTTTAGTTACTTTTTTAGTTACTTTTTAGTTACTTTTTTAGTTACTTTTTTAGTTACTTTTTTAGTTACTTTTTTAGTTACTTTTTTAGTTACTTTTTAGTTACTTTTAGTTACTTTTTTAGTTACTTTTTTAGTTACTTTTTTAGTTACTTTTTTAGTTACTTTTTTAGTTACTTTTTTAGTTACTTTTTTAGTTACTTTTTTAGTTACTTTTTTAGTTACTTTTTTAGTTACTTTTTTAGTTACTTTTTTAGTTACTTTTTTAGTTACTTTTTTAGTTACTTACTTTTTAGTTACTTACTTTTTTAGTTAGTTACTTTTTTAGTTACTTACTTTTTTAGTTACTTACTTTTTTAGTTACTTACTTTTTTAGTTAGTTACTTTTTTAGTTAGTTACTTTTTTAGTTAGTTACTTTTTTAGTTAGTTACTTTTTTAGTTAGTTACTTTTTTAGTTAGTTACTTTTTTAGTTAGTTACTTTTTTAGTTAGTTACTTTTTTAGTTACTTTTTTAGTTAGTTACTTTTTTAGTTACTTTTTAGTTACTTTTTTAGTTACTTTTTTAGTTACTTTTTTAGTTACTTTTTTAGTTACTTTTTTAGTTACTTTTTTAGTTACTTTTTTAGTTACTTTTTTAGTTACTTTTTTAGTTACTTTTTTAGTTACTTTTTTAGTTACTTTTTTAGTTACTTTTTTAGTTACTTTTTTAGTTACTTTTTTAGTTACTTTTTTAGTTACTTTTTTAGTTACTTTTTTAGTTACTTTTTAGTTACTTACTTTTTTAGTTACTTACTTTTTTAGTTAGTTACTTTTTTAGTTACTTACTTTTTTAGTTACTTACTTTTTAGTTACTTACTTTTTTAGTTAGTTACTTTTTTAGTTAGTTACTTTTTTAGTTAGTTACTTTTTTAGTTAGTTACTTTTTTAGTTAGTTACTTTTTTAGTTAGTTACTTTTTTAGTTAGTTACTTTTTTAGTTAGTTACTTTTTTAGTTAGTTACTTTTTTAGTTAGTTACTTTTTTAGTTACTTTTTTAGTTACTTTTTTAGTTAGTTACTTTTTTAGTTACTTTTTTAGTTACTTTTTTAGTTACTTTTTTAGTTACTTTTTTAGTTACTTTTTTAGTTACTTTTTTAGTTACTTTTTTAGTTACTTTTTTAGTTACTTTTTTAGTTACTTTTTTAGTTACTTTTTTAGTTACTTTTTTAGTTACTTTTTTAGTTACTTTTTTAGTTACTTTTTTAGTTACTTTTTTAGTTAGTTACTTTTTTAGTTAGTTACTTTTTTAGTTAGTTACTTTTTTAGTTAGTTACTTTTTTAGTTAGTTACTTTTTTAGTTAGTTACTTTTTTAGTTAGTTACTTTTTTAGTTAGTTACTTTTTTAGTTAGTTACTTTTTTTAGTTACTTTTTTAGTTACTTTTTAGTTACTTTTTTAGTTACTTTTTTAGTTACTTTTTTAGTTACTTTTTTAGTTACTTTTTTAGTTACTTTTTTAGTTACTTTTTTAGTTACTTTTTTTTAGTTACTTTTTTAGTTACTTTTTTAGTTACTTTTTTAGTTACTTTTTTAGTTACTTTTTTAGTTACTTTTTTAGTTACTTTTTTAGTTACTTTTTTAGTTACTTTTTTAGTTACTTTTTTAGTTACTTTTTTAGTTACTTTTTTAGTTACTTTTTTAGTTACTTTTTTAGTTACTTTTTTAGTTACTTTTTTAGTTACTTTTTTAGTTACTTTTTTAGTTACTTTTTTAGTTACTTTTTTAGTTACTTTTTTAGTTACTTTTTTAGTTACTTTTTTAGTTACTTTTTTAGTTACTTTTTTAGTTACTTTTTTAGTTACTTTTTTAGTTACTTTTTTAGTTACTTTTTTAGTTACTTTTTTAGTTACTTTTTTAGTTACTTTTTTATAGTTACTTTTTTAGTTACTTTTTTAGTTACTTTTTTAGTTACTTTTTTAGTTACTTTTTTAGTTACTTTTTTAGTTACTTTTTTAGTTACTTTTTTAGTTACTTTTTTAGTTACTTTTTTAGTTACTTTTTTAGTTACTTTTTTAGTTACTTTTTTAGTTACTTTTTTAGTTACTTTTTTAGTTACTTTTTTAGTTACTTTTTTAGTTACTTTTTTAGTTACTTTTTTAGTTACTTTTTTAGTTACTTTTTTAGTTACTTTTTTAGTTACTTTTTTAGTTACTTTTTTAGTTACTTTTTTAGTTAGTTACTTTTTTAGTTAGTTACTTTTTTAGTTAGTTACTTTTTTAGTTAGTTACTTTTTTAGTTAGTTACTTTTTTAGTTAGTTACTTTTTTAGTTAGTTACTTTTTTAGTTAGTTACTTTTTTAGTTAGTTACTTTTTTAGTTAGTTACTTTTTTAGTTACTTTTTTAGTTACTTTTTTAGTTACTTTTTTAGTTACTTTTTTAGTTACTTTTTTAGTTACTTTTTTAGTTACTTTTTTAGTTACTTTTTTAGTTACTTTTTTAGTTACTTTTTTAGTTACTTTTTTAGTTACTTTTTTAGTTACTTTTTTAGTTACTTTTTTAGTTACTTTTTTAGTTACTTTTTTAGTTACTTTTTTAGTTACTTTTTTAGTTAGTTACTTTTTTAGTTAGTTACTTTTTTAGTTAGTTACTTTTTTAGTTAGTTACTTTTTTAGTTAGTTACTTTTTTAGTTAGTTACTTTTTTAGTTAGTTACTTTTTTAGTTAGTTACTTTTTTAGTTACTTTTTTAGTTACTTTTTTAGTTACTTTTTTAGTTACTTTTTTAGTTACTTTTTTAGTTACTTTTTTAGTTACTTTTTTAGTTACTTTTTTAGTTACTTTTTTAGTTAGTTACTTTTTTAGTTAATTACTTTTTTAGTTAGTTACTTTTTTAGTTAGTTACTTTTTTAGTTAGTTACTTTTTTAGTTACTTTTTTAGTTACTTTTTTAGTTACTTTTTTAGTTACTTTTTTAGTTACTTTTTTAGTTACTTTTTTAGTTACTTTTTTAGTTACTTACTTTTTTAGTTAGTTACTTTTTTAGTTAGTTACTTTTTTAGTTAGTTACTTTTTTAGTTAGTTACTTTTTTAGTTAGTTACTTTTTTAGTTAGTTACTTTTTTAGTTAGTTACTTTTTTAGTTAGTTACTTTTTTAGTTAGTTACTTTTTTAGTTAGTTACTTTTTTAGTTAGTTACTTTTTTAGTTAGTTACTTTTTTAGTTAGTTACTTTTTTAGTTAGTTACTTTTTTAGTTACTTTTTTAGTTACTTTTTTAGTTACTTTTTTAGTTACTTTTTTAGTTACTTACTTTTTTAGTTAGTTACTTTTTTAGTTAGTTACTTTTTTAGTTAGTTACTTTTTTAGTTAGTTACTTTTTTAGTTAGTTACTTTTTTAGTTAGTTACTTTTTTAGTTAGTTACTTTTTTAGTTAGTTACTTTTTTAGTTAGTTACTTTTTTAGTTAGTTACTTTTTTAGTTAGTTACTTTTTTAGTTAGTTACTTTTTTAGTTAGTTACATTTTAGTTACTTTTTTAGTTACTTTTTTAGTTAGTTACTTTTTTAGTTACTTTTTTAGTTACTTTTTTAGTTACTTTTTTAGTTACTTTTTTAGTTACTTTTTTAGTTACTTTTTTAGTTACTTTTTTAGTTACTTTTTTAGTTACTTTTTTAGTTACTTTTTTAGTTACTTTTTTAGTTACTTTTTTAGTTACTTTTTTAGTTAGTTACTTTTTTAGTTAGTTACTTTTTAGTTAGTTACTTTTTTAGTTAGTTACTTTTTTAGTTAGTTACTTTTTTAGTTAGTTACTTTTTTAGTTAGTTACTTTTTTAGTTAGTTACTTTTTTAGTTAGTTACTTTTTTAGTTAGTTACTTTTTTAGTTAGTTACTTTTTTAGTTACTTTTTTAGTTACTTTTTTAGTTACTTTTTTAGTTACTTTTTTAGTTACTTTTTTAGTTACTTTTTTAGTTACTTTTTTAGTTACTTTTTTAGTTACTTTTTTAGTTACTTTTTTAGTTACTTTTTTAGTTACTTACTTTTTTAGTTACTTACTTTTTTAGTTAGTTACTTTTTTAGTTACTTACTTTTTTAGTTACTTACTTTTTTAGTTACTTACTTTTTTAGTTAGTTACTTTTTTAGTTAGTTACTTTTTTAGTTAGTTACTTTTTTAGTTAGTTACTTTTTTAGTTAGTTACTTTTTTAGTTAGTTACTTTTTTAGTTAGTTACTTTTTTAGTTAGTTACTTTTTTAGTTACTTTTTTAGTTAGTTACTTTTTTAGTTACTTTTTTAGTTACTTTTTTAGTTACTTTTTTAGTTACTTTTTTAGTTACTTTTTTAGTTACTTTTTTAGTTACTTTTTTAGTTACTTTTTTAGTTACTTTTTTAGTTACTTTTTTAGTTACTTTTTTAGTTACTTTTTTAGTTACTTTTTTAGTTACTTTTTTAGTTACTTTTTTAGTTACTTTTTTAGTTACTTTTTTAGTTACTTTTTTAGTTACTTTTTTAGTTACTTTTTTAGTTACTTTTTTAGTTACTTACTTTTTTAGTTACTTACTTTTTTAGTTAGTTACTTTTTTAGTTACTTACTTTTTTAGTTACTTACTTTTTTAGTTACTTACTTTTTTAGTTAGTTACTTTTTTAGTTAGTTACTTTTTTAGTTAGTTACTTTTTTAGTTAGTTACTTTTTTAGTTAGTTACTTTTTTAGTTAGTTACTTTTTTAGTTAGTTACTTTTTTAGTTAGTTACTTTTTTAGTTAGTTACTTTTTTAGTTAGTTACTTTTTTAGTTACTTTTTTAGTTACTTTTTTAGTTAGTTACTTTTTTAGTTACTTTTTTAGTTACTTTTTTAGTTACTTTTTTAGTTACTTTTTTAGTTACTTTTTTAGTTACTTTTTTAGTTACTTTTTTAGTTACTTTTTTAGTTACTTTTTTAGTTACTTTTTTAGTTACTTTTTTAGTTACTTTTTTAGTTACTTTTTTAGTTACTTTTTTAGTTACTTTTTTAGTTACTTTTTTAGTTAGTTACTTTTTTAGTTAGTTACTTTTTTAGTTAGTTACTTTTTTAGTTAGTTACTTTTTTAGTTAGTTACTTTTTTAGTTAGTTACTTTTTTAGTTAGTTACTTTTTTAGTTAGTTACTTTTTTAGTTAGTTACTTTTTTAGTTACTTTTTTAGTTACTTTTTAGTTACTTTTTTAGTTACTTTTTTAGTTACTTTTTTAGTTACTTTTTTAGTTACTTTTTTAGTTACTTTTTTAGTTACTTTTTTAGTTACTTTTTTAGTTACTTTTTTAGTTACTTTTTTAGTTACTTTTTTAGTTACTTTTTTAGTTACTTTTTTAGTTACTTTTTTAGTTACTTTTTTAGTTACTTTTTTAGTTACTTTTTTAGTTACTTTTTTAGTTACTTTTTTAGTTACTTTTTTAGTTACTTTTTTAGTTACTTTTTTAGTTACTTTTTTAGTTACTTTTTTAGTTACTTTTTTAGTTACTTTTTTAGTTACTTTTTTAGTTACTTTTTTAGTTACTTTTTAATTACTTTTTTAGTTACTTTTTTAGTTACTTTTTTAGTTACTTTTTTAGTTACTTTTTTAGTTACTTTTTTAGTTACTTTTTTAGTTACTTTTTTAGTTACTTTTTTAGTTACTTTTTTAGTTACTTTTTTAGTTACTTTTTTAGTTACTTTTTTAGTTACTTTTTTAGTTACTTTTTTAGTTACTTTTTTAGTTACTTTTTTAGTTACTTTTTTAGTTACTTTTTTAGTTACTTTTTTAGTTACTTTTTTAGTTACTTTTTTAGTTACTTTTTTAGTTACTTTTTTAGTTACTTTTTTAGTTACTTTTTTAGTTACTTTTTTAGTTACTTTTTTAGTTACTTTTTTAGTTACTTTTTTAGTTACTTTTTTAGTTACTTTTTTAGTTACTTTTTTAGTTACTTTTTTAGTTACTTTTTTAGTTAGTTACTTTTTTAGTTAGTTACTTTTTTAGTTAGTTACTTTTTTAGTTAGTTACTTTTTTAGTTAGTTACTTTTTTAGTTAGTTACTTTTTTAGTTAGTTACTTTTTTAGTTAGTTACTTTTTTAGTTAGTTACTTTTTTAGTTAGTTACTTTTTTAGTTACTTTTTTAGTTACTTTTTTAGTTACTTTTTTAGTTACTTTTTTAGTTACTTTTTTAGTTACTTTTTTAGTTACTTTTTTAGTTACTTTTTTAGTTACTTTTTTAGTTACTTTTTTAGTTACTTTTTTAGTTACTTTTTTAGTTACTTTTTTAGTTACTTTTTTAGTTACTTTTTTAGTTACTTTTTTAGTTACTTTTTTAGTTACTTTTTTAGTTACTTTTTTAGTTAGTTACTTTTTTAGTTAGTTACTTTTTTAGTTAGTTACTTTTTTAGTTAGTTACTTTTTTAGTTAGTTACTTTTTTAGTTAGTTACTTTTTTAGTTAGTTACTTTTTTAGTTAGTTACTTTTTTAGTTACTTTTTTAGTTACTTTTTTAGTTACTTTTTTAGTTACTTTTTTAGTTACTTTTTTAGTTACTTTTTTAGTTACTTTTTTAGTTACTTTTTTAGTTACTTTTTTAGTTAGTTACTTTTTTAGTTAATTACTTTTTTAGTTAGTTACTTTTTTAGTTAGTTACTTTTTTAGTTAGTTACTTTTTTAGTTACTTTTTTAGTTACTTTTTTAGTTACTTTTTTAGTTACTTTTTTAGTTACTTTTTTAGTTACTTTTTTAGTTACTTTTTTAGTTACTTACTTTTTTAGTTAGTTACTTTTTTAGTTAGTTACTTTTTTAGTTAGTTACTTTTTTAGTTAGTTACTTTTTTAGTTAGTTACTTTTTTAGTTAGTTACTTTTTTAGTTAGTTACTTTTTTAGTTAGTTACTTTTTTAGTTAGTTACTTTTTTAGTTAGTTACTTTTTTAGTTAGTTACTTTTTTAGTTAGTTACTTTTTTAGTTAGTTACTTTTTTAGTTAGTTACTTTTTTAGTTACTTTTTTAGTTACTTTTTTAGTTACTTTTTTAGTTACTTTTTTAGTTACTTACTTTTTTAGTTAGTTACTTTTTTAGTTAGTTACTTTTTTAGTTAGTTACTTTTTTAGTTAGTTACTTTTTTAGTTAGTTACTTTTTTAGTTAGTTACTTTTTTAGTTAGTTACTTTTTTAGTTAGTTACTTTTTTAGTTAGTTACTTTTTTAGTTAGTTACTTTTTTAGTTAGTTACTTTTTTAGTTAGTTACTTTTTTAGTTAGTTACTTTTTTAGTTAGTTACATTTTAGTTACTTTTTTAGTTACTTTTTTAGTTAGTTACTTTTTTAGTTACTTTTTTAGTTACTTTTTTAGTTACTTTTTTAGTTACTTTTTTAGTTACTTTTTTAGTTACTTTTTTAGTTACTTTTTTAGTTACTTTTTTAGTTACTTTTTTAGTTACTTTTTTAGTTACTTTTTTAGTTACTTTTTTAGTTACTTTTTTAGTTACTTTTTTAGTTAGTTACTTTTTTAGTTAGTTACTTTTTAGTTAGTTACTTTTTTAGTTAGTTACTTTTTTAGTTAGTTACTTTTTTAGTTAGTTACTTTTTTAGTTAGTTACTTTTTTAGTTAGTTACTTTTTTAGTTAGTTACTTTTTTAGTTAGTTACTTTTTTAGTTAGTTACTTTTTTAGTTACTTTTTTAGTTACTTTTTTAGTTACTTTTTAGTTACTTTTTTAGTTACTTTTTTAGTTACTTTTTTAGTTACTTTTTTAGTTACTTTTTTAGTTACTTTTTTAGTTACTTTTTTAGTTACTTTTTTAGTTACTTTTTTAGTTACTTTTTTAGTTACTTTTTTAGTTACTTTTTTAGTTACTTTTTTAGTTACTTTTTTAGTTACTTTTTTAGTTACTTTTTTAGTTACTTTTTTAGTTACTTTTTTAGTTACTTTTTTAGTTACTTTTTTAGTTACTTTTTTAGTTACTTTTTTAGTTACTTTTTTAGTTACTTTTTTAGTTACTTTTTTAGTTACTTTTTTAGTTACTTTTTTAGTTACTTTTTTAGTTACTTTTTTAGTTACTTTTTTAGTTACTTTTTTAGTTACTTTTTTAGTTACTTTTTTAGTTACTTTTTTAGTTACTTTTTTAGTTACTTTTTTAGTTACTTTTTTAGTTACTTTTTTAGTTACTTTTTTAGTTACTTTTTTAGTTACTTTTTTAGTTACTTTTTTAGTTACTTTTTTAGTTACTTTTTTAGTTACTTTTTTAGTTACTTTTTTAGTTACTTTTTTAGTTACTTTTTTAGTTACTTTTTTAGTTACTTTTTTAGTTACTTTTTTAGTTACTTTTTTAGTTACTTTTTTAGTTACTTTTTTAGTTACTTTTTTAGTTACTTTTTTAGTTACTTTTTTAGTTACTTTTTTAGTTACTTTTTTAGTTACTTTTTTAGTTACTTTTTTAGTTACTTTTTTAGTTACTTTTTTAGTTACTTTTTTAGTTACTTTTTTAGTTACTTTTTTAGTTACTTTTTTAGTTACTTTTTTAGTTACTTTTTTAGTTACTTTTTTAGTTACTTTTTTAGTTACTTTTTTAGTTACTTTTTAGTTAGTTACTTTTTTAGTTAGTTACTTTTTTAGTTAGTTACTTTTTTAGTTAGTTACTTTTTTAGTTAGTTACTTTTTTAGTTAGTTACTTTTTTAGTTAGTTACTTTTTTAGTTAGTTACTTTTTTAGTTAGTTACTTTTTTAGTTACTTTTTTAGTTACTTTTTTAGTTACTTTTTAGTTACTTTTTTAGTTACTTTTTTAGTTACTTTTTTAGTTACTTTTTTAGTTACTTTTTTAGTTACTTTTTTAGTTACTTTTTTAGTTACTTTTTTAGTTACTTTTTTAGTTACTTTTTTAGTTACTTTTTTAGTTACTTTTTTAGTTACTTTTTTAGTTACTTTTTTAGTTACTTACTTTTTTAGTTAGTTACTTTTTTAGTTAGTTACTTTTTTAGTTAGTTACTTTTTTAGTTAGTTACTTTTTTAGTTAGTTACTTTTTTAGTTAGTTACTTTTTTAGTTAGTTACTTTTTTAGTTAGTTACTTTTTTAGGTTACTTTTTTAGTTAGTTACTTTTTTAGTTACTTTTTTAGTTACTTTTTTAGTTACTTTTTTAGTTACTTTTTTAGTTACTTTTTTAGTTACTTTTTTAGTTACTTTTTTAGTTACTTACTTTTTTAGTTAGTTACTTTTTTAGTTAGTTACTTTTTTAGTTAGTTACTTTTTTAGTTAGTTACTTTTTTAGTTAGTTACTTTTTTAGTTAGTTACTTTTTTAGTTAGTTACTTTTTTAGTTAGTTACTTTTTTAGTTAGTTACTTTTTTAGTTAGTTACTTTTTTAGTTAGTTACTTTTTTAGTTAGTTACTTTTTTAGTTAGTTACTTTTTTAGTTAGTTACTTTTTTAGTTAGTTACTTTTTTAGTTAGTTACTTTTTTAGTTAGTTACTTTTTTAGTTAGTTACTTTTTTAGTTACTTTTTTAGTTAGTTACTTTTTTAGTTACTTTTTTAGTTACTTTTTTAGTTACTTTTTTAGTTACTTTTTTAGTTACTTTTTTAGTTACTTTTTTAGTTACTTTTTTAGTTACTTTTTTAGTTACTTTTTTAGTTACTTTTTTAGTTACTTTTTTAGTTACTTTTTTAGTTACTTTTTTAGTTACTTTTTTAGTTACTTTTTTAGTTAGTTACTTTTTTAGTTAGTTACTTTTTTAGTTAGTTACTTTTTTAGTTAGTTACTTTTTTAGTTAGTTACTTTTTTAGTTAGTTACTTTTTTAGTTAGTTACTTTTTTAGTTACTTTTTTAGTTACTTTTTTAGTTACTTTTTTAGTTACTTTTTAGTTACTTTTTTAGTTACTTTTTTAGTTACTTTTTTAGTTACTTTTTTAGTTACTTTTTTAGTTACTTTTTTAGTTACTTTTTTAGTTACTTTTTTAGTTACTTTTTTAGTTACTTTTTTAGTTACTTTTTTAGTTACTTTTTTAGTTACTTTTTTAGTTACTTTTTTAGTTACTTTTTTAGTTACTTTTTTAGTTACTTTTTTAGTTACTTTTTTAGTTACTTTTTTAGTTACTTTTTTAGTTACTTTTTTAGTTACTTTTTTAGTTACTTTTTTAGTTACTTTTTTAGTTACTTTTTTAGTTACTTTTTTAGTTACTTTTTAGTTACTTTTTTAGTTACTTTTTTAGTTACTTTTTTAGTTACTTTTTTAGTTACTTTTTTAGTTACTTTTTTAGTTACTTTTTTAGTTACTTTTTTAGTTACTTTTTTAGTTACTTTTTTAGTTACTTTTTTAGTTACTTTTTTAGTTACTTTTTTAGTTACTTTTTTAGTTACTTTTTTAGTTACTTTTTTAGTTACTTTTTTAGTTACTTTTTTAGTTACTTTTTTAGTTACTTTTTTAGTTACTTTTTTAGTTACTTTTTTAGTTACTTTTTTAGTTACTTTTTTAGTTACTTTTTTAGTTACTTTTTTAGTTACTTTTTTAGTTACTTTTTTAGTTACTTACTTTTTTAGTTACTTACTTTTTTAGTTAGTTACTTTTTTAGTTACTTACTTTTTTAGTTACTTACTTTTTTAGTTACTTACTTTTTTAGTTAGTTACTTTTTTAGTTAGTTACTTTTTTAGTTAGTTACTTTTTTAGTTAGTTACTTTTTTAGTTAGTTACTTTTTTAGTTAGTTACTTTTTTAGTTAGTTACTTTTTTAGTTAGTTACTTTTTTAGTTAGTTACTTTTTTAGTTACTTTTTTAGTTACTTTTTTAGTTAGTTACTTTTTTAGTTACTTTTTTAGTTACTTTTTTAGTTACTTTTTTAGTTACTTTTTTAGTTACTTTTTTAGTTACTTTTTTAGTTACTTTTTTAGTTACTTTTTTAGTTACTTTTTTAGTTACTTTTTTAGTTACTTTTTTAGTTACTTTTTTAGTTACTTTTTTAGTTACTTTTTTAGTTACTTACTTTTTTAGTTACTTTTTTAGTTACTTTTTTAGTTACTTTTTTAGTTAGTTACTTTTTTAGTTAGTTACTTTTTTAGTTAGTTACTTTTTTAGTTAGTTACTTTTTTAGTTAGTTACTTTTTTAGTTAGTTACTTTTTTAGTTAGTTACTTTTTTAGTTAGTTACTTTTTTAGTTAGTTACTTTTTTAGTTAGTTACATTTTAGTTACTTTTTTAGTTACTTTTTTAGTTAGTTACTTTTTTAGTTACTTTTTTAGTTACTTTTTTAGTTACTTTTTTAGTTACTTTTTTAGTTACTTTTTTAGTTACTTTTTTAGTTACTTTTTTAGTTACTTTTTTAGTTACTTTTTTAGTTACTTTTTTAGTTACTTTTTTAGTTACTTTTTTAGTTACTTTTTTAGTTACTTTTTTAGTTAGTTACTTTTTTAGTTAGTTACTTTTTAGTTAGTTACTTTTTTAGTTAGTTACTTTTTTAGTTAGTTACTTTTTTAGTTAGTTACTTTTTTAGTTAGTTACTTTTTTAGTTAGTTACTTTTTTAGTTAGTTACTTTTTTAGTTAGTTACTTTTTTAGTTAGTTACTTTTTTAGTTACTTTTTTAGTTACTTTTTTAGTTACTTTTTAGTTACTTTTTTAGTTACTTTTTTAGTTACTTTTTTAGTTACTTTTTTAGTTACTTTTTTAGTTACTTTTTTAGTTACTTTTTTAGTTACTTTTTTAGTTACTTTTTTAGTTACTTTTTTAGTTACTTTTTTAGTTACTTTTTTAGTTACTTTTTTAGTTACTTTTTTAGTTACTTTTTTAGTTACTTTTTTAGTTACTTTTTTAGTTACTTTTTTAGTTACTTTTTTAGTTACTTTTTTAGTTACTTTTTTAGTTACTTTTTTAGTTACTTTTTTAGTTACTTTTTTAGTTACTTTTTTAGTTACTTTTTTAGTTACTTTTTTAGTTACTTTTTTAGTTACTTTTTTAGTTACTTTTTTAGTTACTTTTTTAGTTACTTTTTTAGTTACTTTTTTAGTTACTTTTTTAGTTACTTTTTTAGTTACTTTTTTAGTTACTTTTTTAGTTACTTTTTTAGTTACTTTTTTAGTTACTTTTTTAGTTACTTTTTTAGTTACTTTTTTAGTTACTTTTTTAGTTACTTTTTTAGTTACTTTTTTAGTTACTTTTTTAGTTACTTTTTTAGTTACTTTTTTAGTTACTTTTTTAGTTACTTTTTTAGTTACTTTTTTAGTTACTTTTTTAGTTACTTACTTTTTTAGTTACTTACTTTTTTAGTTAGTTACTTTTTTAGTTACTTACTTTTTTAGTTAGTTACTTTTTTAGTTAGTTACTTTTTTAGTTAGTTACTTTTTTAGTTAGTTACTTTTTTAGTTAGTTACTTTTTTAGTTAGTTACTTTTTTAGTTAGTTACTTTTTTAGTTAGTTACTTTTTTAGTTAGTTACTTTTTTAGTTAGTTACTTTTTTAGTTAGTTACTTTTTTAGTTAGTTACTTTTTTAGTTAGTTACTTTTTTAGTTACTTTTTTAGTTACTTTTTTAGTTAGTTACTTTTTTAGTTACTTTTTTAGTTACTTTTTTAGTTACTTTTTTAGTTACTTTTTTAGTTACTTTTTTAGTTACTTTTTTAGTTACTTTTTTAGTTACTTTTTTAGTTACTTTTTTAGTTACTTTTTTAGTTACTTTTTTAGTTACTTTTTTAGTTACTTTTTTAGTTACTTTTTTAGTTAGTTACTTTTTTAGTTAGTTACTTTTTTAGTTAGTTACTTTTTTAGTTAGTTACTTTTTTAGTTAGTTACTTTTTTAGTTAGTTACTTTTTTAGTTAGTTACTTTTTTAGTTACTTTTTTAGTTACTTTTTTAGTTACTTTTTAGTTACTTTTTTAGTTACTTTTTTAGTTACTTTTTTAGTTACTTTTTTAGTTACTTTTTTAGTTACTTTTTTAGTTACTTTTTTAGTTACTTTTTTAGTTACTTTTTTAGTTACTTTTTTAGTTACTTTTTTAGTTACTTCTTTAGTTACTTACTTTTTTAGTTAGTTACTTTTTTAGTTAGTTACTTTTTTAGTTAGTTACTTTTTTAGTTAGTTACTTTTTTAGTTAGTTACTTTTTTAGTTAGTTACTTTTTTAGTTAGTTACTTTTTTAGTTAGTTACTTTTTTAGTTAGTTACTTTTTTAGTTAGTTACTTTTTTAGTTACTTTTTTAGTTACTTTTTTAGTTACTTTTTTAGTTACTTTTTTAGTTACTTTTTTAGTTACTTTTTTAGTTACTTTTTTAGTTACTTACTTTTTTAGTTAGTTACTTTTTTAGTTAGTTACTTTTTTAGTTAGTTACTTTTTTAGTTAGTTACTTTTTTAGTTAGTTACTTTTTTAGTTAGTTACTTTTTTAGTTAGTTACTTTTTTAGTTAGTTACTTTTTTAGTTAGTTACTTTTTTAGTTAGTTACTTTTTTAGTTAGTTACTTTTTTAGTTAGTTACTTTTTTAGTTAGTTACTTTTTTAGTTAGTTACTTTTTTAGTTAGTTACTTTTTTAGTTAGTTACTTTTTTAGTTAGTTACTTTTTTAGTTAGTTACTTTTTTAGTTAGTTACTTTTTTAGTTACTTTTTTAGTTAGTTACTTTTTTAGTTACTTTTTTAGTTACTTTTTTAGTTACTTTTTTAGTTACTTTTTTAGTTACTTTTTTAGTTACTTTTTTAGTTACTTTTTTAGTTACTTTTTTAGTTACTTTTTTAGTTACTTTTTTAGTTACTTTTTTAGTTACTTTTTTAGTTACTTTTTTAGTTACTTTTTTAGTTACTTTTTTAGTTAGTTACTTTTTTAGTTAGTTACTTTTTTAGTTAGTTACTTTTTTAGTTAGTTACTTTTTTAGTTAGTTACTTTTTTAGTTAGTTACTTTTTTAGTTAGTTACTTTTTTAGTTACTTTTTTAGTTACTTTTTTAGTTACTTTTTTAGTTACTTTTTAGTTACTTTTTTAGTTACTTTTTTAGTTACTTTTTTAGTTACTTTTTTAGTTACTTTTTTAGTTACTTTTTTAGTTACTTTTTTAGTTACTTTTTTAGTTACTTTTTTAGTTACTTTTTTAGTTACTTTTTTAGTTACTTTTTTAGTTACTTTTTTAGTTACTTTTTTAGTTACTTTTTTAGTTACTTTTTTAGTTACTTTTTTAGTTACTTTTTTAGTTACTTTTTTAGTTACTTTTTTAGTTACTTTTTTAGTTACTTTTTTAGTTACTTTTTTAGTTACTTTTTTAGTTACTTTTTTAGTTACTTTTTTAGTTACTTTTTAGTTACTTTTTTAGTTACTTTTTTAGTTACTTTTTTAGTTACTTTTTTAGTTACTTTTTTAGTTACTTTTTTAGTTACTTTTTTAGTTACTTTTTTAGTTACTTTTTTAGTTACTTTTTTAGTTACTTTTTTAGTTACTTTTTTAGTTACTTTTTTAGTTACTTTTTTAGTTACTTTTTTAGTTACTTTTTTAGTTACTTTTTTAGTTACTTTTTTAGTTACTTTTTTAGTTACTTTTTTAGTTACTTTTTTAGTTACTTTTTTAGTTACTTTTTTAGTTACTTTTTTAGTTACTTTTTTAGTTACTTACTTTTTTAGTTACTTACTTTTTTAGTTAGTTACTTTTTTAGTTACTTACTTTTTTAGTTACTTACTTTTTTAGTTACTTACTTTTTTAGTTAGTTACTTTTTTAGTTAGTTACTTTTTTAGTTAGTTACTTTTTTAGTTAGTTACTTTTTTAGTTAGTTACTTTTTTAGTTAGTTACTTTTTTAGTTAGTTACTTTTTTAGTTAGTTACTTTTTTAGTTAGTTACTTTTTTAGTTACTTTTTTAGTTACTTTTTTAGTTAGTTACTTTTTTAGTTACTTTTTTAGTTACTTTTTTAGTTACTTTTTTAGTTACTTTTTTAGTTACTTTTTTAGTTACTTTTTTAGTTACTTTTTTAGTTACTTTTTTAGTTACTTTTTTAGTTACTTTTTTAGTTACTTTTTTAGTTACTTTTTTAGTTACTTTTTTAGTTACTTACTTTTTTAGTTACTTACTTTTTTAGTTAGTTACTTTTTTAGTTACTTTTTTAGTTACTTTTTTAGTTACTTTTTTAGTTACTTTTTTAGTTACTTTTTTAGTTACTTTTTTAGTTACTTTTTTAGTTACTTTTTTAGTTACTTTTTTAGTTACTTTTTTAGTTACTTTTTTAGTTACTTTTTTAGTTACTTTTTTAGTTACTTTTTTAGTTACTTTTTTAGTTACTTTTTTAGTTACTTTTTTAGTTACTTTTTTAGTTACTTTTTTAGTTACTTTTTTAGTTACTTTTTTAGTTACTTTTTTAGTTACTTTTTTAGTTACTTTTTTAGTTACTTTTTTAGTTACTTTTTTAGTTACTTTTTTAGTTACTTTTTTAGTTACTTTTTTAGTTACTTTTTTAGTTACTTTTTTAGTTACTTTTTTAGTTACTTTTTTAGTTACTTTTTTAGTTACTTTTTTAGTTACTTTTTTAGTTACTTTTTTAGTTACTTTTTTAGTTACTTTTTTAGTTACTTTTTTAGTTACTTTTTTAGTTACTTTTTTAGTTACTTTTTTAGTTACTTTTTTAGTTAGTTACTTTTTTAGTTAGTTACTTTTTTAGTTAGTTACTTTTTTAGTTAGTTACTTTTTTAGTTAGTTACTTTTTTAGTTAGTTACTTTTTTAGTTAGTTACTTTTTTAGTTAGTTACTTTTTTAGTTAGTTACTTTTTTAGTTACTTTTTTAGTTACTTTTTTAGTTACTTACTTTTTTAGTTAGTTACTTTTTTAGTTACTTACTTTTTTAGTTAGTTACTTTTTTAGTTAGTTACTTTTTTAGTTAGTTACTTTTTTAGTTAGTTACTTTTTTAGTTAGTTACTTTTTTAGTTAGTTACTTTTTTAGTTAGTTACTTTTTTAGTTACTTTTTTAGTTAGTTACTTTTTTAGTTACTTTTTTAGTTACTTTTTTAGTTACTTTTTT
The DNA here is from genome assembly GCF_044657685.1 of Stegodyphus dumicola. NCBI lineage: Eukaryota > Metazoa > Arthropoda > Arachnida > Araneae > Eresidae > Stegodyphus > Stegodyphus dumicola. The sequence goes on along the minus strand of NC_140769.1, from coordinate 285,788,217 downwards.
AGTTACTTTTTTAGTTACTTTTTTAGTTACTTTTTTAGTTACTTTTTTAGTTACTTTTTTAGTTACTTTTTTAGTTACTTTTTTATTTACTTTTTTAGTTACTTTTTTAGTTACTTTTTTAGTTACTTTTTTAGTTACTTTTTTAGTTACTTTTTTAGTTACTTTTTTAGTTACTTTTTTAGTTACTTTTTTAGTTACTTTTTTAGTTACTTTTTTAGTTAGTTACTTTTTTAGTTAGTTACTTTTTTAGTTAGTTACTTTTTTAGTTAGTTACTTTTTTAGTTAGTTACTTTTTTAGTTAGTTACTTTTTTAGTTAGTTACTTTTTTAGTTACTTTTTTAGTTACTTTTTTAGTTACTTTTTTAGTTACTTTTTTAGTTACTTTTTTAGTTACTTTTTTAGTTACTTACTTTTTTAGTTAGTTACTTTTTTAGTTACTTACTTTTTTAGTTACTTACTTTTTTAGTTACTTACTTTTTTAGTTAGTTACTTTTTTAGTTAGTTACTTTTTTAGTTAGTTACTTTTTTAGTTAGTTACTTTTTTAGTTAGTTACTTTTTTAGTTAGTTACTTTTTTAGTTAGTTACTTTTTTAGTTAGTTACTTTTTTAGTTACTTTTTTAGTTACTTTTTTAGTTACTTTTTTAGTTAGTTACTTTTTTAGTTACTTTTTTAGTTACTTTTTTAGTTACTTTTTTAGTTACTTTTTTAGTTACTTTTTTAGTTACTTTTTTAGTTACTTTTTTAGTTACTTTTTTAGTTAGTTACTTTTTTAGTTAGTTACTTTTTTAGTTACTTTTTTAGTTACTTTTTTAGTTACTTTTTTAGTTAGTTACTTTTTTAGTTAGTTACTTTTTTAGTTAGTTACTTTTTTAGTTAGTTACTTTTTTAGTTAGTTACTTTTTTAGTTAGTTACTTTTTTAGTTAGTTACTTTTTTAGTTAGTTACTTTTTTAGTTAGTTACTTTTTTAGTTACTTTTTTAGTTACTTTTTTAGTTAGTTACTTTTTTAGTTACTTTTTTAGTTACTTTTTAGTTACTTTTTTAGTTACTTTTTTAGTTACTTTTTTAGTTACTTTTTTAGTTACTTTTTTAGTTACTTTTTTAGTTACTTTTTTAGTTACTTTTTTAGTTACTTTTTTAGTTACTTTTTTAGTTACTTTTTTAGTTACTTTTTTAGTTACTTTTTTAGTTACTTTTTTAGTTACTTTTTTAGTTACTTTTTTAGTTACTTTTTTAGTTACTTTTTTAGTTACTTTTTTAGTTACTTTTTTAGTTACTTTTTTAGTTACTTTTTTAGTTACTTTTTTAGTTACTTTTTTAGTTACTTTTTTAGTTACTTTTTTAGTTACTTTTTTAGTTACTTTTTTAGTTACTTTTTTAGTTACTTTTTTAGTTACTTTTTTAGTTACTTTTTTAGTTACTTTTTTAGTTACTTTTTTAGTTACTTTTTTAGTTACTTTTTTAGTTACTTTTTTAGTTACTTTTTTAGTTACTTTTTTAGTTACTTTTTTAGTTACTTTTTTAGTTACTTTTTTAGTTACTTTTTTAGTTACTTTTTTAGTTACTTTTTTAGTTACTTTTTTAGTTACTTTTTTAGTTACTTTTTTAGTTACTTTTTTAGTTACTTTTTTAGTTACTTTTTTAGTTAGTTACTTTTTTAGTTAGTTACTTTTTTAGTTAGTTACTTTTTTAGTTAGTTACTTTTTTAGTTAGTTACTTTTTTAGTTAGTTACTTTTTTAGTTAGTTACTTTTTTAGTTAGTTACTTTTTTAGTTACTTACTTTTTTAGTTAGTTACTTTTTTAGTTAGTTACTTTTTTAGTTAGTTACTTTTTTAGTTAGTTACTTTTTTAGTTAGTTACTTTTTTAGTTAGTTACTTTTTTAGTTAGTTACTTTTTTAGTTACTTTTTTAGTTAGTTACTTTTTTAGTTACTTTTTTAGTTACTTTTTTAGTTACTTTTTTAGTTACTTTTTTAGTTACTTTTTTAGTTACTTTTTTAGTTACTTTTTTATTTACTTTTTTAGTTACTTTTTTAGTTACTTTTTTAGTTACTTTTTTAGTTACTTTTTTAGTTACTTTTTTAGTTACTTTTTTAGTTACTTTTTTAGTTACTTTTTTAGTTAGTTACTTTTTTAGTTAGTTACTTTTTTAGTTAGTTACTTTTTTAGTTAGTTACTTTTTTAGTTAGTTACTTTTTTAGTTAGTTACTTTTTTAGTTACTTTTTTAGTTACTTTTTTAGTTACTTTTTTAGTTACTTTTTTAGTTACTTTTTTAGTTACTTTTTTAGTTACTTTTTTAGTTACTTTTTTAGTTACTTTTTTAGTTACTTTTTTAGTTACTTTTTTAGTTACTTTTTTAGTTACTTTTTTAGTTACTTTTTTAGTTACTTTTTTAGTTACTTTTTTAGTTACTTTTTTAGTTACTTTTTTAGTTACTTTTTTAGTTACTTTTTTAGTTACTTTTTTAGTTACTTTTTTAGTTACTTTTTTAGTTACTTTTTTAGTTACTTTTTTAGTTACTTTTTTAGTTAGTTACTTTTTTAGTTAGTTACTTTTTTAGTTAGTTACTTTTTTAGTTAGTTACTTTTTTAGTTAGTTACTTTTTTAGTTAGTTACTTTTTTAGTTAGTTACTTTTTTAGTTAGTTACTTTTTTAGTTAGTTACTTTTTTAGTTAGTTACTTTTTTAGTTACTTTTTTAGTTACTTTTTTAGTTACTTTTTTAGTTACTTTTTTAGTTACTTTTTTAGTTACTTTTTTAGTTACTTTTTTAGTTAGTTACTTTTTTAGTTAATTACTTTTTTAGTTAGTTACTTTTTTAGTTAGTTACTTTTTTAGTTAGTTACTTTTTTAGTTACTTTTTTAGTTACTTTTTTAGTTACTTTTTTAGTTACTTTTTTAGTTACTTTTTTAGTTACTTTTTTAGTTACTTACTTTTTTAGTTACTTACTTTTTTAGTTAGTTACTTTTTTAGTTAGTTACTTTTTTAGTTAGTTACTTTTTTAGTTAGTTACTTTTTTAGTTAGTTACTTTTTTAGTTAGTTACTTTTTTAGTTAGTTACTTTTTTAGTTAGTTACTTTTTTAGTTAGTTACTTTTTTAGTTACTTTTTTAGTTACTTTTTTAGTTACTTTTTTAGTTACTTTTTTAGTTACTTTTTTAGTTACTTTTTTAGTTACTTTTTTAGTTACTTTTTTAGTTACTTTTTTAGTTACTTTTTTAGTTACTTTTTTAGTTACTTTTTTAGTTACTTTTTTAGTTACTTTTTTAGTTACTTTTTTAGTTACTTTTTTAGTTACTTTTTTAGTTACTTTTTTAGTTACTTTTTTAGTTAGTTACTTTTTTAGTTAGTTACTTTTTTAGTTAGTTACTTTTTTAGTTAGTTACTTTTTTAGTTAGTTACTTTTTTAGTTAGTTACTTTTTTAGTTAGTTACTTTTTTAGTTACTTTTTTAGTTACTTTTTTAGTTACTTTTTAGTTACTTTTTTAGTTACTTTTTTAGTTACTTTTTTAGTTACTTTTTTAGTTACTTTTTTAGTTACTTTTTTAGTTACTTTTTTAGTTAGTTACTTTTTTAGTTAATTACTTTTTTAGTTAGTTACTTTTTTAGTTAGTTACTTTTTTAGTTAGTTACTTTTTTAGTTACTTTTTTAGTTACTTTTTTAGTTACTTTTTTAGTTACTTTTTTAGTTACTTTTTTAGTTACTTTTTTAGTTACTTACTTTTTTAGTTACTTACTTTTTTAGTTAGTTACTTTTTTAGTTAGTTACTTTTTTAGTTAGTTACTTTTTTAGTTAGTTACTTTTTTAGTTAGTTACTTTTTTAGTTAGTTACTTTTTTAGTTAGTTACTTTTTTAGTTAGTTACTTTTTTAGTTAGTTACTTTTTTAGTTAGTTACTTTTTTAGTTACTTTTTTAGTTACTTTTTTAGTTACTTTTTTAGTTACTTTTTTAGTTACTTTTTTAGTTACTTTTTTAGTTACTTTTTTAGTTACTTTTTTAGTTACTTTTTTAGTTACTTTTTTAGTTACTTTTTTAGTTACTTTTTTAGTTACTTTTTTAGTTACTTTTTTAGTTACTTTTTTAGTTACTTTTTTAGTTAGTTACTTTTTTAGTTAGTTACTTTTTTAGTTAGTTACTTTTTTAGTTAGTTACTTTTTTAGTTAGTTACTTTTTTAGTTAGTTACTTTTTTAGTTAGTTACTTTTTTAGTTACTTTTTTAGTTACTTTTTTAGTTACTTTTTTAGTTACTTTTTAGTTACTTTTTTAGTTACTTTTTTAGTTACTTTTTTAGTTACTTTTTTAGTTACTTTTTTAGTTACTTTTTTAGTTACTTTTTTAGTTACTTTTTTAGTTACTTTTTTAGTTACTTTTTTAGTTACTTTTTTAGTTACTTTTTTAGTTACTTTTTTAGTTACTTTTTTAGTTACTTTTTTAGTTACTTTTTTAGTTACTTTTTTAGTTACTTTTTTAGTTACTTTTTTAGTTACTTTTTTAGTTACTTTTTTAGTTACTTTTTTAGTTACTTTTTTAGTTACTTTTTTAGTTACTTTTTTAGTTACTTTTTTAGTTACTTTTTTAGTTACTTTTTAGTTACTTTTTTAGTTACTTTTTTAGTTACTTTTTTAGTTACTTTTTTAGTTACTTTTTTAGTTACTTTTTTAGTTACTTTTTTAGTTACTTTTTTAGTTACTTTTTTAGTTACTTTTTTAGTTACTTTTTTAGTTACTTTTTTAGTTACTTTTTTAGTTACTTTTTTAGTTACTTTTTTAGTTACTTTTTTAGTTACTTTTTTAGTTACTTTTTTAGTTACTTTTTTAGTTACTTTTTTAGTTACTTTTTTAGTTACTTTTTTAGTTACTTTTTTAGTTACTTTTTTAGTTACTTTTTTAGTTACTTTTTTAGTTACTTACTTTTTTAGTTAGTTACTTTTTTAGTTACTTACTTTTTTAGTTACTTACTTTTTTAGTTACTTACTTTTTTAGTTAGTTACTTTTTTAGTTAGTTACTTTTTTAGTTAGTTACTTTTTTAGTTAGTTACTTTTTTAGTTAGTTACTTTTTTAGTTAGTTACTTTTTTAGTTAGTTACTTTTTTAGTTAGTTACTTTTTTAGTTAGTTACTTTTTTAGTTAGTTACTTTTTTAGTTACTTTTTTAGTTACTTTTTTAGTTAGTTACTTTTTTAGTTACTTTTTTAGTTACTTTTTTAGTTACTTTTTTAGTTACTTTTTTAGTTACTTTTTTAGTTACTTTTTTAGTTACTTTTTTAGTTACTTTTTTAGTTACTTTTTTAGTTACTTTTTTAGTTACTTTTTTAGTTACTTTTTTAGTTACTTTTTTAGTTACTTTTTTAGTTACTTACTTTTTTAGTTAGTTACTTTTTTAGTTACTTTTTTAGTTACTTTTTTAGTTACTTTTTTAGTTACTTTTTTAGTTACTTTTTTAGTTACTTTTTTAGTTACTTTTTTAGTTACTTTTTTAGTTACTTTTTTAGTTACTTTTTTAGTTACTTTTTTAGTTACTTTTTTAGTTACTTTTTTAGTTACTTTTTTAGTTACTTTTTTAGTTACTTTTTTAGTTACTTTTTTAGTTACTTTTTTAGTTACTTTTTTAGTTACTTTTTTAGTTACTTTTTTAGTTACTTTTTTAGTTACTTTTTTAGTTACTTTTTTAGTTACTTTTTTAGTTACTTTTTTAGTTACTTTTTTAGTTACTTTTTTAGTTACTTTTTTAGTTACTTTTTTAGTTACTTTTTTAGTTACTTTTTTAGTTACTTTTTTAGTTACTTTTTTAGTTACTTTTTTAGTTACTTTTTTAGTTACTTTTTTAGTTACTTTTTTAGTTACTTTTTTAGTTACTTTTTTAGTTACTTTTTTAGTTACTTTTTTAGTTACTTTTTTAGTTACTTTTTTAGTTACTTTTTTAGTTAGTTACTTTTTTAGTTAGTTACTTTTTTAGTTAGTTACTTTTTTAGTTAGTTACTTTTTTAGTTAGTTACTTTTTTAGTTAGTTACTTTTTTAGTTAGTTACTTTTTTAGTTAGTTACTTTTTTAGTTAGTTACTTTTTTAGTTACTTTTTTAGTTACTTTTTTAGTTACTTACTTTTTTAGTTAGTTACTTTTTTAGTTACTTACTTTTTTAGTTAGTTACTTTTTTAGTTAGTTACTTTTTTAGTTAGTTACTTTTTTAGTTAGTTACTTTTTTAGTTAGTTACTTTTTTAGTTAGTTACTTTTTTAGTTAGTTACTTTTTTAGTTACTTTTTTAGTTAGTTACTTTTTTAGTTACTTTTTTAGTTACTTTTTTAGTTACTTTTTTAGTTACTTTTTTAGTTACTTTTTTAGTTACTTTTTTAGTTACTTTTTTAGTTACTTTTTTAGTTACTTTTTTATTTACTTTTTTAGTTACTTTTTTAGTTACTTTTTTAGTTACTTTTTTAGTTACTTTTTTAGTTACTTTTTTAGTTACTTTTTTAGTTACTTTTTTAGTTACTTTTTTAGTTACTTTTTTAGTTACTTTTTTAGTTACTTTTTTAGTTACTTTTTTAGTTAGTTACTTTTTTAGTTAGTTACTTTTTTAGTTAGTTACTTTTTTAGTTAGTTACTTTTTTAGTTAGTTACTTTTTTAGTTAGTTACTTTTTTAGTTAGTTACTTTTTTAGTTACTTTTTTAGTTACTTTTTTAGTTACTTTTTTAGTTACTTTTTTAGTTACTTTTTTAGTTACTTTTTTAGTTACTTTTTTAGTTACTTACTTTTTTAGTTAGTTACTTTTTTAGTTACTTACTTTTTTAGTTACTTACTTTTTTTAGTTACTTACTTTTTTAGTTAGTTACTTTTTTAGTTAGTTACTTTTTTAGTTAGTTACTTTTTTAGTTAGTTACTTTTTTAGTTAGTTACTTTTTTAGTTAGTTACTTTTTTAGTTAGTTACTTTTTTAGTTAGTTACTTTTTTAGTTACTTTTTTAGTTACTTTTTTAGTTACTTTTTTAGTTAGTTACTTTTTTAGTTACTTTTTTAGTTACTTTTTTAGTTACTTTTTTAGTTACTTTTTTTAGTTACTTTTTTAGTTACTTTTTTAGTTACTTTTTTAGTTACTTTTTTAGTTACTTTTTTAGTTACTTTTTTAGTTACTTTTTTAGTTACTTTTTAGTTACTTTTTTAGTTAGTTACTTTTTTAGTTAGTTACTTTTTTAGTTAGTTACTTTTTTAGTTAGTTACTTTTTTAGTTAGTTACTTTTTTAGTTAGTTACTTTTTTAGTTAGTTACTTTTTTAGTTAGTTACTTTTTTAGTTAGTTACTTTTTTTAGTTAGTTACTTTTTTAGTTAGTTACTTTTTTAGTTAGTTACTTTTTTAGTTAGTTACTTTTTTAGTTTACTTTTTTTAGTTACTTTTTAGTTACTTTTTTAGTTACTTTTTTAGTTACTTTTTAGTTACTTTTTTAGTTACTTTTTTAGTTACTTTTTTAGTTACTTTTTTAGTTACTTTTTTAGTTACTTTTTTAGTTACTTTTTTAGTTACTTTTTTAGTTACTTTTTTAGTTACTTTTTTAGTTACTTTTTTAGTTACTTTTTTAGTTACTTTTTTAGTTACTTTTTTAGTTACTTTTTTAGTTACTTTTTTAGTTACTTTTTTAGTTACTTTTTTAGTTACTTTTTTAGTTACTTTTTTAGTTACTTTTTTAGTTTTACTTTTTTAGTTACTTTTTTAGTTACTTTTTTAGTTACTTTTTTAGTTACTTTTTTAGTTACTTTTTTAGTACTTTTTTAGTTACTTTTTAGTTACTTTTTTAGTTACTTTTTTAGTTACTTTTTTAGTTACTTTTTTAGTTACTTTTTTAGTTACTTTTTTAGTTACTTTTTTAGTTACTTTTTTAGTTACTTTTTTAGTTACTTTTTTAGTTACTTTTTTAGTTACTTTTTTAGTTACTTTTTTAGTTACTTTTTTAGTTACTTTTTTAGTTACTTTTTTAGTTACTTTTTTAGTTACTTTTTTTAGTTACTTTTTTAGTTACTTTTTTAGTTACTTTTTTAGTTACTTTTTTAGTTACTTTTTTAGTTACTTTTTAGTTACTTTTTTAGTTACTTTTTTAGTTAGTTACTTTTTTAGTTAGTTACTTTTTTAGTTAGTTACTTTTTTAGTTAGTTACTTTTTTAGTTAGTTACTTTTTTAGTTAGTTACTTTTTTAGTTAGTTACTTTTTTAGTTAGTTACTTTTTTAGTTAGCTTACTTTTTTAGTTAGTTACTTTTTTAGTTAGTTACTTTTTTAGTTAGTTACTTTTTTAGTTAGTTACTTTTTTAGTTAGTTACTTTTTTAGTTTAGTTACTTTTTTAGTTAGTTACTTTTTTAGTTACTTTTTTTAGTTAGTTACTTTTTTAGTTACTTTTTTAGTTACTTTTTTAGTTACTTTTTTAGTTACTTTTTTAGTTACTTTTTTAGTTACTTTTTTATTTACTTTTTTAGTTACTTTTTTAGTTACTTTTTTAGTTACTTTTTTAGTTACTTTTTTAGTTACTTTTTTAGTTACTTTTTTAGTTACTTTTTTAGTTACTTTTTTAGTTACTTTTTTAGTTACTTTTTTAGTTAGTTACTTTTTTAGTTAGTTACTTTTTTAGTTAGTTACTTTTTTAGTTAGTTACTTTTTTAGTTAGTTACTTTTTTAGTTAGTTACTTTTTTAGTTACTTTTTTTAGTTACTTTACTTTTTTAGTTACTTTTTTAGTTACTTTTTTAGTTACTTTTTTAGTTACTTTTTTAGTTACTTTTTTAGTTACTTTTTTAGTTACTTTTTTAGTTACTTTTTTAGTTACTTTTTTAGTTACTTTTTTAGTTACTTTTTTAGTTACTTTTTTAGTTACTTTTTTAGTTACTTTTTTAGTTACTTTTTTAGTTACTTTTTTAGTTACTTTTTTAGTTACTTTTTTAGTTACTTTTTTAGTTACTTTTTTAGTTACTTTTTTAGTTACTTTTTTAGTTACTTTTTTAGTTAGTTACTTTTTTAGTTAGTTACTTTTTTAGTTAGTTACTTTTTTAGTTAGTTACTTTTTTAGTTAGTTACTTTTTTAGTTAGTTACTTTTTTAGTTAGTTACTTTTTTAGTTAGTTACTTTTTTAGTTAGTTACTTTTTTAGTTAGTTACTTTTTTAGTTACTTTTTTAGTTACTTTTTTAGTTACTTTTTTAGTTACTTTTTTAGTTACTTTTTTAGTTACTTTTTTAGTTACTTTTTTAGTTACTTTTTTAGTTACTTTTTAGTTAGTTACTTTTTTAGTTAATTACTTTTTTAGTTAGTTACTTTTTTAGTTAGTTACTTTTTTAGTTAGTTACTTTTTTAGTTACTTTTTTAGTTACTTTTTTAGTTACTTTTTTAGTTACTTTTTTAGTTACTTTTTTAGTTACTTTTTTAGTTACTTACTTTTTTAGTTACTTACTTTTTTAGTTAGTTACTTTTTTAGTTAGTTACTTTTTTAGTTAGTTACTTTTTTAGTTAGTTACTTTTTTAGTTAGTTACTTTTTTAGTTAGTTACTTTTTTAGTTAGTTACTTTTTTAGTTAGTTACTTTTTTAGTTAGTTACTTTTTTAGTTACTTTTTTAGTTACTTTTTTAGTTACTTTTTTAGTTACTTTTTTAGTTACTTTTTTAGTTACTTTTTTAGTTACTTACTTTTTTAGTTAGTTACTTTTTTAGTTAGTTACTTTTTTAGTTAGTTACTTTTTAGTTAGTTACTTTTTTAGTTAGTTACTTTTTTAGTTAGTTACTTTTTTAGTTAGTTACTTTTTAGTTAGTTACTTTTTTAGTTAGTTACTTTTTTAGTTAGTTACTTTTTTAGTTAGTTACTTTTTTAGTTAGTTACTTTTTTAGTTAGTTACTTTTTTAGTTAGTTACTTTTTTAGTTAGTTACTTTTTTAGTTAGTTACTTTTTTAGTTAGTTACTTTTTTAGTTAGTTACTTTTTTAGTTAGTTACTTTTTTAGTTAGTTACTTTTTAGTTACTTTTTAGTTACTTTTTTAGTTAGTTACTTTTTTAGTTACTTTTTTAGTTACTTTTTTAGTTACTTTTTTAGTTACTTTTTTAGTTACTTTTTTAGTTACTTTTTTAGTTACTTTTTTAGTTACTTTTTTAGTTACTTTTTTAGTTACTTTTTTAGTTACTTTTTTAGTTACTTTTTTAGTTACTTTTTTAGTTACTTTTTTAGTTACTTTTTTAGTTACTTTTTTAGTTACTTTTTTAGTTACTTTTTTAGTTACTTTTTTAGTTAGTTACTTTTTTTAGTTAGTTACTTTTTTAGTTAGTTACTTTTTAGTTAGTTACTTTTTTAGTTAGTTACTTTTTTAGTTAGTTACTTTTTTAGTTAGTTACTTTTTTAGTTAGTTACTTTTTTTAGTTACTTTTTTAGTTACTTTTTTAGTTACTTTTTTAGTTACTTTTTTAGTTACTTTTTTAGTTACTTTTTTAGTTACTTTTTTAGTTACTTTTTTAGTTACTTTTTTAGTTACTTTTTTAGTTTACTTTTTTAGTTACTTTTTAGTTACTTTTTAGTTACTTTTTTAGTTACTTTTTTAGTTACTTACTTTTTAGTTAGTTACTTTTTTAGTTAGTTACTTTTTTAGTTAGTTACTTTTTTAGTTAGTTACTTTTTTAGTTAGTTACTTTTTTAGTTAGTTACTTTTTTAGTTAGTTACTTTTTTAGTTAGTTACTTTTTTAGTTAGTTACTTTTTTAGTTAGTTACTTTTTAGTTAGTTACTTTTTTAGTTAGTTACTTTTTTAGTTAGTTACTTTTTTAGTTAGTTACTTTTTTAGTTAGTTACTTTTTTAGTTAGTTACTTTTTTAGTTAGTTACTTTTTTAGTTAGTTACTTTTTTAGTTAGTTACTTTTTTAGTTAGTTACTTTTTTAGTTAGTTACTTTTTTAGTTACTTTTTTAGTTACTTTTTTAGTTACTTTTTTAGTTACTTTTTTAGTTACTTTTTTAGTTACTTTTTTAGTTACTTTTTTAGTTACTTTTTTAGTTACTTTTTTAGTTACTTTTTTAGTTACTTTTTTAGTTACTTTTTTAGTTACTTTTTTAGTTACTTTTTTAGTTACTTTTTTAGTTACTTTTTTAGTTACTTTTTTAGTTACTTTTTTAGTTACTTTTTTAGTTACTTTTTTAGTTACTTTTTTAGTTACTTTTTTAGTTACTTTTTTAGTTACTTTTTTAGTTACTTTTTTAGTTACTTTTTTAGTTACTTTTTTAGTTACTTTTTTAGTTACTTTTTTAGTTACTTTTTTAGTTACTTTTTTAGTTACTTTTTTAGTTACTTTTTTTAGTTACTTTTTTAGTTACTTTTTTACTTTTTTAGTTACTTTTTTAGTTACTTTTTTAGTTACTTACTTTTTTAGTTAGTTACTTTTTTAGTTACTTTTTTAGTTAGTTACTTTTTTAGTTAGTTACTTTTTTAGTTACTTACTTTTTTAGTTACTTACTTTTTTAGTTACTTACTTTTTTAGTTAGTTACTTTTTTAGTTACTTTTTTAGTTACTTTTTTAGTTACTTTTTTAGTTACTTTTTTAGTTACTTTTTTAGTTACTTTTTTAGTTACTTTTTTAGTTACTTTTTTAGTTACTTTTTTAGTTACTTTTTTAGTTACTTTTTTAGTTAGTTACTTTTTTAGTTAGTTACTTTTTTAGTTAGTTACTTTTTTAGTTAGTTACTTTTTTAGTTAGTTACTTTTTTAGTTACTTACTTTTTTAGTTAGTTACTTTTTTAGTTAGTTACTTTTTTAGTTACTTACTTTTTTAGTTAGTTACTTTTTTAGTTACTTACTTTTTTAGTTAGTTACTTTTTTAGTTACTTACTTTTTTAGTTAGTTACTTTTTTAGTTAGTTACTTTTTTAGTTAGTTACTTTTTTAGTTAGTTACTTTTTTAGTTAGTTACTTTTTTAGTTAGTTACTTTTTAGTTACTTTTTTAGTTACTTTTTTAGTTACTTTTTTAGTTACTTTTTTAGTTACTTTTTTAGTTACTTTTTTAGTTACTTTTTTAGTTACTTTTTTAGTTAGTTACTTTTTTAGTTAGTTACTTTTTTAGTTAGTTACTTTTTTAGTTAGTTACTTTTTTAGTTAGTTACTTTTTTAGTTAGTTACTTTTTTAGTTAGTTACTTTTTTAGTTACTTTTTTAGTTACTTTTTTAGTTACTTTTTTAGTTACTTTTTTAGTTACTTTTTTAGTTACTTTTTTAGTTACTTTTTTAGTTACTTTTTTAGTTACTTTTTTAGTTACTTTTTTAGTTACTTTTTTAGTTACTTTTTTAGTTACTTTTTTAGTTACTTTTTTAGTTACTTTTTTAGTTACTTTTTTAGTTACTTTTTTAGTTACTTTTTTAGTTACTTTTTTAGTTACTTTTTTAGTTACTTTTTTAGTTACTTTTTTAGTTACTTTTTTAGTTACTTTTTTAGTTACTTTTTTAATTACTTTTTTAGTTACTTTTTTAGTTACTTTTTTAGTTACTTTTTTAGTTACTTTTTTAGTTACTTTTTTAGTTACTTTTTTAGTTAGTTACTTTTTTAGTTAGTTACTTTTTTAGTTAGTTACTTTTTTAGTTAGTTACTTTTTTAGTTAGTTACTTTTTTAGTTAGTTACTTTTTTAGTTAGTTACTTTTTTAGTTACTTTTTTAGTTACTTTTTTAGTTACTTTTTTAGTTACTTTTTTAGTTACTTTTTTAGTTACTTTTTTAGTTACTTTTTTAGTTACTTTTTTAGTTACTTTTTTAGTTACTTTTTTAGTTACTTTTTTAGTTAGTTACTTTTTTAGTTAGTTACTTTTTTAGTTAGTTACTTTTTTAGTTAGTTACTTTTTTAGTTAGTTACTTTTTTAGTTAGTTACTTTTTTAGTTAGTTACTTTTTTAGTTAGTTACTTTTTTAGTTACTTTTTTAGTTACTTTTTTAGTTACTTTTTTAGTTACTTTTTTAGTTACTTTTTTAGTTACTTTTTTAGTTACTTTTTTAGTTACTTTTTTAGTTACTTTTTTAGTTACTTTTTTAGTTACTTTTTTAGTTACTTTTTTAGTTACTTTTTTAGTTACTTTTTTAGTTACTTTTTTAGTTACTTTTTTAGTTACTTTTTTAGTTACTTTTTTAGTTACTTTTTTAGTTACTTTTTTAGTTACTTTTTTAGTTACTTTTTTAGTTACTTTTTTAGTTACTTTTTTAGTTACTTTTTTAGTTACTTTTTTAGTTACTTTTTTAGTTACTTTTTTAGTTACTTTTTTAGTTACTTTTTTAGTTACTTTTTTAGTTACTTTTTTAGTTACTTTTTTAGTTACTTTTTTAGTTACTTTTTTAGTTAGTTACTTTTTTAGTTAGTTACTTTTTTAGTTAGTTACTTTTTTAGTTAGTTACTTTTTTAGTTAGTTACTTTTTTAGTTAGTTACTTTTTTAGTTAGTTACTTTTTTAGTTACTTTTTTAGTTACTTTTTTAGTTACTTTTTTAGTTACTTTTTTAGTTACTTTTTTAGTTACTTTTTTAGTTACTTTTTTAGTTACTTACTTTTTTAGTTAGTTACTTTTTTAGTTACTTACTTTTTTAGTTACTTACTTTTTTAGTTACTTACTTTTTTAGTTAGTTACTTTTTTAGTTAGTTACTTTTTTAGTTAGTTACTTTTTTAGTTAGTTACTTTTTTAGTTAGTTACTTTTTTAGTTAGTTACTTTTTTAGTTAGTTACTTTTTTAGTTAGTTACTTTTTTAGTTACTTTTTTAGTTACTTTTTTAGTTACTTTTTTAGTTAGTTACTTTTTTAGTTACTTTTTTAGTTACTTTTTTAGTTACTTTTTTAGTTACTTTTTTAGTTACTTTTTTAGTTACTTTTTTAGTTACTTTTTTAGTTACTTTTTTAGTTACTTTTTTAGTTACTTTTTTAGTTACTTTTTTAGTTACTTTTTTAGTTACTTTTTTAGTTAGTTACTTTTTTAGTTAGTTACTTTTTTAGTTAGTTACTTTTTTAGTTAGTTACTTTTTTAGTTAGTTACTTTTTTAGTTAGTTACTTTTTTAGTTAGTTACTTTTTTAGTTAGTTACTTTTTTAGTTAGTTACTTTTTTAGTTAGTTACTTTTTTAGTTACTTTTTTAGTTACTTTTTAGTTACTTTTTTAGTTACTTTTTTAGTTACTTTTTTAGTTACTTTTTTAGTTACTTTTTTAGTTACTTTTTTAGTTACTTTTTTAGTTACTTTTTTAGTTACTTTTTTAGTTACTTTTTTAGTTACTTTTTTAGTTACTTTTTTAGTTACTTTTTTAGTTACTTTTTTAGTTACTTTTTTAGTTACTTTTTTAGTTACTTTTTTAGTTACTTTTTTAGTTACTTTTTTAGTTACTTTTTTAGTTACTTTTTTAGTTACTTTTTTAGTTACTTTTTTAGTTACTTTTTTAGTTACTTTTTTAGTTACTTTTTTAGTTACTTTTTTAGTTACTTTTTTAGTTACTTTTTTAGTTACTTTTTTAGTTACTTTTTTAGTTACTTTTTTAGTTACTTTTTTAGTTACTTTTTTAGTTACTTTTTTAGTTACTTTTTTAGTTACTTTTTTAGTTACTTTTTTAGTTACTTTTTTAGTTACTTTTTTAGTTACTTTTTTAGTTACTTTTTTAGTTACTTTTTTAGTTACTTTTTTAGTTACTTTTTTAGTTACTTTTTTAGTTACTTTTTTAGTTACTTTTTTAGTTACTTTTTTAGTTACTTTTTTAGTTACTTTTTTAGTTACTTTTTTAGTTACTTTTTTAGTTACTTTTTTAGTTACTTTTTTAGTTACTTTTTTAGTTACTTTTTTAGTTACTTTTTTAGTTACTTTTTTAGTTACTTTTTTAGTTAGTTACTTTTTTAGTTAGTTACTTTTTTAGTTAGTTACTTTTTTAGTTAGTTACTTTTTTAGTTACTTTTTTAGTTACTTTTTTAGTTACTTACTTTTTTTAGTTAGTTACTTTTTTAGTTACTTACTTTTTTAGTTAGTTACTTTTTTAGTTAGTTACTTTTTTAGTTAGTTACTTTTTAGTTAGTTACTTTTTTAGTTAGTTACTTTTTTAGTTAGTTACTTTTTTAGTTAGTTACTTTTTTAGTTAGTTACTTTTTTAGTTACTTTTTTAGTTAGTTACTTTTTAGTTACTTTTTTAGTTACTTTTTTAGTTACTTTTTTAGTTACTTTTTTAGTTACTTTTTTAGTTACTTTTTTAGTTACTTTTTTATTTACTTTTTTAGTTACTTTTTTAGTTACTTTTTTAGTTACTTTTTTAGTTACTTTTTTAGTTACTTTTTTAGTTACTTTTTTAGTTACTTTTTTAGTTACTTTTTTAGTTACTTTTTTAGTTAGTTACTTTTTTAGTTAGTTACTTTTTTAGTTAGTTACTTTTTTAGTTAGTTACTTTTTTAGTTAGTTACTTTTTTAGTTAGTTACTTTTTTAGTTAGTTACTTTTTTAGTTAGTTACTTTTTTAGTTACTTTTTTAGTTACTTTTTTAGTTACTTTTTTAGTTACTTTTTTAGTTACTTTTTTAGTTACTTTTTTAGTTACTTTTTTAGTTACTTTTTTAGTTACTTTTTTAGTTACTTTTTTAGTTACTTTTTTAGTTACTTTTTTAGTTACTTTTTTAGTTACTTTTTTAGTTACTTTTTTAGTTACTTTTTTAGTTACTTTTTTAGTTACTTTTTTAGTTACTTTTTTAGTTACTTTTTTAGTTACTTTTTTAGTTACTTTTTTAGTTACTTTTTTAGTTACTTTTTTAGTTACTTTTTTAGTTACTTTTTTAGTTACTTTTTTAGTTACTTTTTTAGTTACTTTTTTAGTTACTTTTTTAGTTACTTTTTTAGTTACTTTTTTAGTTACTTTTTTAGTTACTTTTTTAGTTACTTTTTTAGTTACTTTTTTAGTTACTTTTTTAGTTAGTTACTTTTTTAGTTAGTTACTTTTTTAGTTAGTTACTTTTTTAGTTAGTTACTTTTTTAGTTAGTTACTTTTTTAGTTAGTTACTTTTTTAGTTAGTTACTTTTTTAGTTAGTTACTTTTTTAGTTACTTTTTTAGTTACTTTTTTAGTTACTTTTTTAGTTACTTTTTTAGTTACTTTTTTAGTTACTTTTTTAGTTACTTTTTTAGTTACTTTTTTAGTTACTTTTTTAGTTAGTTACTTTTTTAGTTAATTACTTTTTTAGTTAGTTACTTTTTTAGTTAGTTACTTTTTTAGTTAGTTACTTTTTTAGTTACTTTTTTAGTTACTTTTTTAGTTACTTTTTTAGTTACTTTTTTAGTTACTTTTTTAGTTACTTTTTTAGTTACTTTTTTAGTTACTTTTTTAGTTACTTACTTTTTTAGTTACTTACTTTTTTAGTTAGTTACTTTTTTAGTTAGTTACTTTTTTAGTTAGTTACTTTTTTAGTTAGTTACTTTTTTAGTTAGTTACTTTTTTAGTTAGTTACTTTTTTAGTTAGTTACTTTTTTAGTTAGTTACTTTTTTAGTTAGTTACTTTTTTAGTTAGTTACTTTTTTAGTTACTTTTTTAGTTACTTTTTTAGTTACTTTTTTAGTTACTTTTTTAGTTACTTTTTTAGTTACTTACTTTTTTAGTTAGTTACTTTTTTAGTTAGTTACTTTTTTAGTTAGTTACTTTTTTAGTTAGTTACTTTTTTAGTTAGTTACTTTTTTAGTTAGTTACTTTTTTAGTTAGTTACTTTTTTAGTTAGTTACTTTTTTAGTTAGTTACTTTTTTAGTTAGTTACTTTTTTAGTTAGTTACTTTTTTAGTTAGTTACTTTTTTAGTTAGTTACTTTTTTAGTTAGTTACTTTTTTAGTTAGTTACTTTTTTAGTTAGTTACTTTTTTAGTTAGTTACTTTTTTAGTTAGTTACTTTTTTAGTTACTTTTTTAGTTACTTTTTTAGTTAGTTACTTTTTTAGTTACTTTTTTAGTTACTTTTTTAGTTACTTTTTTAGTTACTTTTTTAGTTACTTTTTTAGTTACTTTTTTAGTTACTTTTTTAGTTACTTTTTTAGTTACTTTTTTAGTTACTTTTTTAGTTACTTTTTTAGTTACTTTTTTAGTTACTTTTTTAGTTACTTTTTTAGTTACTTTTTTAGTTACTTTTTTAGTTAGTTACTTTTTTAGTTAGTTACTTTTTTAGTTAGTTACTTTTTTAGTTAGTTACTTTTTTAGTTAGTTACTTTTTTAGTTAGTTACTTTTTTAGTTAGTTACTTTTTTAGTTAGTTACTTTTTTAGTTAGTTACTTTTTTAGTTACTTTTTTAGTTACTTTTTTAGTTACTTTTTTAGTTACTTTTTTAGTTACTTTTTTAGTTACTTTTTTAGTTACTTTTTTAGTTACTTTTTTAGTTACTTTTTTAGTTACTTTTTTAGTTACTTACTTTTTTAGTTAGTTACTTTTTTAGTTACTTACTTTTTTAGTTAGTTACTTTTTTAGTTAGTTACTTTTTTAGTTAGTTACTTTTTTAGTTAGTTACTTTTTTAGTTAGTTACTTTTTTAGTTAGTTACTTTTTTAGTTAGTTACTTTTTTAGTTAGTTACTTTTTTAGTTAGTTACTTTTTTAGTTAGTTACTTTTTTAGTTAGTTACTTTTTTAGTTAGTTACTTTTTTAGTTAGTTACTTTTTTAGTTAGTTACTTTTTTAGTTAGTTACTTTTTTAGTTAGTTACTTTTTTAGTTAGTTACTTTTTTATGTTAGTTACTTTTTTAGTTAGTTACTTTTTTAGTTAGTTACTTTTTTAGTTAGTTACTTTTTTAGTTAGTTACTTTTTTAGTTAGTTACTTTTTTAGTTAGTTACTTTTTTAGTTAGTTACTTTTTTAGTTAGTTACTTTTTTAGTTACTTTTTTAGTTACTTTTTTAGTTACTTTTTTAGTTACTTTTTTAGTTACTTTTTTAGTTACTTTTTTAGTTACTTTTTAGTTACTTTTTTAGTTACTTTTTTAGTTACTTTTTTAGTTACTTTTTTAGTTACTTTTTTAGTTACTTTTTTAGTTACTTTTTTAGTTACTTTTTTAGTTACTTTTTTAGTTACTTTTTTAGTTACTTTTTTAGTTACTTTTTTAGTTACTTTTTTAGTTAGTTACTTTTTTAGTTAGTTACTTTTTTAGTTAGTTACTTTTTTAGTTAGTTACTTTTTTAGTTAGTTACTTTTTTAGTTAGTTACTTTTTTAGTTAGTTACTTTTTTAGTTACTTTTTTAGTTACTTTTTTAGTTACTTTTTTAGTTACTTTTTTAGTTACTTTTTTAGTTACTTTTTTAGTTACTTTTTTAGTTACTTTTTTAGTTAGTTACTTTTTTAGTTAATTACTTTTTTAGTTAGTTACTTTTTTAGTTAGTTACTTTTTTAGTTAGTTACTTTTTTAGTTACTTTTTTAGTTACTTTTTTAGTTACTTTTTTAGTTACTTTTTTAGTTACTTTTTTAGTTACTTTTTTAGTTACTTTTTTAGTTACTTTTTTAGTTACTTACTTTTTTAGTTACTTACTTTTTTAGTTAGTTACTTTTTTAGTTAGTTACTTTTTTAGTTAGTTACTTTTTTAGTTAGTTACTTTTTTAGTTAGTTACTTTTTTAGTTAGTTACTTTTTTAGTTAGTTACTTTTTTAGTTAGTTACTTTTTTAGTTAGTTACTTTTTTAGTTAATTTTTTAGTTACTTTTTTAGTTACTTTTTTAGTTACTTTTTTAGTTACTTTTTTAGTTACTTACTTTTTTAGTTAGTTACTTTTTTAGTTAGTTACTTTTTTAGTTAGTTACTTTTTTAGTTAGTTACTTTTTTAGTTAGTTACTTTTTTAGTTAGTTACTTTTTTAGTTAGTTACTTTTTTAGTTAGTTACTTTTTTAGTTAGTTACTTTTTTAGTTAGTTACTTTTTTAGTTAGTTACTTTTTTAGTTAGTTACTTTTTTAGTTAGTTACTTTTTTAGTTAGTTACTTTTTTAGTTAGTTACTTTTTTAGTTAGTTACTTTTTTAGTTAGTTACTTTTTTAGTTAGTTACTTTTTTAGTTAGTTACTTTTTTAGTTACTTTTTTAGTTACTTTTTTAGTTAGTTACTTTTTTAGTTACTTTTTTAGTTACTTTTTTAGTTACTTTTTTAGTTACTTTTTAGTTACTTTTTTAGTTACTTTTTTAGTTACTTTTTTAGTTACTTTTTTAGTTACTTTTTTAGTTACTTTTTTAGTTACTTTTTTAGTTACTTTTTTAGTTACTTTTTTAGTTAGTTACTTTTTTAGTTAGTTACTTTTTTAGTTAGTTACTTTTTTAGTTAGTTACTTTTTTAGTTAGTTACTTTTTTAGTTAGTTACTTTTTTAGTTAGTTACTTTTTTAGTTAGTTACTTTTTTAGTTAGTTACTTTTTTAGTTAGTTACTTTTTTAGTTACTTTTTTAGTTACTTTTTTAGTTACTTTTTTAGTTACTTTTTTAGTTACTTTTTTAGTTACTTTTTTAGTTACTTTTTTAGTTACTTTTTTAGTTACTTTTTTAGTTACTTTTTTAGTTACTTACTTTTTTAGTTAGTTACTTTTTTAGTTACTTACTTTTTTAGTTAGTTACTTTTTTAGTTAGTTACTTTTTTAGTTAGTTACTTTTTTAGTTAGTTACTTTTTTAGTTAGTTACTTTTTTAGTTAGTTACTTTTTTAGTTAGTTACTTTTTTAGTTAGTTACTTTTTTAGTTAGTTACTTTTTTAGTTAGTTACTTTTTTAGTTAGTTACTTTTTTAGTTAGTTACTTTTTTAGTTAGTTACTTTTTTAGTTAGTTACTTTTTTAGTTAGTTACTTTTTTAGTTAGTTACTTTTTTAGTTAGTTACTTTTTTAGTTAGTTACTTTTTTAGTTAGTTACTTTTTTAGTTAGTTACTTTTTTAGTTAGTTACTTTTTTAGTTAGTTACTTTTTTAGTTAGTTACTTTTTTAGTTAGTTACTTTTTTAGTTAGTTACTTTTTTAGTTAGTTACTTTTTTAGTTAGTTACTTTTTTAGTTAGTTACTTTTTTAGTTAGTTACTTTTTTAGTTAGTTACTTTTTTAGTTAGTTACTTTTTTAGTTAGTTACTTTTTTAGTTACTTTTTTAGTTACTTTTTTAGTTACTTTTTTAGTTACTTTTTTAGTTACTTTTTTAGTTACTTTTTTAGTTACTTTTTTAGTTACTTTTTTAGTTACTTTTTTAGTTACTTTTTTAGTTACTTTTTTAGTTACTTTTTTAGTTACTTTTTTAGTTACTTTTTTAGTTACTTTTTTAGTTACTTTTTTAGTTACTTTTTTAGTTACTTTTTTAGTTACTTTTTTAGTTACTTTTTTAGTTACTTTTTTAGTTACTTTTTTAGTTACTTTTTTAGTTACTTTTTTAGTTACTTTTTTAGTTACTTTTTTAGTTACTTTTTTAGTTACTTTTTTAGTTACTTTTTTAGTTACTTTTTTAGTTACTTTTTTAGTTACTTTTTAGTTACTTTTTTAGTTACTTTTTTAGTTACTTTTTTAGTTACTTTTTTAGTTACTTTTTTAGTTACTTTTTTAGTTACTTTTTTAGTTACTTTTTTAGTTACTTTTTTAGTTACTTTTTTAGTTACTTTTTTAGTTACTTTTTTAGTTAGTTACTTTTTTAGTTAGTTACTTTTTTAGTTAGTTACTTTTTTAGTTAGTTACTTTTTTAGTTAGTTACTTTTTTAGTTAGTTACTTTTTTAGTTAGTTACTTTTTTAGTTAGTTACTTTTTTAGTTAGTTACTTTTTTAGTTAGTTACTTTTTTAGTTAGTTACTTTTTTAGTTAGTTACTTTTTTAGTTAGTTACTTTTTTAGTTAGTTACTTTTTTAGTTAGTTACTTTTTTAGTTAGTTACTTTTTTAGTTAGTTACTTTTTTAGTTAGTTACTTTTTTAGTTAGTTACTTTTTTAGTTAGTTACTTTTTTAGTTAGTTACTTTTTTAGTTAGTTACTTTTTTAGTTAGTTACTTTTTTAGTTAGTTACTTTTTTAGTTAGTTACTTTTTTAGTTAGTTACTTTTTTAGTTAGTTACTTTTTTAGTTAGTTACTTTTTTAGTTAGTTACTTTTTTAGTTAGTTACTTTTTTAGTTAGTTAGTTTTTTAGTTAGTTAGTTTTTTAGTTAGTTACTTTTTTAGTTAGTTACTTTTTTAGTTAGTTACTTTTTTAGTTAGTTACTTTTTTAGTTAGTTACTTTTTTAGTTAGTTACTTTTTTAGTTAGTTACTTTTTTAGTTAGTTACTTTTTTAGTTAGTTAGTTTTTTAGTTAGTTAGTTTTTTAGTTAGTTACTTTTTTAGTTAGTTACTTTTTTAGTTAGTTACTTTTTTAGTTAGTTACTTTTTTAGTTAGTTACTTTTTTAGTTAGTTACTTTTTTAGTTAGTTACTTTTTTAGTTACTTTTTTAGTTACTTTTTTAGTTACTTTTTTAGTTACTTTTTTAGTTACTTTTTTAGTTACTTTTTTAGTTACTTTTTTAGTTACTTTTTTAGTTACTTTTTTAGTTACTTTTTTAGTTACTTTTTTAGTTACTTTTTTAGTTACTTTTTTAGTTACTTTTTTAGTTACTTTTTTAGTTACTTTTTTAGTTACTTTTTTAGTTACTTTTTTAGTTACTTTTTTAGTTACTTTTTTAGTTACTTTTTTAGTTACTTTTTTAGTTACTTTTTTAGTTACTTTTTTAGTTACTTTTTTAGTTACTTTTTTAGTTACTTTTTTAGTTACTTTTTTAGTTACTTTTTTAGTTACTTTTTTAGTTACTTTTTAGTTACTTTTTTAGTTACTTTTTTAGTTACTTTTTTAGTTACTTTTTTAGTTACTTTTTTAGTTACTTTTTTAGTTACTTTTTTAGTTACTTTTTTAGTTACTTTTTTAGTTACTTTTTTAGTTTTTTTTTTAGTTACTTTTTTAGTTACTTTTTTAGTTACTTTTTTAGTTACTTTTTTAGTTACTTTTTTAGTTACTTTTTAGTTACTTTTTTAGTTACTTTTTTAGTTACTTTTTTAGTTACTTTTTTAGTTACTTTTTTAGTTACTTTTTTAGTTACTTTTTTAGTTACTTTTTTAGTTACTTTTTTAGTTACTTTTTTAGTTACTTTTTTAGTTACTTTTTTAGTTACTTTTTTAGTTACTTTTTTAGTTACTTTTTTAGTTACTTTTTTAGTTACTTTTTTAGTTACTTTTTTAGTTACTTTTTTAGTTACTTTTTTAGTTACTTTTTTAGTTACTTTTTTAGTTACTTTTTTAGTTACTTTTTTAGTTACTTTTTTAGTTACTTTTTTAGTTACTTTTTTAGTTACTTTTTTAGTTACTTTTTTAGTTACTTTTTTAGTTACTTTTTTAGTTACTTTTTTAGTTACTTTTTTAGTTACTTTTTTAGTTACTTTTTTAGTTACTTTTTTAGTTACTTTTTTAGTTACTTTTTTAGTTACTTTTTTAGTTACTTTTTTAGTTACTTTTTTAGTTACTTTTTTAGTTACTTTTTTAGTTACTTTTTTAGTTACTTTTTTAGTTACTTTTTTAGTTAGTTACTTTTTTAGTTAGTTACTTTTTTAGTTAGTTACTTTTTTAGTTAGTTACTTTTTTAGTTAGTTACTTTTTTAGTTACTTTTTTAGTTACTTTTTTAGTTACTTTTTTAGTTACTTTTTTAGTTACTTTTTAGTTACTTTTTTAGTTACTTACTTTTTTAGTTAGTTACTTTTTTAGTTACTTACTTTTTTAGTTAGTTACTTTTTTAGTTAGTTACTTTTTTAGTTAGTTACTTTTTTAGTTACTTTTTTAGTTACTTTTTTAGTTACTTTTTTAGTTACTTTTTTAGTTACTTTTTTAGTTACTTTTTTAGTTACTTTTTTAGTTACTTTTTTAGTTACTTTTTTAGTTACTTTTTTAGTTACTTTTTTAGTTAGTTACTTTTTTAGTTAGTTACTTTTTTAGTTAGTTACTTTTTTAGTTAGTTACTTTTTTAGTTAGTTACTTTTTTAGTTACTTTTTTAGTTACTTTTTTAGTTACTTTTTTAGTTACTTTTTTAGTTACTTTTTTAGTTACTTTTTTAGTTACTTTTTTAGTTACTTTTTTAGTTACTTTTTTAGTTACTTTTTTAGATACTTTTTTAGTTA
Organism: Stegodyphus dumicola; assembly: GCF_044657685.1. Taxonomy (NCBI): domain Eukaryota; kingdom Metazoa; phylum Arthropoda; class Arachnida; order Araneae; family Eresidae; genus Stegodyphus; species Stegodyphus dumicola. The sequence continues at coordinate 285,765,147 of NC_140769.1, read as the reverse complement.
CTTTTTTAGTTACTTTTTTAGTTACTTTTTTTAGTTACTTTTTTAGTTACTTTTTTAGTTACTTTTTTAGTTACTTTTTTAGTTACTTTTTTAGTTACTTTTTTAGTTACTTTTTTAGTTACTTTTTTAGTTACTTTTTTAGTTACTTTTTTAGTTACTTTTTTAGTTACTTTTTTAGTTACTTTTTTAGTTACTTTTTTAGTCACTTTTTTAGTTACTTTTTTAGTTACTTTTTTAGTTACTTTTTTAGTTACTTTTTTAGTTACTTTTTTAGTTACTTTTTTAGTTACTTTTTTAGTTACTTTTTTAGTTACTTTTTTAGTTACTTTTTTAGTTACTTTTTTAGTTACTTTTTTAGTTACTTTTTAGTTACTTTTTTAGTTACTATTTTAGTTACTTTTTTAGTTACTTTTTTAGTTACTTTTTTAGTTACTTTTTTAGTTACTTTTTTAGTTACTTTTTTAGTTACTTTTTTAGTTACTTTTTTAGTTACTTTTTTAGTTACTTTTTTAGTTACTTTTTTAGTTACTTTTTTAGTTACTTTTTTAGTTACTTTTTTAGTTACTTTTTTAGTTACTTTTTTAGTTACTTTTTTAGTTACTTTTTAGTTACTTTTTTAGTTACTTTTTTAGTTACTATTTTAGTTACTTTTTTAGTTACTTTTTTAGTTACTTTTTTTAGTTACTTTTTTAGTTACTTTTTTAGTTACTTTTTTAGTTACTTTTTTAGTTACTTTTTTAGTTACTTTTTTAGTTACTTTTTTAGTTACTTTTTTAGTTACTTTTTTAGTTACTTTTTTAGTTACTTTTTTAGTTACTTTTTTAGTTACTTTTTTAGTTACTTTTTTAGTTACTTTTTTAGTTACTTTTTTAGTTACTTTTTAGTTACTTTTTAGTTACTTACTTTTTTAGTTAGTTACTTTTTTAGTTAGTTACTTTTTTAGTTAGTTACTTTTTTAGTTAGTTACTTTTTTAGTTAGTTACTTTTTTAGTTAGTTACTTTTTTAGTTAGTTACTTTTTTAGTTACTTTTTTAGTTACTTTTTTAGTTACTTTTTTAGTTACTTTTTTAGTTACTTTTTTAGTTACTTTTTTAGTTACTTTTTTAGTTACTTTTTTAGTTACTTTTTTAGTTACTTTTTTAGTTACTTTTTAGTTACTTTTTTAGTTACTTTTTTAGTTACTTTTTTAGTTACTTTTTTAGTTAGTTACTTTTTTAGTTAGTTACTTTTTTAGTTAGTTACTTTTTTTAGTTAGTTACTTTTTTAGTTAGTTACTTTTTTAGTTACTTTTTTAGTTACTTTTTTAGTTACTTTTTTAGTTACTTTTTTAGTTACTTTTTTAGTTAGTTACTTTTTTAGTTAGTTACTTTTTTAGTTAGTTACTTTTTTAGTTAGTTACTTTTTTAGTTAGTTACTTTTTTAGTTAGTTACTTTTTTAGTTAGTTACTTTTTTAGTTACTTTTTTAGTTACTTTTTAGTTACTTTTTTAGTTACTTTTTTAGTTACTTTTTTAGTTACTTTTTTAGTTACTTTTTTAGTTACTTTTTTAGTTACTTTTTTAGTTAGTTACTTTTTTAGTTAGTTACTTTTTTAGTTAGTTACTTTTTTAGTTAGTTACTTTTTTAGTTAGTTACTTTTTTAGTTAGTTACTTTTTTAGTTACTTTTTTAGTTACTTTTTTAGTTACTTTTTTAGTTACTTTTTTAGTTACTTTTTTAGTTACTTTTTTAGTTACTTTTTTAGTTACTTTTTTAGTTACTTTTTTAGTTACTTTTTTAGTTACTTTTTTAGTTACTTTTTTAGTTACTTTTTTAGTTAGTTACTTTTTTAGTTAGTTACTTTTTTAGTTAGTTACTTTTTTAGTTAGTTACTTTTTTAGTTAGTTACTTTTTTAGTTAGTTACTTTTTTAGTTAGTTACTTTTTTAGTTAGTTACTTTTTTAGTTAGTTACTTTTTTAGTTAGTTACTTTTTTAGTTAGTTACTTTTTTAGTTAGTTACTTTTTTAGTTACTTTTTTAGTTACTTTTTTAGTTACTTTTTTAGTTACTTTTTTAGTTACTTTTTTAGTTACTTTTTTAGTTACTTTTTTAGTTACTTTTTTAGTTACTTTTTTAGTTACTTTTTTAGTTACTTTTTTAGTTACTTTTTTAGTTACTTTTTTAGTTACTTTTTTAGTTACTTTTTTAGTTACTTTTTTAGTTACTTTTTTAGTTACTTTTTTAGTTACTTTTTTAGTTACTTTTTTAGTTACTTTTTTAGTTACTTTTTTAGTTACTTTTTTAGTTACTTTTTTAGTTACTTTTTTAGTTACTTTTTTAGTTACTTTTTTAGTTACTTTTTTAGTTACTTTTTTAGTTACTTTTTTAGTTACTTTTTTAGTTACTTTTTTAGTTACTTTTTTAGTTACTTTTTTAGTTACTTTTTTAGTTACTTTTTTAGTTACTTTTTTAGTTACTTTTTTACTTACTTTTTTAGTTACTTTTTTAGTTACTTTTTTAGTTACTTTTTTAGTTACTTTTTTAGTTACTTTTTTAGTTACTTTTTTAGTTACTTTTTTAGTTACTTTTTTAGTTACTTTTTTAGTTAGTTACTTTTTTAGTTAGTTACTTTTTTAGTTAGTTACTTTTTTAGTTAGTTACTTTTTTAGTTAGTTACTTTTTTAGTTAGTTACTTTTTTAGTTAGTTACTTTTTTAGTTAGTTACTTTTTTAGTTAGTTACTTTTTTAGTTAGTTACTTTTTTAGTTAGTTACTTTTTTAGTTAGTTACTTTTTTAGTTAGTTACTTTTTTAGTTAGTTACTTTTTTAGTTAGTTACTTTTTTAGTTAGTTACTTTTTTAGTTAGTTACTTTTTTAGTTAGTTACTTTTTAGTTAGTTACTTTTTTAGTTAGTTACTTTTTTAGTTAGTTACTTTTTTAGTTAGTTACTTTTTTAGTTAGTTACTTTTTTAGTTAGTTACTTTTTTAGTTACTTTTTTAGTTACTTTTTTAGTTACTTTTTTAGTTACTTTTTTAGTTACTTTTTTAGTTACTTTTTTAGTTACTTACTTTTTTAGTTACTTACTTTTTTAGTTACTTACTTTTTTAGTTAGTTACTTTTTTAGTTAGTTACTTTTTTAGTTAGTTACTTTTTTAGTTAGTTACTTTTTTAGTTAGTTACTTTTTTAGTTAGTTACTTTTTTAGTTAGTTACTTTTTTAGTTAGTTACTTTTTTAGTTAGTTACTTTTTTAGTTAGTTACTTTTTTAGTTAGTTACTTTTTTAGTTAGTTACTTTTTTAGTTAGTTACTTTTTTAGTTAGTTACTTTTTTAGTTAGTTACTTTTTTAGTTACTTTTTTAGTTACTTTTTTAGTTAGTTACTTTTTTAGTTACTTTTTTAGTTACTTTTTTAGTTACTTTTTTAGTTACTTTTTTAGTTACTTTTTTAGTTACTTTTTTAGTTACTTTTTTAGTTACTTTTTTAGTTACTTTTTTAGTTACTTTTTTAGTTACTTTTTTAGTTACTTTTTTAGTTACTTTTTTAGTTAGTTACTTTTTTAGTTAGTTACTTTTTTAGTTAGTTACTTTTTTAGTTAGTTACTTTTTTAGTTAGTTACTTTTTTAGTTAGTTACTTTTTTAGTTAGTTACTTTTTTAGTTAGTTACTTTTTTAGTTAGTTACTTTTTTAGTTACTTTTTTAGTTACTTTTTTAGTTACTTTTTTAGTTACTTTTTTAGTTACTTTTTTAGTTACTTTTTTAGTTACTTTTTTAGTTACTTTTTTAGTTACTTTTTTAGTTACTTACTTTTTTAGTTAGTTACTTTTTTAGTTACTTACTTTTTTAGTTAGTTACTTTTTTAGTTAGTTACTTTTTTAGTTAGTTACTTTTTTAGTTAGTTACTTTTTTAGTTAGTTACTTTTTTAGTTAGTTACTTTTTTAGTTAGTTACTTTTTTAGTTAGTTACTTTTTTAGTTAGTTACTTTTTTAGTTAGTTACTTTTTTAGTTAGTTACTTTTTTAGTTAGTTACTTTTTTAGTTAGTTACTTTTTTAGTTAGTTACTTTTTTAGTTAGTTACTTTTTTAGTTAGTTACTTTTTTAGTTAGTTACTTTTTTAGTTAGTTACTTTTTTAGTTAGTTACTTTTTTAGTTAGTTACTTTTTTAGTTAGTTACTTTTTTAGTTAGTTACTTTTTTAGTTAGTTACTTTTTTAGTTAGTTACTTTTTTAGTTAGTTACTTTTTTAGTTAGTTACTTTTTTAGTTAGTTACTTTTTTAGTTAGTTACTTTTTTAGTTACTTTTTTAGTTACTTTTTTAGTTACTTTTTTAGTTACTTTTTTAGTTACTTTTTTAGTTACTTTTTTAGTTACTTTTTTAGTTACTTTTTTAGTTACTTTTTTAGTTACTTTTTTAGTTACTTTTTTAGTTACTTTTTTAGTTACTTTTTTAGTTACTTTTTTAGTTACTTTTTTAGTTACTTTTTTAGTTACTTTTTTAGTTACTTTTTTAGTTACTTTTTTAGTTACTTTTTTAGTTACTTTTTTAGTTACTTTTTTAGTTACTTTTTTAGTTACTTTTTTAGTTACTTTTTTAGTTAGTTACTTTTTTAGTTAGTTACTTTTTTAGTTAGTTACTTTTTAGTTAGTTACTTTTTTAGTTAGTTACTTTTTTAGTTAGTTACTTTTTTAGTTAGTTACTTTTTTAGTTAGTTACTTTTTTAGTTACTTTTTTAGTTACTTTTTTAGTTACTTTTTTAGTTACTTTTTTAGTTACTTTTTTAGTTACTTTTTTAGTTACTTTTTTAGTTACTTTTTTAGTTAGTTACTTTTTTAGTTAATTACTTTTTTAGTTAGTTACTTTTTTAGTTAGTTACTTTTTTAGTTAGTTACTTTTTTAGTTACTTTTTTAGTTACTTTTTTAGTTACTTTTTTAGTTACTTTTTTAGTTACTTTTTTAGTTACTTTTTTAGTTACTTTTTTAGTTACTTTTTTAGTTACTTACTTTTTTAGTTACTTACTTTTTTAGTTAGTTACTTTTTTAGTTAGTTACTTTTTTAGTTAGTTACTTTTTTAGTTAGTTACTTTTTTAGTTAGTTACTTTTTTAGTTAGTTACTTTTTTAGTTAGTTACTTTTTTAGTTAGTTACTTTTTTAGTTAGTTACTTTTTTAGTTAATTTTTTAGTTACTTTTTTAGTTACTTTTTAGTTACTTTTTTAGTTACTTTTTTAGTTACTTACTTTTTTAGTTAGTTACTTTTTTAGTTAGTTACTTTTTTAGTTAGTTACTTTTTTAGTTAGTTACTTTTTTAGTTAGTTACTTTTTTAGTTAGTTACTTTTTTAGTTAGTTACTTTTTTAGTTAGTTACTTTTTTAGTTAGTTACTTTTTTAGTTAGTTACTTTTTTAGTTAGTTACTTTTTTAGTTAGTTACTTTTTTAGTTAGTTACTTTTTTAGTTACTTTTTTAGTTACTTTTTTAGTTAGTTACTTTTTTAGTTACTTTTTTAGTTACTTTTTTAGTTACTTTTTTAGTTACTTTTTTAGTTACTTTTTTAGTTACTTTTTTAGTTACTTTTTTAGTTACTTTTTTAGTTACTTTTTTAGTTACTTTTTTAGTTACTTTTTTAGTTACTTTTTTAGTTACTTTTTTAGTTACTTTTTTAGTTACTTTTTTAGTTACTTTTTTAGTTAGTTACTTTTTTAGTTAGTTACTTTTTTAGTTAGTTACTTTTTTAGTTAGTTACTTTTTTAGTTAGTTACTTTTTAGTTAGTTACTTTTTAGTTAGTTACTTTTTTAGTTAGTTACTTTTTTAGTTAGTTACTTTTTTAGTTAGTTACTTTTTTAGTTACTTTTTTAGTTACTTTTTTAGTTACTTTTTTAGTTACTTTTTTAGTTACTTTTTTAGTTACTTTTTTAGTTACTTTTTTAGTTACTTTTTTAGTTACTTTTTTAGTTACTTACTTTTTTAGTTAGTTACTTTTTTAGTTACTTACTTTTTTAGTTAGTTACTTTTTTAGTTAGTTACTTTTTTAGTTAGTTACTTTTTTAGTTAGTTACTTTTTTAGTTAGTTACTTTTTTAGTTAGTTACTTTTTTAGTTAGTTACTTTTTTAGTTAGTTACTTTTTTAGTTAGTTACTTTTTTAGTTAGTTACTTTTTTAGTTAGTTACTTTTTTAGTTAGTTACTTTTTTAGTTAGTTACTTTTTTAGTTAGTTACTTTTTTAGTTAGTTACTTTTTTAGTTAGTTACTTTTTTAGTTAGTTACTTTTTTAGTTAGTTACTTTTTTAGTTAGTTACTTTTTTAGTTAGTTACTTTTTTAGTTAGTTACTTTTTTAGTTAGTTACTTTTTTAGTTAGTTACTTTTTTAGTTAGTTACTTTTTTAGTTAGTTACTTTTTTAGTTAGTTACTTTTTTAGTTAGTTACTTTTTTAGTTAGTTACTTTTTTAGTTAGTTACTTTTTTAGTTAGTTACTTTTTTAGTTAGTTACTTTTTAGTTAGTTACTTTTTTAGTTAGTTACTTTTTTAGTTAGTTACTTTTTTAGTTAGTTACTTTTTAGTTAGTTACTTTTTTAGTTAGTTACTTTTTTAGTTACTTTTTAGTTACTTTTTTAGTTACTTTTTTAGTTACTTTTTTAGTTACTTTTTTAGTTACTTTTTTAGTTACTTTTTTAGTTACTTACTTTTTTAGTTACTTACTTTTTTAGTTACTTACTTTTTTAGTTAGTTACTTTTTTAGTTAGTTACTTTTTTAGTTAGTTACTTTTTTAGTTAGTTACTTTTTTAGTTAGTTACTTTTTTAGTTAGTTACTTTTTTAGTTAGTTACTTTTTTAGTTAGTTACTTTTTTAGTTAGTTACTTTTTTAGTTAGTTACTTTTTTAGTTAGTTACTTTTTTAGTTAGTTACTTTTTTAGTTAGTTACTTTTTTAGTTAGTTACTTTTTTAGTTAGTACTTTTTTAGTTACTTTTTAGTTACTTTTTAGTTACTTTTTTAGTTACTTTTTTAGTTACTTTTTTAGTTACTTTTTTAGTTACTTTTTTAGTTACTTTTTTAGTTACTTTTTTAGTTACTTTTTTAGTTACTTTTTTAGTTACTTTTTTAGTTACTTTTTTAGTTACTTTTTTAGTTACTTTTTTAGTTACTTTTTTAGTTACTTACTTTTTTAGTTAGTTACTTTTTTAGTTAGTTACTTTTTTAGTTAGTTACTTTTTTAGTTAGTTACTTTTTTAGTTAGTTACTTTTTTAGTTAGTTACTTTTTTAGTTAGTTACTTTTTTAGTTACTTTTTTAGTTACTTTTTTAGTTACTTTTTTAGTTACTTTTTTAGTTACTTTTTTAGTTACTTTTTTAGTTACTTTTTTAGTTACTTTTTTAGTTACTTTTTTAGTTACTTTTTTAGTTACTTTTTAGTTACTTTTTTAGTTACTTTTTTAGTTACTTTTTTAGTTACTTTTTTAGTTAGTTACTTTTTTAGTTAGTTACTTTTTTAGTTAGTTACTTTTTTAGTTAGTTACTTTTTTAGTTAGTTACTTTTTTAGTTACTTTTTTAGTTACTTTTTTAGTTACTTTTTTAGTTACTTTTTTAGTTACTTTTTTAGTTAGTTACTTTTTTAGTTAGTTACTTTTTTAGTTAGTTACTTTTTTAGTTAGTTACTTTTTTAGTTAGTTACTTTTTTAGTTAGTTACTTTTTTAGTTAGTTACTTTTTTAGTTACTTTTTTAGTTACTTTTTAGTTACTTTTTTAGTTACTTTTTTAGTTACTTTTTTAGTTACTTTTTTAGTTACTTTTTTAGTTACTTTTTTAGTTACTTTTTTAGTTAGTTACTTTTTTAGTTAGTTACTTTTTTAGTTAGTTACTTTTTTAGTTAGTTACTTTTTTAGTTAGTTACTTTTTTAGTTAGTTACTTTTTTAGTTACTTTTTTAGTTACTTTTTTAGTTACTTTTTTAGTTACTTTTTTAGTTACTTTTTTAGTTACTTTTTTAGTTACTTTTTTAGTTACTTTTTTAGTTACTTTTTTAGTTACTTTTTTAGTTACTTTTTTAGTTACTTTTTTAGTTACTTTTTTAGTTAGTTACTTTTTTAGTTAGTTACTTTTTTAGTTAGTTACTTTTTTAGTTAGTTACTTTTTTAGTTAGTTACTTTTTTAGTTAGTTACTTTTTTAGTTAGTTACTTTTTTATTTAGTTAGTTACTTTTTTAGTTAGTTACTTTTTTAGTTAGTTACTTTTTTAGTTAGTTACTTTTTTAGTTAGTTACTTTTTTAGTTACTTTTTTAGTTACTTTTTTAGTTACTTTTTTAGTTACTTTTTTAGTTACTTTTTTAGTTACTTTTTTAGTTACTTTTTTAGTTACTTTTTTAGTTACTTTTTTAGTTACTTTTTTAGTTACTTTTTTAGTTACTTTTTTAGTTACTTTTTTAGTTACTTTTTTAGTTACTTTTTAGTTACTTTTTTAGTTACTTTTTTAGTTACTTTTTTAGTTACTTTTTTAGTTACTTTTTTAGTTACTTTTTTAGTTACTTTTTTAGTTACTTTTTTAGTTACTTTTTTAGTTACTTTTTTAGTTACTTTTTTAGTTACTTTTTTAGTTACTTTTTTAGTTACTTTTTTAGTTACTTTTTTAGTTACTTTTTTAGTTACTTTTTTAGTTACTTTTTTAGTTACTTTTTTAGTTACTTTTTTAGTTACTTTTTTAGTTACTTTTTTAGTTACTTTTTTACTTACTTTTTTAGTTACTTTTTTAGTTACTTTTTTAGTTACTTTTTTAGTTACTTTTTTAGTTACTTTTTTAGTTACTTTTTTAGTTACTTTTTTAGTTACTTTTTTAGTTACTTTTTTAGTTAGTTACTTTTTTAGTTAGTTACTTTTTTAGTTAGTTACTTTTTTAGTTAGTTACTTTTTTAGTTAGTTACTTTTTTAGTTAGTTACTTTTTTAGTTAGTTACTTTTTTAGTTAGTTACTTTTTTAGTTAGTTACTTTTTTAGTTAGTTACTTTTTTAGTTAGTTACTTTTTTAGTTAGTTACTTTTTTAGTTAGTTACTTTTTTAGTTAGTTACTTTTTTAGTTAGTTACTTTTTTAGTTAGTTACTTTTTTAGTTAGTTACTTTTTAGTTAGTTACTTTTTAGTTAGTTACTTTTTTAGTTAGTTACTTTTTTAGTTAGTTACTTTTTTAGTTAGTTACTTTTTTAGTTAGTTACTTTTTTAGTTAGTTACTTTTTTAGTTACTTTTTTAGTTACTTTTTTAGTTACTTTTTTAGTTACTTTTTTAGTTACTTTTTTAGTTACTTTTTTAGTTACTTACTTTTTAGTTACTTACTTTTTTAGTTACTTACTTTTTTAGTTAGTTACTTTTTTAGTTAGTTACTTTTTTAGTTAGTTACTTTTTTAGTTAGTTACTTTTTTAGTTAGTTACTTTTTTAGTTAGTTACTTTTTTAGTTAGTTACTTTTTTAGTTAGTTACTTTTTTAGTTAGTTACTTTTTTAGTTAGTTACTTTTTTAGTTAGTTACTTTTTTAGTTAGTTACTTTTTTAGTTAGTTACTTTTTTAGTTAGTTACTTTTTTAGTTAGTTACTTTTTTAGTTACTTTTTAGTTACTTTTTTAGTTAGTTACTTTTTTAGTTACTTTTTTAGTTACTTTTTTAGTTACTTTTTTAGTTACTTTTTTAGTTACTTTTTTAGTTACTTTTTTAGTTACTTTTTTAGTTACTTTTTTAGTTACTTTTTTAGTTACTTTTTTAGTTACTTTTTTAGTTACTTTTTTAGTTACTTTTTTAGTTACTTTTTTAGTTAGTTACTTTTTTAGTTAGTTACTTTTTTAGTTAGTTACTTTTTTAGTTAGTTACTTTTTTAGTTAGTTACTTTTTTAGTTAGTTACTTTTTTAGTTAGTTACTTTTTTAGTTAGTTACTTTTTTAGTTAGTTACTTTTTTAGTTACTTTTTTAGTTACTTTTTTAGTTACTTTTTTAGTTACTTTTTTAGTTACTTTTTTAGTTACTTTTTTAGTTACTTTTTTAGTTACTTTTTTAGTTACTTTTTTAGTTACTTACTTTTTTAGTTAGTTACTTTTTTAGTTACTTACTTTTTTAGTTAGTTACTTTTTTAGTTAGTTACTTTTTTAGTTAGTTACTTTTTTAGTTAGTTACTTTTTTAGTTAGTTACTTTTTTAGTTAGTTACTTTTTTAGTTAGTTACTTTTTTAGTTAGTTACTTTTTTAGTTAGTTACTTTTTTAGTTAGTTACTTTTTTAGTTAGTTACTTTTTTAGTTAGTTACTTTTTTAGTTAGTTACTTTTTTAGTTAGTTACTTTTTTAGTTAGTTACTTTTTTAGTTAGTTACTTTTTTAGTTAGTTACTTTTTTAGTTAGTTACTTTTTTAGTTAGTTACTTTTTTAGTTAGTTACTTTTTTAGTTAGTTACTTTTTTAGTTAGTTACTTTTTTAGTTAGTTACTTTTTTAGTTAGTTACTTTTTTAGTTAGTTACTTTTTTAGTTAGTTACTTTTTTAGTTAGTTACTTTTTTAGTTAGTTACTTTTTTAGTTACTTTTTTAGTTACTTTTTTAGTTACTTTTTTAGTTACTTTTTTAGTTACTTTTTTAGTTACTTTTTTAGTTACTTTTTTAGTTACTTTTTTAGTTACTTTTTTAGTTACTTTTTTAGTTACTTTTTTAGTTACTTTTTTAGTTACTTTTTTAGTTACTTTTTTAGTTACTTTTTTAGTTACTTTTTTAGTTACTTTTTTAGTTACTTTTTTAGTTACTTTTTTAGTTACTTTTTTAGTTACTTTTTTAGTTACTTTTTTAGTTACTTTTTTAGTTACTTTTTTAGTTACTTTTTTAGTTAGTTACTTTTTTAGTTAGTTACTTTTTTAGTTAGTTACTTTTTTAGTTAGTTACTTTTTTAGTTAGTTACTTTTTTAGTTAGTTACTTTTTTAGTTAGTTACTTTTTTAGTTAGTTACTTTTTTAGTTACTTTTTTAGTTACTTTTTTAGTTACTTTTTTAGTTACTTTTTTAGTTACTTTTTTAGTTACTTTTTTAGTTACTTTTTTAGTTACTTTTTTAGTTAGTTACTTTTTTAGTTAATTACTTTTTTAGTTAGTTACTTTTTTAGTTAGTTACTTTTTTAGTTAGTTACTTTTTTAGTTACTTTTTTAGTTACTTTTTTAGTTACTTTTTTAGTTACTTTTTTAGTTACTTTTTTAGTTACTTTTTTAGTTACTTTTTTAGTTACTTTTTTAGTTACTTACTTTTTTAGTTACTTACTTTTTTAGTTAGTTACTTTTTTAGTTAGTTACTTTTTTAGTTAGTTACTTTTTTAGTTAGTTACTTTTTTAGTTAGTTACTTTTTTAGTTAGTTACTTTTTTAGTTAGTTACTTTTTTAGTTAGTTACTTTTTTAGTTAGTTACTTTTTTAGTTAATTTTTTAGTTACTTTTTTAGTTACTTTTTTAGTTACTTTTTTAGTTACTTACTTTTTTAGTTAGTTACTTTTTTAGTTAGTTACTTTTTTAGTTAGTTACTTTTTTAGTTAGTTACTTTTTTAGTTAGTTACTTTTTTAGTTAGTTACTTTTTTAGTTAGTTACTTTTTTAGTTAGTTACTTTTTTAGTTAGTTACTTTTTTAGTTAGTTACTTTTTTAGTTAGTTACTTTTTTAGTTAGTTACTTTTTTAGTTAGTTACTTTTTTAGTTACTTTTTTAGTTACTTTTTTAGTTAGTTACTTTTTTAGTTACTTTTTTAGTTACTTTTTTAGTTACTTTTTTAGTTACTTTTTTAGTTACTTTTTTAGTTACTTTTTTAGTTACTTTTTTAGTTACTTTTTTAGTTACTTTTTTAGTTACTTTTTTAGTTACTTTTTTAGTTACTTTTTTAGTTACTTTTTTAGTTACTTTTTTAGTTACTTTTTTAGTTACTTTTTAGTTAGTTACTTTTTTAGTTAGTTACTTTTTTAGTTAGTTACTTTTTTAGTTAGTTACTTTTTTAGTTAGTTACTTTTTTAGTTAGTTACTTTTTTAGTTAGTTACTTTTTTAGTTAGTTACTTTTTTAGTTAGTTACTTTTTTAGTTAGTTACTTTTTTAGTTACTTTTTTAGTTACTTTTTTAGTTACTTTTTTAGTTACTTTTTTAGTTACTTTTTTAGTTACTTTTTTAGTTACTTTTTTAGTTACTTTTTTAGTTACTTTTTAGTTACTTTTTTAGTTACTTACTTTTTTAGTTAGTTACTTTTTTAGTTACTTACTTTTTTAGTTAGTTACTTTTTTAGTTAGTTACTTTTTTAGTTAGTTACTTTTTTAGTTAGTTACTTTTTTAGTTAGTTACTTTTTTAGTTAGTTACTTTTTTAGTTAGTTACTTTTTTAGTTAGTTACTTTTTTAGTTAGTTACTTTTTTAGTTAGTTACTTTTTTAGTTAGTTACTTTTTTAGTTAGTTACTTTTTTAGTTAGTTACTTTTTTTAGTTAGTTACTTTTTTAGTTAGTTACTTTTTTAGTTAGTTACTTTTTTAGTTAGTTACTTTTTTAGTTAGTTACTTTTTTAGTTAGTTACTTTTTTAGTTAGTTACTTTTTTAGTTAGTTACTTTTTTAGTTAGTTACTTTTTTAGTTAGTTACTTTTTTAGTTAGTTACTTTTTTAGTTAGTTACTTTTTTAGTTAGTTACTTTTTTAGTTAGTTACTTTTTTAGTTAGTTACTTTTTTAGTTAGTTACTTTTTTAGTTAGTTACTTTTTTAGTTAGTTACTTTTTTAGTTAGTTACTTTTTTAGTTAGTTACTTTTTTAGTTAGTTACTTTTTAGTTAGTTACTTTTTTAGTTAGTTACTTTTTTAGTTAGTTACTTTTTTAGTTAGTTACTTTTTTAGTTAGTTACTTTTTTAGTTAGTTACTTTTTTAGTTACTTTTTTAGTTACTTTTTTAGTTACTTTTTTAGTTACTTTTTTAGTTACTTTTTTAGTTACTTTTTTAGTTACTTACTTTTTTAGTTACTTACTTTTTTA